>NW_025335268.1:41501801-41961226 GCF_004798865.1 Varanus komodoensis | reverse complement strand
TTTCTTAAGTAGCCAGGATGGGCATGGGTCTAGTAAGCAGGTGGTAGCGGGACAACTCCAAGCATTCTTGGATGAAACTGATTATCTGGACCCATTTCAGTCCGGCTTCAGACCCAGGTACGGCACTGAATCTGCCTTGGTCGCCCTGTACGATGACCTGTGCAGGGAGAGAGACAGGGGGAGTGCGTCCCTGTTAGTTCTCCCGGACCTCTCAGCGGCTTTCGATACCATCGACCATGGTATCCTTCTGAATAGGCTGGCGGGATTGGGAATTGGAGGCACCGCGTGGTGGTGGTTCTGCTGCTATCTCAATGGCCGATTTCAGAAGGTGGTGCTGGGGGACTATGGCTCTGTGCCATGGCAGTTATGCCATGGAGTTCTGCAGGGGTCCATTTTGTCCCCCTTGCTATTCAACATCTACATGAAACTGCTGGGAGAGGTCATCAGGAGGTGTGGGCTGCGGAATCATCAGTATGCTGATGATACCCAGCTCTACCTCTCATTTTCCACCAATCCAGGTGAGGCAGTGGCTGTGCTGAACTGGTGCCTGGCCGAGGTAATGGGCTGGATGAGGACCAATAAACTGAAGCTCAGTCCAGACAAGATGGAGGTCCTGTTGGTGGGTGGTTTGGGACTCTGGATGGGGGACTTGGGCCTTGTCCTAAATGGGGTTGCACTCCCTCTGAGGGACAGGGTTCGCAGCTTAGGAGTGCTCCTCGACCCTGAGCTGTCTTTAGAAGCCCAGGTGACGGCGGTGGCGAGGAGCGCTTTCCCTCAGCTTTGGCTGATCCATCAGCTGCGTCCCTTCCTGGAGAACGATTGCCTGGCAACAGTGATACACGCGTTGGTAACTTCCCAATTAGATTTCTGCAATGCGCTCTATGTGGGGCTACCCTTGAAGACGGTCCGGATACTTCAATTGGTGCAGAATAGAGCTGCCAGGCTGCTGATGGGGACTGGGCGTTGTTCTCATATAACCCCAGTTCTCCGTCAGCTCCACTGGCTCCCGATTGAAGTCCGGGCCCAGTTCAAGGTGTTGGTTATGACCTATGAAGCCCTCAATGGCTTGGGCCCTGGGTATCTAAAGGAACGCTTGCGTCCATATATGCCCTCCCGCCCCTTGAGATCAGCAACAGATGCCCTTCTCCGGGAACCCTCTGTGACTGATATTAGGAGGGTGAGTACCCGGAGGAGGGCTTTCTCTGTGGTGATGCCCCACCTATGGAATGCGCTCCCCAGAGAGGTCCACCTGGCGCCGTCGTTATTTGTTTTTCGGTGCCAGGCTAAGATCTTTTTATTTAAAACTTATTTTAAGTGTTAATTTATTATGAAGGATTTTAAAAAAAATTTAAGCTGAGATGCACGAGGTTTTAATATTTTTAGTGTATAACTTTTTATATGATTTTGTTTGTTTTTGTTGTGAGCCACCCCGAGGCTTTGTTGCGATGGGAGCAGCATAGAAATGTTTTAAATAAATAAATAAATAAATAAATAAAATAAAGTCCCCAGTCACACAGCTCTCTGGGTGACTTTGGACTGGTCACAAACTCTCAGTCCAAACTAATTCACTGGATTGTCATTGTGGGGATAAGATTGAGAGCAGGAGGAGGACAATGATGCAAGCCACTTTGAGTTCTTTAAAAAAAAAAAGTGGGATATAAATTAAATAAATACATTTGGTTTTGCAAGTCACCTTTAGGGACCAGGTCTATATTTTACAGTTTATGAATCTTAAACCTTTTCCTGTTTTGTTTTGCCTTGATGTTATTTTTCAACATTTGGATACAAAGGAATATTTTGAGACAACAGTGAACATGCTGGTAATATATGAACAAGTTTACATAATACAGATAGATTTACGTCACCCCATTTCCAATTTTTCCCCCTTTAAAGTCTTGCCATATCTACAAATTAATTGATTAGTGGTTTTGTTAACTGAATTCCTAAATATTTAAAACAATAATGAAAATCTAGCTTAGATACTCATTAATTTATGTTGTTCATATAAAAAACTGTTTATATCTAATAATTTAAATTTTTATAATAACTATTTACTCCTGTACAACAGCTAACTTTTTAAGTATTTGCCTTAAAGTCTCTCTATTTCAATTGTGATTTAAAGGAAGAGAAGCATATCATCTGCATACATCTTTATTTGGCTTGATGAAGGCCCCAGGAAGTGGTGGAGAGGGCCCCCCAGATAGATTTGTCTGATTCTGAGGAGGGAGCAGAATGGCAAAGGGGGCAAAGGACTTGGCAGCTTCAAAGTTACCTGGTGAACATTCTTGGACCTAGTGAGAGAACCAGTCCACTCTGGAAATGAAGGGAGACTTTCAGAGCTGGAGTTGGAAGAGATGGGTGAGGGGTTCCTTGAATTCGTCAGGAGACAAGAGGTGAAGCAAGCAGACCAATTATGAAGCCTACAAGTAGTGGGAACCACCCTAAGGACAGAGTCAGTAGCTTAATCATTTATGATGTCTCATGGGGCAACATTTATTCCAGATAAATAATGATCTCAGCACAAAGTTTAAATTGTCAATTAGAGAACTCATTATTGGCTCCAATAGATACAAGTTCTGAATATGACCAGTTAACCAAATAAATGTCTAAAATCATTAATAATTTTCATCAAGGCTGGAACAGATAAATGGATTTCCAAAATAGACAATAGAAGATCATCAGCATAAGCTTTTGGAAAAGCACCCCATGACATTCTGTTCAGAAAACTAGTTAAAAGGAATAACTGTAAATTGGGGACAGAATCAAACTCAAAGAGTACTCATCAATGGCACCTTCTCAGACTGGGGAGAGGTACTGCAGGGCTCAGTCCTTTGATTCTGTGTTTTGCTTTTTTTACCTTTTTCCTTCTGCACCATTCTTGCAAAGGGACATTGCTAACATTATGCATGGGGAATTTCAGTGGATGATTTCTGTGATCTTTGACTTATTATGAAAGAGGTATAAATATGGGAAGTAGTTACAAGAAAACGACTTCTCATTCTCCCTTGGATCTGCTGTTTCACTTCAATTCATGTTAAATCCAGCCCTAATACAGAAGATTTGTAAGAAGTTCCTCACCAATTCTACAAGAAGGAGCAAGTCCTGCTTGATATTTATAGTTATTGGCAACTAGAGCAATTGAGGGCTATATCACTCCTCACTATTTGTGCAGTTCCCTCTCTTTTGCCTTCAAATCTTCCTCCAAAACCAACTTTTCCTTAAGACATTTGACTTATCCATTCATTACATTCCTTACTCCAATAACCAGGTTCAAATATCTGTAAATCTATATGCTCATGTATCATTCTTACTTAAGCCTCTTTGCTTCCATTCCTCTTTTATATTCCCTACTGTTAAATGTAGACAGTAGATTTCTTGAGGGCAAGGACCTGTCTTTGTTTATGAAATTCTATGAAATGCCACATGTGTATTTCATCACAGTGTCTAAATTACGATGTGCAAGTCAATCTGAAACTGTAATTAAGATGCTTTGTGAAATAGAACTGCATTAATCTTAAACTACCACATTTATTCCCAATAACATTATGCTTTTCAGAAGCCATAATTAGACTGGAGCATCAGCATAATGAGTATGACTCCTTTGAGGAGAAGACAGAGATATAGAAAAATACAAAGACCTCAGAAGTTCACGAAGCAGAAATTATGGGGGTTTGTTGCAAAAGCAGAATATTTTAGAACTAAACATGAACAGGAGAACAAAGTATGCTCATCATATTCTCTGCAAGTGTCTTTATTCTTCATGAATTTGTGGTGAGGAGCCACAGCTTAATGGCAGAGCACATGCTTCGCAGGTGGATGTTTCCAGGCTCAATGGAGAGCATCTCCAGTTTAGAAACCGGAAGTTGCACTGCATAGGAAGGTTGGGAATCCACTGCCAGTCAAAGTAGACAAAATGAACTGGGTGAATCAGAAGTCTGACTCAAAATAAGTTGGATAGCTTATTGGCCACCTTATATAATAAGATAGCTTCATTTGTTGATAGGGTCAATTAAAATATTTTCTAACCAGAATTTATATTTAGGCAGGTAGTGTTAAAGTGGCAAGACAAATAGAAATAATGGAATCATGCAATGGATATAAAAAGTTCATGAGTAAGGGAGCATGTCTGGAGACCATGGAGCTATGCATAGCACAGAAATGCTATCTCTTGAAATAGTTCCTGTATATTTTTAATATGGAGGACTAAATGTTGTTTTAATAGTAAAGAAGAAACTCACAAGAATGTACAGATTGTTAGAAAACTGATAGCTCTGATTAAAATTAAAGCTGCCAATTTATACTGAGACCTAAATTTTATTTAGGGGGGTGTGTGTGTGTGTTTGGGGTAGGGCTGTCATGTTGAAAAATTGAAGACCTTCCTGCCTGCTAACTTCAATAAGGCTGTCTGCATAGGTATGCTACATATTGCAAGAGTAGACTCTGATAGGGATCCAGATGCCTAGATACATGTGCAAAGCATAAGGAGACTGTCAGGTTGCTGTTTTGGCTGCAGAACCTCATGCCACATTGAGTACTACTCTAGAAGTTAGCCTGACTTGCAGGAATGTGTTTTGAGAGAGTCATGAGATTGTGCTAGGAAGAGTGACCCAGAAAGCTGTAATATTTGCCTATATTAATACAAGGCACCACAATCAGCAGCAGCAGCATCATGGTTGGTGTACACCCCCAGTTCAGCCAAGGTGATCAGTGCAAAATAATAAGTAAGATTACCCTCTAGAAAAAGAATGTTATATGGTGTAAAACCATACTTCTAACACCCTATATGTACATATAAGAGTCTTACTTTTACACCTTCTAAATGGGAGCATTGTCATCTCTGATGGTGTTTTAATTTTGACAGTGAAGTAATGGGGGGAATTTACTAAGACATTCCTTTTAAACATATAATCAGCACTGCTAGAGTGGACAGCACCAATTATCTGGCCAGGATAGGAACTTAGGAAGCTGTCTCATACCAAATCAGATCGTCAGTCTCTCTAGCCTAGTATTGTATACACTGACTGGCAGAAACTGTCTGGGGTTTCAAACAATGACCTTTTCCAGCCTTACATAAATTGCTAGAGAAGGCACCTGAGATTGTCTGCATGCAAAACACATGCTCTGTCACTGACCTAAAGTCCGTATACAGCACAAAGGTGGGAAAATCAGGAAAGGCAAAAATGGGTTGGGGTGGATTGATTAGAAACCTAAAATGGAAAAAGCACCCTAAAAATAAAGATTAAATTAATAGATAAACATCTATTGCATGCATTCTTAAGAGAGGACGGTCATACAAAATGTTTTTGACTATGCCCTAGGAACATGTAATACCAGAAATTCCATTCCATTTGAGTCTGATGGAATTTTGCAGTATTTCCATTTGGGCAAGCAGCGATGGTCTGTAGTACATTTTCTCTCTCTCTTTCAGAAAAGTTTTACGCAGTATTTTTTTCAGGTCCTTACATTTGTACAAATGGTAATTTGCTCAAATTGATTTTATTGGTAGGAGTGGGTCTTGAAAATTATGCAAATAGGGTCATTCTTTTTAATTTCATTCCACCCCCTGTCTTTCACAAGCACACAAGAGGACAGATTCAAGTTTCCAATATGTGTAGACTTGCCCTATCAATTTCCTTGAATGGTTCCATGTGGACTTGGTAACATATAGGGAAACTGAGAAGATAGATTGCTGTATAGGTTAATTTGCTTCCAGTTGTGAAGGACTGGTGGAAAAATACTAGCAAGGCACAGGAGGAACCCATTTGTACTGTTCAGAAATACTGTAACCAAAACAGTATGAGCAAAATTTTGAATTGATAATGTATATAAATAGATTGGAAGTGGAAATAGCAGGACTGACCTAGAAATGATGGGCTGGCTTCAGAAGTACCAGATTGTCTTAACTGGATTATTGATTCTTCTTCCTGAATCTATGTCAGCAGACATATGTTCATTTTTTAAAATAAAGTAGCATATGGTATAGTTCATGGGAATTTTTAAATATGAGTGTACATAAAGTTACATAATTTACAGCCAACTACATCATAACATGAGAGAAGTTAGGGAAAATCCTCTTGTGCAGAACCCAATAAAATAAGCGTCTGAAACTAAAAGCTTTGAGTATCTGAACTATGTGAGAGGTGCTTTACGGCAGTCATCATATACAGGACAGTCTCTGTTTCCAGAAAGTTCTGCATATTCATCATGGTATATATGTTTGTTGGAGCTTCAGCTAGTTTCATCTTTACAAGGCCATTTTCACATGCATCAGAATGTAAGTTATGCAACTTGCACTGAAATTTCATTTTTATTTTCCAAGAACCGTGCTATGCATTACTTTATAGAACAAAAATATTTTTGCTTCTAAGCTGAAGAGAAGGAATGTGTCTCTACCATTCAGAAAGGCAGATTATGGTGCCTAAACAGAGAAAGTCTGAATCCACCATTATGAGTTTGCTTAATAATAGAACATCTTAATAACATCTTCCTTTGGTAATTTCGTAGCATTAAATATAGCTGTACTTGTCAATAAAATATCAAGCTGCATTTTAATGTGCCCAGGATTACTTTATAATAAAAATATTTTGAAAAGAAGGTTGTCTTCTTTTAATATTCTTTTCTTTGTAAGAAAAAATCCAACTTCTGTAATCATGTTTACTGAATGACTGTCTAACTGTTGCCTTTTTTTCTTTTAAAGTGCTAGAAAGGAAGATATCAACCAGACAGAGCAGAGAGGAGCTGATAAGAAGGGGTGTCCTGAAGGAAATAAATGAGCAAAGTGATGGCAAGTAATATAATACTGCTTACAAGTTACTTCAATGTTATTTCCTTGCTGCTGTTCCCATTATTTTGAAGCTGAGAGCTTATCAACACAGGCATTACTAAAAGGTCCGGCAACACTGTGTTCATGGGTAGTGTAACACCCAGAATACCTCTCTGGACGTCTGCCAAGGCTCTCTGCCCCTCCGTATTATTTCACCTTTTTAAATTGTTTTAACTTTAAAAAAAACATGGACAAAGCAGAGGCCTCCTTCCCATCTTTCTTGCCCACCCCCTTGAGTCCCACAGGGCCTCAGAAAAATTCTTCTGAAAGGGAAAAAGAGGGTAGGGCAGCAGTAGGCCAACCTTCATCAAACCTCTTTCCCAAGAAGGAGGGGAAAAATGAAAGATAACAAAGCTGCCCAGTAAGCTTTGGGGTGGGAGCAGCAGCAGGGAGTAACCTGAGGGGTAACAGAGGGACACCAATGAAGAAAGTAAAGAAGTTTGGATGTATGCATATATTTTGGGTGTGTTATCTGTGTACAAGTTTGGAGGGCATAAACCAAAGTACCCGGGTTTATGTAACATGACAACCCCTGGTTGGGGCTTAAACACTCCCATGTACTAAATAACCCAAAGATCTATTGCGTGTTGTGTGAACAAAGTCAGTGGCTAGATCTGCACATAATGTTGAATTCTGGGACATTCTGTTGTTCAGTCCATGCTTCTTTAATCACAAAAAGTTCAGAAAGAGAACCCATGGCTTGTTAGGTTTTGTAACTTGTGAATGTAGAATCAAGGATAGTTTTGCCAGGCTTCAGAGGTAGTGTGCAAGAAGGGCCAAAACAAAACAATGTTGCCACTGTGCATGCCATTGCTAAAGCACCACAAAGCTACATGGAATATTACTTGGCTATTTAGGTAAATCAGTTATTTTCAGAGGAACTGTTTGACATGCAGGTGTGGATACATATTTGAAGGACTGCTCAGCACTCTCTAAAGACAGCATCAGATACTCTATACTGGCCTTTCGCATTGGACAAATACTGCTTGTGATGTTCACTTGTTTGCCTGTCAGTTTTGCTGTTAGAAATATGTCACTCGCATGTGACATTTTGGGCCAAGTATTAGTGTCTGAAGCAGCTGTTTGGTAACTAAAGGCAAGAGGGAAAAAACTGTAAACCTCTCTCTCCCCTGTTATGTGCAGAGTATGCCAAAGTAGTAACAGGGATGAATAAGGAAAATACTGCTATCCACACATGACGCTTGTACCAATAAAAGTTTAAGAATGGATTTTGCAGTAGCTGGACTTATCCTTTTAATATACAGAAGGATTTATTTACTAAATAGCAAAATGGCTCAAATTATGATGATAAGCATCACAACACTCATGAACAGATTGCTGAAATCAAAAGCTTTCTAATTCAGACTCCTACAGTAACAAAGCTCTGGTTTTTATATGAACAGCTCAGGGTTTTGAGCAGAGATGGGGAACATGTGGCCCTCCAGATGTTGTTGGATTGCAGCTCACAGTGTCTTTCACCACTGTCTGTTTTGGTTCACCGTTTCCTCTGCTCCTGAAGCTCTGGAGGCGATGAGCAGCTCTGAGAACCAGCCAGGAGCTCAGGCAACTGGCTCGTTGATCTCTGGTCTAGTGCTAAGGAAAGTTGGCCCTGATTTCTCCTTGGGGTGTGGAGGAACTGCTGTGCAGGATTCTGCTCCACAGCATATTCTCCATGGAGATCCCAGTTTCTTTATCCCAAGCAGGACTGAACTTGGACAACTCCTTTGTTATGTTTTACCAATCAGGTTTCATTTCTGATTCTTTCACCATTGCTCTTGCCAGTATCTTATATAGGCATTCTGCAACCCTGACTAGGTGACGCAAATAACATATACTGGCTCCTATGTATTTTGGTCAGAGTGCTCATTTCTGGGCCAGGTATTCTGCACAGACATCAGCCTCTCCTCTAGTGTAAAGGAGCTAGGGGCAGTGTGGAAATGGGACACCTTGAGGAAAATTCTGCCCCACAAGTTGTACTCCAGAAGGGCTAGTCCTTAAGTACAGAACCTGCAGATGCATTTGGAGACAAGCTTCTTAAGCAGGGCTGGGAGCACAACTCTACAAAATAGCTGATGCATATCAAATCACATGATTCATCTTGCTGAAAAAACATTATTTAAGAAATGGAAAACATGTAAATCTGGTGCTCTTAAATACACTGCCAAAGTTAGCAAATGACTTAAGTTTCATTTCAGATGGAGAAATAGCAGTGAATTATGAAATCTCAAATGGCCACACAATTGTAATCGCTGAAGAAGCCATAGAGGAAGAAAACATTGTGAAGACCACAGAGGACAATAGTTCCATATTGGCAAAAGCACAAGCTCCAGAAGAGAGAGCAGAGGGTAAAAAAGGTACATTAAAATGCAAATCTCTGTACTCATTCAAATATATGACTATCCATTTAACATAAAAGTGTGCATTATGCAAACAACTCTGCACATAACATTGGAGAACCTAAAGGAGAAGGTGTGCAGAAACAAGATGGCAATAGAAAGTGAGTTCTCTTCAGACAGAAATAGGTAATTTAAATAAAACAGACTAAAATAGAGGCTAGACCATTTGCAGTAGAAAGGAAGGTGGAAAGTTTGGAATAAGGATACATTTCTAATTGTTCAACTAAACATGAATTGACTGTTAGTTTCCCCAGAACTCTCTGAAAGCCACCTGTTGCCAAATGTGTGGGGGTAGCAAAGTGCCAGTGGTTTTGCAGGATAAGCCAGTACCTGAGCCAGGGAACCTGAGCCACACCTTTTACACCTGAAGAAGATGAGGGACAAGAGGACTTCCCTTGACTCGCTTTTCCAGGTCCTTTTGAAAATAGAAGCAGAATGTACCCTTTGCTCCACTGCTCACTCACCTTCCCCACTTAGGGTGGGTGTGAGACAACTGCAGCATGCTCAGGTGGATTCTCTTTGTTAGCTCTGGTGGGTGGTAAGAAAGGAGCTTCCCTTCATGCCACTCACTGTCCCATTTGGACGGCAAAGGGCAGACAGGAATGTTCTTGCTGTGTCTGAATGGAGAAAGCAGAAATAGAGACAAGCAGACCAACTCTCTAAGATTGGGCGGCCTCCAGGTCGGGGGCTGGACTTGGAGAGGGGATGATCCCAGGGAGAGTGCTGGAGCCTCCATGGTTCAGATAGGGAACCTCTGTGACCTGGATTAGGCCTGTGGACCAGAGGTTCCCTACTCCTGCCTTAAACACTACTTTGCAAATACAGGATCTCAGAATATCAACATGGTTTTCTCAAACATGGCCATTATTTGACTACCACTTTAAAACTACTAAAGATGTTTTTACATTTGAGATTATGTTGCTTAATACCCTTTTTCAGAGGAGCTAAAAGAATAATTGCTTATTCTGTAGCAATGTAATGTGTTCTTTTTCATAATAAGTTTTATTCAAAATTATAACCCTAAAACAAAGAAAAACTAAAAACAACATCAATCATCAGAAACATCAGACCTGCTGGGTCAGCCCCCACATTTTTTCTATTTATGATAACTTAGAAACAGATTTAAATCTATACGAAGTCCTGTTTCTCTCGCCAATAATAAAAAGTGTCCCAAGTTTGATAGAAATCAGTATCTTCTTTCTCCTTCAATGACAAAGTCAATCTATCCATTTCTGCACAGTCCAAGATCTTTTTTAGGATCAGTTCATTGGTGGGTGGTTCTTCACTTTTCCAGTGTTGAGCAAATGCAATCCTCGCCACAGTAATTACATGTACAATCAAGTACATTTCTTGTTTACTAATATCAGCAGGTATAATGCCTAATAAGACTTCAGGTTTAAAAGCTAAGGATTTTTGTAACATTTCCTCAAGCCATTTATGTATTTTAATCCAATACTTTTTCGCATTATTGCAAGTCCACCACATATGATAGAAAGTACCCAATTTATGTTTACATTTCCAACATCCATTTGACATATTTGGAAACATCTTAGTTAATCTATTTGGTGACAGATAGCATCTATAAAACATTTTATACATGTTTTCTTTATACAAAGTTGTTACCTTAATATTTCTCTCCCACAGCTTTTGCCATTTTTCTAATTCAATATTATATCCAAAGTTTTGTGCCCACGTTATCATAGTTTCCTTAACCTGTTCATCTTCCATTCTCCTATCAAGTAAGAAATTATATAGTCTTTTAAGCATTTTCTCATCTGATTTAAGCATCACCTGATCAAAGCAATGTAATGTGTTCTTGAATAGCAGTGTCACTATTACAACCACATGGTCTTGCTTAGGTGGCAGCTGAGAAAGGACTAGAGAAATTAGCAGGGGACATGGCCGGCAGTGCTTGATGTCCATGATAGCAAACTGAAAGTGCTTGTTGGAAAGGCTGAACACTTCTGCATACCAAATAGTGGGAACAACCAACAAGTATGGTCATTGCCCTAAATGCCTGTTGTAAGTTTCCTGGATGCCCATAGCTGTTTTTTTTTTTTTTTAATCTTACTAACCATAGTTTTTCACAGAAAAAGCTTGTGGCAGATTTCTGTCTAATAATGCACGCTCAAGATAGCTAAAGAAAGTACCCTTTAACAACCTGTAGCGATTCTGTGGTACTTGCAGTTAGACTGTGATTGGTAGAAAGAGAGTATTGCTCTCTGTGTGCCCTTACTGGTTCAGCAGTTAATGTTGTTGATTCTGAGGGCAGAACAAAAGTTTGGTGACAATGCAACATTAGCTGCTGAAGCATGTGATCGTGCGTATGTGCCATTGATGAGCTGCTGCGCCTCCTCATCAGTTGCCTGCATGAAAGGGCCCCTAGAAACCCAAGACAAACGAACGCCAGGCACAGCATCACAACAGGTAACTGTGGTGTATTAAGAAAGTTAATTCCATAAGGAATCATCTTGAAACAAACCTGCCAGCCTGACTCAGGATTCACTTTTTCCTTATAAAAATACTCTAGTAAGTAAAAATATGTGTATTTGCTGGGGAAGATGCTGCTAGCTATGTGGGCAGAGGTAGAACATTTCCTGAGACCGAGTGCACAATTCTGTGCAAGTTTAAACAAAAACAAACCTACAACTACCATACTGTACTGGAGCATGCTGGGAGTTGTAGACCTTTTGTTCATCCTAACTTGTATAGGATTGTGCTTAAAAGACAGATGTCACATAATGTACACATTAAGGTGGAGGACAAGATTAAATCTTTTTCACTTATATCACTCTCTACTGCAGCAGATAGATTCTGTCCTTGTTTGTTTGGAGAGAGGATTGAATTCATATTTCCAACTATTTTTCTTTAAGAGGAACTAAGATTTGTCATAAACTAGGGCTGCAATTTCTGTTTGCTTCCACAATTATGCCCTATGCAGATCTCAGGGAGACTTGAATAATCATAACTGGGTGTGAGATTGTATGCTGATTTCTTTTCATATGTAGGAATGGACTATTTAACAATACAGCAAATGAGCCTAACTGTAGTAATGAAATGTTGAATGCCTTGGTGATTAGACCTTGGCAGATCGGTACACTGAGCACAGAATGAGTTAAGAGTGATTTTCTAAGTGACAACATCCCAGCTAAACAATTCTAGAAACTAAACCTTTCTGAAACTTGTCATTTTGCAAATGCTTTCTACGTTTTGAGGATTGCTATTAGTAATAATGATGGGGTGTCAGCCACCAACAGGCATGTTTAAATGGAAGTCCTTCTATTGTACCAGGATAATAAGAACATGCTGACAGGTTTTCATCCACTTGTATTTTGGGTAAATGATTATTGAGTGCATGCTAGTTGACAGATCCTGCTCTAGGATTTACACATCCCATAGGCTTTGGAAAACGATAGATTCTTTTAAAACAACATACACACAGCCCAGTATGTGTCAAGCAACATTGTGAGTATAAATAATTGCTCATTGATGCCATAATGGTTGAGGGCAGGCCATGTCAAAATCTTACATTGGTCTAGAACTGGTAACAGAAGGATTAAACCATAATTGGTGACCCCCTCCCCCAAAAAATCAGATGGGGAAATTTGAATTTTCTCTTAGTCAAAATGTGACAAAATGGGCATGTTTGCATTCTAATTATTCTAACTAATATGTCATTAGCTATATTTGTCTAACACACTGTTCATGTTTATATACTAATTGTTTCTAATAAGAACACTGTTTTACACTGGAAAGAGGTTTAGCATTAACAAGAGGATGGAGAATTAGCAAAAACTCAATAGTGCTTTCTTGGGAAACAAATGTAAAATGATTGTAATAATACAAGCTGATATTAAACACATTTCCTTCAGTAAGAAGGGAACTTAAAAAAAGATTAGCTTTGATTTTAGAGAGCCACTCTGGACCTCCTGGTAAGCATACATCTGGGAGGTACTTTAGAAGGGCCAGTATAACTTGGCAGTAATTTTTTTAAAAAAAAGCAAAAGCAAAATGATCCTGATTCTCAGGAGGTGGAGCAACACCAAGAAGTGCATCTGTTTGTTTGTCTTGCTTTTTGTCCTTTGTTGTCGATGTGTCAGTTGCCTTCTGTTCACTTTCTCATTCGTAGAGAAACCACTTCCTAAACGTCCTGAAACTTCAGTACCCCGTGCTCCTCCTCCTCCTCCTCCACCACCTCCTAAATCTAAGCCTAAAGGTAAAAAGGCAACCATACCTCCAAAAAATACCACAGCTGCTACCACTAGCCATAGAACTAATGAAGTGCCACATGCTAAAAAAAAGGGCAAGGCTTCTGCTAAGCAGGTGTCTGCTGCACCTCCGAAGTCAACAAGCCGGAGCATGAACCGAGAAACTGGTGAGTACCACATTGGTTGTTCCACAATATAGGCTGTGCGTATTAGACCTCAAGCACATAGCTTGACATTTATGGTACTTGTTTGATTTCAATGCCAGAAGCTCCTAATGCCCATGAGTGGATGCTCTCTTACTAACTCTTCATTGCCTTGTGTTCTAACTCAGTCTGCCTAGTTCTGTGCCTAATAAATGTTGTCACATATTTATTTATTTATTTATTTATTAAAACATTTTTTTAGAACATATGGTTCTAAGCTCACTTGACTTGATTTATATATTATATTTATATCCCACCATTTTCCCTATCAAGACAGTTTACATCATTGCCCCCACAAAACAACCCTGTGAGGTGGGTTTGGGTGAGAATCGGTAACTGGTCCAGGTCACCAGTGAGCACTAAGGCGGAGTGCAGTCTAGAACCCAGATCTCCTGTGTCCCAGTCACATGTTCTTAACCACTACAGCACAGTGGCGTTCAACGACAATGGCCACCAACATTTCCCAAATAACCTGTATAAAGATGAACATGAGCTACAATTACATGGAAACAGAAAGGTGACACTTGGCTATGCACATGGTAATATTAAGACCATTATATTTCCTCTGCCTCCATAATGTGTAGGTGGGTAACATGTAGCCCTGTGGGGTTTGCAACTGCCAGGGATTACTTTATGGTTGGTTATTGAGCATTTTTGTTGGAATCCTGCAAAATATTTGCTAAAATAGTATATATCCATAGCCCTTCTACTTGATGCCCATTTGAAAACACAACTGTGCAAAATAACCAAATTAAAATGAAAAGATAGTAGAGCATTAACTAGGACAGAAATATTGAAATGTGGTTAAAAGATCGCATGCCACTTTCTCAAGCACAACTGCCAAAATATGGTTTGCAAACAGAATGGACTTAGTCAACAATATCTTATTCTAAAACTATTTCCCTCAAATGTAGAAAAAGGTATGTACATAGACTTGGAAATCATGTGCATTAGGATACAATGAATGTTATTTACTGGATTCTTTCTTTTTGATTCTGCTACCTCACGGCCTGTGTTTCATAGTACTTTAGCAATAATAAGGTGAGAAACTTGTTCTTTTAAGTCTCCAAGAATCTCAAGTTTCATTAAACAGCTGGGGAACCTCCAAGGTGTTTAACTGCTTACACCTCATTTTTGAAAGCACAGAAATGGTCAGTGTGCATTTGCATTTTGTCTCAACAGTAGCAGCCAAGCATTGGAGCTGCTGGTTGTCCCGTGGGAATGCAGCAATTTGTAAAGCAGTCAGCATTGTTGTTCTCCATTTTTGGCTTTGTTTGTAGTTAAAAGAACCAAATTACTAAAAAGAACAATACAGAAAATAGCGAAATGTGGGTGGGGGGGTGATATTCCCAGATCTTTTCTTATCCCATCCCATCACATCTTTTCTCATTTAGTCTCCTGGTCAGCTAGTGCTCCCAATTCTTTAATTATGACTAAGCAAGTGGCATACATCTTGCCACCACCAATTTCCTCCACTGGCCTTAACCATGGTTAAATGTCACACCAATATCAGTGTTAATCGTGATTGATAACAATTTCTTAAGGAGTGTTCTTAAGGAAAGCTTAAGAAATGTTGTTAATGAGTCCCTTTTTCAATTGCTGATTAAGTGTGAAACCTGTCTAGCCTTTATTAGAATGAATACCATCCCAGTATAATGTTTGGCTGGCAGACAATAAACAGGGAAAATTCATACTCCAGAGGAAGGGTGAGTGAAAGGTTGAAGCCCATGCTTGATCTGGCAAGCAAGCCATCTTACTGTTTAACCATGTACCCTTGCTCAATAAATATTTATAACTTACTGCACATACATGCTATAAGTACTACTTAGGTAGCTTCATATTTTGCAGGATGAAGACTGAAAGTCATTGTAGAAAAGCAAATGATATTTACCACACAACATAGTGTGTGTACATTTCTGATGATGAAGTGTGTGTTCTCTCGTTTCAGCTAGTTCTTCTAATTTAAAAAAAGTGCCAGTTTCATCTCCTTCATCCACATCATCTCGCCCTAAAATATCTAAAGAGCCAGCTTCAAGGGAAGCAGGCACAGGGACACCCAGAGACAAGAAAAAGCATGGAAAACAGGTGACCACACGAACACCTGCAGAGGGGGACATTTCTTCAGCCTCAAGCACAACAGGAGGCAACTCAGATACGAAGATGGAAAATTCTAAGCCAGAAGAGCCTCTCCAAATGATTCCTGAAGCTGGAGATACAACCCAGCAGAGCACAGTTACTGTTCCTCCCCCTCCTCCTGCTGTTCCACCTCCTCTTCCTCCATCCATCCCTTCTCTATCTCTAGGCACTCAGCCCACTGGTTTCTCAGACACACAAGATGTGCCAGTGAGCGCTGAAACAAGCCCGTCTGTCCCTGGCACAGACTTTAATGAACTCCATATGAAAACTGAAGCAGACAGTGAAAACTCTTCAAGCAGTGCTGTCTTAGACAATAGTCTGGATATTGCGGGAGAAGACACAAAATGGTAAGACAACATCCTGTCAGCTAGTTGAGATAATTTGGGGACATGATGCAGTGAGGTTTAGGGAGATCGTGGAATAATAATTCAGGTAGTCTTTCATATGCCTTGACTTAAACCCAGAAGGATTTTGCTATGTTATTTCTCTTTGTAATTAATACATTGAATTTTGTTTTCATAAACCAGAAGTAAGAGGGAGGAAACTTCATAACTTATAAACAACAAAAACAAGCAGAACTATTAACCAAATTGCCAGTGATTCGGTATGGTTGTAGTGCTTCAGCGTTACAGTTCAAGACTCATTTTTGAGGTATTTTGTTCCTCTGGTTCATTGTAGGGAAAACAATTGTTCTGTTTTAAAACAAGATGGTTGTCAAAGACTTGTACGGTGAGATGGCATCCCTAACAACTTCTAGGAAGGGCAGCTACTAAGCTGACCCTGGCTCTCTGAGCATCATATTTGAAAGAGTTGAACAGGAGATTGTAAGAAGGCTGCCTGAATCTAGCTACAAACCCACTGGTAAAGTCATCAGAAGAGAACTCAAGGGTTATACACACAGCTAGTAGAACACTGAAAGGGCTCTCTCTCATGGGGAGGAAGGATATAAATGAAGTAAGTTCTCCCTGACTGTTGTACAGAATCATGGATGTCCATGAGGTTGCCAGGTATGCTTTTGTTGTTGTTTTTGTGCTATCAAGTAATCTTTGACTTATAGCAACCCTATGAATTAATGCCCCCACAAATGTCCTGGCCTTGACAGCCCTGCTGAACTCTTGCAAACTCAAAGCTGTGTCTTCCTTTATGGAATTAATCCATCTCATATTTGGTCTTTCTGTTCTTTTGTCTTCAGTTTTCCCTAGCATTATTTCCTCCTCTAGCAAATCTCGCCTTCTCATGAAATGTCTGAAGTATGACTGCTTCTGTTTTGTCATTTTTGCTTCCAGTACAAGTTTTGGCTTGGTTTGGTCAAGAACCCACTTGTTTAACTTTTTGTCAAGCCAGGGTATTCACAAAGCTCTCCTCCAGCATCAAATTCATTACTTTTCTTCTTGACAGCTGTCTTCGTTTTCCAGCTTTCACACCCATACATAGAAAGTGGAAATACATTAGTGTGCATTATTTGGCCATGGCATTCAATGAAATGCCCTTACACTTGATGATCTTTTCTATTTCCTTCATTGCTGCCCTTCCAAATCTCAGTTTTCTTTGAATTTTATGGCTGCACCCTCCCTTTGAATTGATGATTGAGCCAAAGCATGCAAAATCATTATAATTAAAGTGTCTTCATTCTTGACATTAAAGTTCTATAATTCTTCTGTAATCATGATTATGTTTACTTAATTTTCAGCTGTAGTCTTGTTTTTGCATCATCTTTCACATTTGTCAGGAGTCATTTTATTTCATTGCTGCTTTTTGCAAGACAGATGATACCTTAAATATGCATATCTTGAATTATTGATTAATGTTTCATCAATTTTCCATTTTCCTTTGATCCTAATCCTGCTTTCCTTAGAATATACTTTGCATACAGACTGAAGAGATAAGGAGATAAAATACACCCTTGTCTGAAGACTTTGCCTATCAGAAACTATTTTGTTTCTCCATATTCTGACCTAACAGTGGTTTAGGGTCATCTGACCAGTTGCCTGAAATATGTATGTATTTGCAATAAACAATTCTTCTGTTTCATTTCCAATCCCTAGGTCAAAATCTCCCACAACATTGGATTCTGCTTTGTTTCCTACTTTTTCATTCCGGTCACCTATGATTACCAGCATGTCTTGTTTTGGTGTGTTATTAGTTCTTTCTGGATGCTTGCTGCTGCTTCTTCAATATCTGTTTCTGGAACACGGACTTGAGTTATGTTTTCCAAGAATCCTGATTGGTATAATTTGGTCAGACTTTGCATTATAGTCATTATTGCCTCCAAATCCTGCAGCAACTGGTGTGCATAGACATACTGATGTACATAGGCATCTTCCCTTGCTAGAGTAGTTGCCTTCTCTGTTAAAAAAGTGGAGTACACTAAAAACTGCAAGTTCAGTGTCTAAAATCAAGGCGATTACATTTACGGGGGGTGATAATGTTCCTCTTGGTACACCCATTTTGGCAGCTTGACCAGTAGACACTTGGTCACTGTAAACTGTGTGTAAATTAACTTATATGTAGTCTCACCTTGACTTCCCTTTGACAGCTGAAATGGATAAATAAATTGTCTAGATTGGAGAGCTGTAAGTACTCAGTCCCAAAGGACAATTTTTGTAAAGATTTTTTTAAAATATCATTGTCAGGGGCCCAAATCTTCCACAACCCTAATTGTACTACTATGAGGCTTCCCAACTTTTCTTAAAAGGCAGTGAACAAAAAAAAGTAGCCATTAGAGTGGAGTGGAGGGAGGCAAGATGGGTTCTGTCACTAAAGTAACTAAGATACCTGCAGGTGACTGAAGGAGCTGACTGAAGGACTGAGAATTAGGGATGAGAACAGTTTGTAACATCGTGGGTTGTTCAGTGAATGACCAGTTCACCAGAGCTTATTCACAGGCTGGTCTAGTGTGGTGTGAACAGATCCACTGTTTAATCCAGCAAGTTGTTGCTTTTGTAATACAGCAAATGCTTTTTTAAAACATATGTTTTGACAAATTCCCATAGTTGCTTCTTTTTGGAAGGAGGTTATTACATTGATAAAGTTGTACTGGAACATTGAAATCCAGCATGATGGTTAGAATGTTGGACTGGGTCTCAGGAAGTCTGAGTGCCAAATGAGGTCAACCTCACTTGGCTGACTTTGGGCTAGTTTAACCTAGTCCAAAGTCAGCCAAGTGAGTTTAACCTAACTTGCAGAATTTTTGTGAAGATGAAATAGTGAGGAAGAAGACTATATAAGCTGCCTCAGGTTCCTTGCAAGAGGAAAAAGGGCAGGCAGTAATAAGTAAATTAATTGATGTACACACTCTTTTAAATTATATACCTGTTTCATGGAATTTAACAATTGGTCAGCATAAATAGCTTCTCTGTGCTTTTTTTGGTAGGTAAAAGGTGGTAATTACAACATTGGAAGAATAAACACTTCATATAATGCAGTGGACTTCACAATGCTTTTGAAATTTGATCAGGTGGAATATAGGCACTATTTTCAGATTGATACTTATTAGGATAGTCCACTTTTGTCCAAGTCTATGAATAATGGGTAGAAAATTATATGCATTTCATTGCTGTGGAATGAAATCTCACTCAGTATATTACAAAGGGGGAAATTAAAAAAATAAAAGTAAAATCAAAACAAATGTTTAGCAAGTTCCTGCAGGCATCACACTGGAGACTTCTTTATCAGTGCCATTAGTGCTGCCTGGGCTGTACTGGAGACCCGTGCCTGGAGTGCCTGTGAGCCAGTGAAGATGATGGTGTCCTGACCAGCACTTTGCTGTGCAACATGTCTGGGAGTCCAGACTCTCTAAATGTTAGAAAGAAAAAGGTAGCTCTTCATGGCTTTTGTAGGTACCTAATGAGAGGGAGAGGAGAGGAGAGCATGTGTGGAGTGGAGAGACCAGGGTGGCAGAGAAGTAAGATGGTGTGGTGGGAAGGGGAAGAAAGTAGTAGCGAGGGGTGGGGGCTGGAGGCAGCACTTATAATTGAAAACCCCGGGAATGAATTTACATGAGCCTGAAGGTGTGTGTGTTGCATATGAAATGATCCACATTGTCACAATATTTTAATTAGATCCTTGCCCCTTATAAAAGCCAGTAAGGAAGAGATAACTGGCTGGACCAGGGAGATAATTAATAACTCGCTGTGAGAGGGAGTGGTCCCATTCTGCCTTAAAGAGGCAATGGTGAGACCATTTCTCTAGAAGCCTGGAAAAGGTGAACAACTACAGACTGGTAGCAAACATTCCTTTCCTGGGCAAGATTCTAGAGAAGGTGAGTGGCTGCCCAAGATGGGAGTCGGGGGCACTGCATTGCAGTGGTTCTGCTGCTACTTGGAGAGGCATCTCCAGAAGGTGGTGCCTTGGGAAGGAGTTTCGCAGGGAATTGTCCTGTCCCCTGTGCTATTTAACGTCTACATGAGACCACTGAGTGGGGTCATCCAGAGTTTTGGAGTGTGCTGCCATCAGTATGCTAATGACACACAACTCTATTTCTCCTTTTTATAATCAGCAGGTGAGGCTGTGGATGTGCTAAACTGGTGTCTGGCTAGAGTAATAGACTGAATGAGGGCAAACAGAAACTCAATCCAGAAAAAAATGAGATGCTGTTGGTGGGTGATCTCTTTGACCAGATTGGGGCGGAGGGTGTTCAAGCTGTTTGCCATCTTTTGGTGCAAAATCAAGACAGCCCTCTTTGTGGAAGCCTTTAAAGACCTCCCTGGTCATTCAGGGGCCTGACACAATTAGGCAGGTGCCTTTTATTTGGGCTGGGTCTTTTTAATTGTCTTTTGCTGTTTTTATGTTTCTGTGCTATTAATTTTAACTCTTGGGAGTTGTTTTATCTATTGTATTTTATTGTTTTTATACCTTTTGTAAACCACCCAGAGAGCTTTGGCTGTGGGCAGTATAAACATGTAAATAATAATTATTATTCACCTGCATGGGTAGAAATTTGCAATATGTTTATAAATGGAAGCTGTGCTTTTAGAAATCTGCGCTAGGTGAAATGTGGAATTTGGCGTAACATCCCTAGCTACAGTTCCCACACTTTTGGCATATAGAAGAACATCTACTTGAGATGATATGCAGTTGGTCCAGAGCTTAGGAAACCAATACGGTCTCTTTTACTTTATGTAGGTAGCAACCAGTCTGTGATTGAATCTAGCCTAATCTAAAGTTGGTATGGTTTCTAACTCTCCGTCCTGTTTTCTTTGTGAAAAGTACTCTTGATTGATATTTTGTACAAGTCAGCTGATGTGACAGCACCAGTACCTCCTATTTGTAGATGGCTATTGCATGTAAGTGATCCCAGCACCATGTTTCTGCAGCATTGGAGTTCTCTCTGCAGTTATGTTTTGCTGTTTTCTGTACAGTTCTGCCACTGGAGAAGACCCTGAGAAAGACACCATTGACCTGGCAAGTCCTGTCCTAACAGATGAAGTTTCTGAAGCCCTGAATGCTCCAGAAAGTGAAAGCAGCAAAGAGAATCACACCAGTGACTCTGATTCAGATGGGCCTATACTCTACACAGATGACGACGACGATGAAGATGATGCGTGTAGTGAAAGTAAGATTAAATGGATATTAGTTACATTTACAGTGGGGAAAAACACACTTGTCCAATTAACAAACCTTTGTTTGGGTTCTCTGCCAGGTCAAATCGCTACATGATAGGAAATACCATGTTCTTTACTGCATTCGTTGGTACTGTAGGATGACAACCACATTACCAGCTGCAGCAATTAGTGCACACCTATGCACAGTGTTTATTGCTACTGAGGGAATAGTGTTGTTGCTAAAGTTACTACAGCATTTACCTTACCTTAAGGTTACCTTAAATAGCAAAATGGTCATTATCTTGGTTGGGGTATGTTTTTGAGTCTTTTAAATTTTTTTATTGCTCTTACATTGTGCTTGGTCTAAGTTGACCAAGACTTCATTGGAAAAAAGAAGGCTATACAGGCAGTCCCCAAGCTACGAACACCTGAGTTACATACTTATAAATGTACTGCCATAAGGCCTATTAATTTTTTTAAAATACTACAGGAAATCATCTTCACCTTAGAGAGGGAGGAAGTAAAAGGGGAGAGAGGGAATCCTCCAAAGCATGCCTTCCTGCCCCACCCTTCTGGAATTTCCTCGCTTTGTTTGGGCAGCGGAGACTACAGATATTCATGGTTTTTCCACTTTCATGGGGGTCCTGCACCCTTGACCCTTGCAAATGTAGAGGCCAACTATGCATGAGCTGACTTACATACATAAAGAGGAATTCCATTTTCTCAGGAACAGAACTCCCTCATAACCCAGGGACTACCTGTAAATATATTTTTAAGGTGCATAAATTTTAATGGCCTTTCTTACTGCTTTATCTGGGATTTTACCTGCTGGCATTCCTTATCTGTCTGTTCTTTTATATTTTTACTTGTACGCTTTTGCATTCTACATTGTAGCATGAAATTATGATCATCTTGCAGTCTGTTGCGGCAAAAGGTGGGATATAATGTTATGTATAAAATAAATTGCATATGTACACTTTTGAGAGAAGGAAGTGCATTTATGTTGGAAGAAAATTGTGGAAAAATGTGATAGTGTTTGTTCATTCTGATTGTTTTGAGAACAAATGATTTTTCTGTAGAAACCTTTGTGCTTTGTATACTAAAGACATGTTTCTTGGCCTCCACCAGTGGTAAATATATCATAAATAACAGAACAATCCTCTGTTTGATTATTTAGAAATGAATTCCACTTTGTCCAATGAGACTTACCCCCAAGTAAGTATATACAGGATTGCAGCCTGAAAGCATTATGCATTTGTCCTGAAATAATTATTTATCAAGAATTGTAATGGCAATAATCCTAATAATGAAAATTCATGAAGAAGTAAGAATTGCCAGATGACTGAAATTGTGCCCCCTCATCTTTCAAGTTTGCTAAAGCAAATTATATACCAATTTTTTCATAAGTTTTAGGATAAGTTAGTGATCTTTCTGGCCTCATACTAGTTGCCAGGTTGTTCCTTTCTAAGTTATTCAAACTCTTGTGGGCATCTAATGGCTTAAAAATACATTTGCTTCTCATTTTTAAATAAACTACCTCCACTGAAAAGGACAGCACAGTAGAGATAGTCCATGTGTTGCATTTAAAGGCTGTTGCTGGAATTTGACATGTTTAAATTTGAACATAAATGAAAGAAAATCTTTCTTTTATCTTCCCTCTACCTCCATCTCAGGCTCTTTAGCAAGTAAAATCCGTCGTAGAGATACTCTTGCGATTAAACTTGGCAACAGGCCATCAAAACAAGAACTGGAAGACAAAAATATCTTGCAGAGAACATCTGAAGAGGAGAGGCAGGAAATCAGACATCAGATCGGCACAAAACTAGTGAGGTATCAGTTGTAATCTAAGGACATTTGGGAGGTGAGAGGAGAGCATGAAGGTGTGCCTGGCATCTGGTACAGACTTTGTTTCCCAGTTTTTCAGCTGGAGATATGCCTTAATGAAATAAATAAGTTATACTTTTAATTATGAGCCCACTAAAGACATTACACTTGTTCTGACTGACTACATTCTCAGTTGAATAGGAAGAACTCACTGCTCTGTTCATTTCAACATATATAACAGTGTTGTTAATAACAAATATTTTGGCTGCTCTCCAGTCCCACCCATTCATACTTTTTCTATTGAAGCGAGGCCAAATATATAAAGCAAAAATAAATAAAATACCTTGAGTAATTTCAGACACACTATTGAAGACTTTCTATGATCATTTCAGAACTTGCATTTACAACACGCTACCAGTGACAGTGAACCAAAGAGCATTTTGCTTTGATTGAGCAGAAATTTCTTTAGCTTTACACCTTCTTTGGCCTTTTATTCTGCTAAAGTATAGACTTAGCAGATTCCTTGATACATTGCCTAAGCCTATTGAAATGGGTGAACTGGTTTTTTATTGTTCATGAATAAATCACTTGTTCTATCTCAAGTTCCAAAGAATGCAAACCCATTTTATCTTTTTAAGTGTGTGCCATCCTGACACATGTATGTCATTGATTCATAAAAAACAAATGTAATTTACAGTTAACTTTGTGAAAAGTAAATGCTATTTTATATACTTGCACCTGACATTAAATATGCATATTTTTCAGAATCAGAGTTATCACTGTTTAGGATCCAACTTAAATGCACAACCATTATAACTATAAATTGTCAGTTGTTATTTGAAAATGACTGTGAAAATCAAGCCCCTCTAATTCAGTTGCATCCTAAATAATTCGATTTTTATTTTTATTTTTTGTAGGAGGCTTAGCCAGAGGCCTACCTCTGAAGAGCTGGAACAAAGAAACATTCTGAGGCGTAAGCATTCCAGCTGGACTTGATGTTTTTATAAAAATATAACTTCTGCCAGACCAAGTAGTAACAGATTTACAATTCAAGCAACAACCCACTTGACATTACAGATTCTGGCCTAGTTTGAATGATGCAAGCATAGTTAATAAGTTACAGGGGCTTGTTAACCACCTATGCACATGCAAGCTCATTTCTGTAATTTTCTTTTCACTGGGTGCAGTTTGTCATTACATGTGAACCCAGTGAAGTTGGCTGGGGTGGCTAACAAATGATCCAGCAACCAAGCCATGGATTTTGGGTGACTGGTTAACACCTCAACCACCTACCTTCACTGGGTGTCCATGTGATAATACACTGTGCCTTATCATGAAAGAAACTAGGAAAATGAGCTGGTATACACCTGGCATACACTGTATGCTCCCATACATGTGGCCATTGATTAAATTTGCCAGCTTTATTGTGAATAAAGCAAAAGTAAAGTGGCTCAAAGCTCGTGGGTTTTATGTTGCTTCTCTCAAGATCCTCTGGAATTGAACTGAGTTTTGCTGTTTCTTCATTGCTTGCTTCTCATCCAAATTTATTTTATCCCAAGAGTGGGCAGCTCTGAGCCCCAGATGCCATTTCTGAGTGCTGCAGAATCTGTGGGTGGCTCTATCCATGTCTTGACTGCCTGGGTAGGGAGAGAGTGGCTCCTCCTGTCTGAGCAGGGAGACACTAGCACTATTCTATTCCTATTCACTTTTGTGGCTCTATCAACCACATGGCTCCATCAACAGTTTACGTGATAAAAACCAACTCATAAAACATCCTAAATACTGTTGAAGCAATTAAAACCGGTAAAGATTAATAATTAACATAACAACATAGCAGGAGCACCAAATAATAGTTTAACAGCAGATGGGAACTATCTCAAATTAAGAAAACTAAAATTTACATTAAAATATAATTAAAATTCCAATTAAAATAATCAACAATTAAAATGTTCCTTGAATAAAAATGTTTTAGTGTGGTGCTGGAATATGTATAAAGATGGTGCTTGACAAATATCTGTGGGTAGTCAATTCCACAGATGGAGTGCCACAACTGAGAAGGCCCTGCCTCACGTAGCCATCCTCCTAGCTTCCTTTAGAGAGGGCTCCTGGAGCAGGACTCCTGATGATGGTCTTAGGGTCCAGGTAGGCTTATATGGATGGAGACATTCTTTCAGATATTCAGGTCCTAAACCGTTAATGGCTTTATATGTCAAAATGAAAACCTTGAAGCAGGCCCAGACTCCAGTGGGCCACCAGGGTAATTCATAGAGGAGTGGTGTAATATATTTGGTACCAGCAGTCCCCATCACCAGTCTATAATTGCAACTTCTGGACCATTTTCAAGGGCAACCCAACATAGAGTGCATTGCAGTAGTCCAACTGAGAGGTTAGCAGTGCATGGATTAATGTTGCTAGGTCCTACCTGTCCAGATACAGTTGAAGTTATCAGCTCTGATGAGTAATTCCGAGCTGATAGAAGGCACTCCTGGTACTTTGAAAATGTGGATCTCTCCCACAACTTGCACAACTAGTGGGCAAGAACAACTGAGCAGTGGGGGACCAGCAGGGTGGGTGGGCTGGAATAAGGAGATAGTTTATTTGCAGCAGTACTTGATTTTCTTTGCTGTTCAGTGCTCTCCTGCTCAGCTGTTTCCTGATGAGCAGTGGAGGTGATTGAGGCCCCCAGCAGATTAACCCTAAGGCAATATAGCCTTCAGAAGTAAAAAGCTGTCCACTGAGTTTAGGGGGTGCCTGTATGAATGAATGAATGAATGAATGAATGAATGAAGTGCAAACATTTAATTTTTCCTGGAGACCTGCCAATACTGTGTGATAACATGAAATTTGAAATCTGGATTTAAAAATCTTTGCAGGCTTCTTCAGGCTCCAGAGTCGCATTAGATGAAAGCAGTCAGCTTGGAGCTTCCTGCATAGCAGTTTGAATTGTTTTGTGACCAAGGCATTATACCTGTGCATGGGTCCAATAGGATTGCAAAGAAGCTGCCCATGATCTTTCACAAGTTCAGTTAATAGTCACTTCATCTTTAGAAAATTGCAGATATGGAGTCCTAATGTCTGTGGGGGTTGCCATCTTGCCAAAACTGACTTTATAGAAACATGTTGTGGCTCTGTGTGCCAGCTGTGAAATATTAATGATTATCTTTGTATGTAAAACCAGCAAGCAGAATCTGCTTTCCGAAGCATTCCAGTATCCCAGAAATCTGTTTGTCTTTTCTTTTTCATTTCCCTAGCAAGCCTGCAGAGTAATCTAAACATTACAAATCCCTATAGGGACATAGTGGAAAGTTCAGTTTTATCCGCCTGGATTAGATTAGAGCACATAACTGAAATGGTCTGTGTGTGACAAATGGTCAAATGGATGGATGGAAATCTTGTCAAATTAAATAGTTCAGAAGGCAGCATGAAATAAAATGCCATGCATTTTCCTTAAATTGCAAAGCTACTGTGTAAAAGGGGTGCTGATAGGTACATGAAGTTTAAAGGTCAAATCATTTTATTTTTCCTGGAGAGAAAATGGGTTTAAAATGTCTGGGCTTAGTTTTTCTCATGGTACCCTGGCTATATAATTATTAATATAACTCACAATTCAATCTACAACTACCACACCATCAATCAACCCATTTTCAGAATCTTTGTAGTGATGGGGTAACTGTAGACTGAGTGGTGGTTGTGGTGAATAAATTGCAAGGCCACGTTACTCAGCTGAAATTGCGTTATTGTCGATGTGGCACATTAATCATAAGATCTACTGATTTACTGTCCTTTGAAGCCAGATATTTCATATGATATATCACTTTTTATTTGCCACCATCTGTGGCCCTATATGAAATAAAACTCAGGCAGCAGAAATAGTATTAAAATTCTACAATGAGGAAACCAGACCTCTGGGCCAATCAAATCATCCAGGGGTCCCCATACAGCTACCTCCCTCCACATAACTTCTATGCATTTCCTGGTTTTCCACAGGTTTTTCCCCATTCTGAAAGGTTGCACTGGTTTTCTGTTAGTAGCAGTAAGAACTTTGATCTAACACACACATATATTTTTGTCTTTTGGTTGCATCCCGTTTTCCTGTACTCTTCCCTTTTGGCATCCCCGTCACTAAAGTGCCCTCACCCCAGGCTTCTTTGAAACTGAATTTGGCCCTTGGGCTGAAAGAAATACAACAATCCTGTTCTCAAGAGATATCTGGCTTGCCATGGCTAATCAAGACAGAATGATGAATGGCAGCAATGGGGACTAATCGCTTGTAGCACGTCACTGGTGCTGGATGACTGTGGTGCTGTCAGTTGTGAGAGAACCTTGAGTTCTAAGTCAGTATATCTGGAGACAGATGAGGATGCAGTTTAAGGGCAGCAAACGTTGAAATTCACACTTGTCTGAAATTCACAGTCTGCTCTGTTTGATTGGCAGCTCCCAACAGTGGGCGTGCGTGCATGTTGGGGGTGCTTTCTGGCAGCTGAAGAAAGGGACTGGGCAGCTCCATCAAGCCTGTGCTTTGAACCCTGCCCTCTTTTGTCTCTGGCACCAGAAAGCTTGCACATGTGCCCTCAGTGGCCACAAGGAGATTCTCCGGTATTTATTTTATTTATTGCTAAAGTTCTCTGGGTGGTTCATAAAATCATAAAATATAATATAGAAATTTAAAACTACAGTACAAAATAAAAATAACAATCAAAATAAAACCTGGCAGCAGTAAAAAGATTTAAAATGCAGTAGCAGATATAAAAAGACTAAAAGTGTCTAGGAAAATAAGGTCTTCAACTAACATTGAAAAGAGCACAATGTGAGCATCAGGCAAGGCTCTCTGGAAAGTTCTCTAGTATGTATATTTCCTTCTGCTATGTGGCTTCACCCAAGGTACAGGGGCATAAGATAAACTAGAAAAGGTAAGAGAAAGGAGGGAGAAAAGGAAAGGAACTTTGTCCAAATGCATCATAATTCATTAGGTAGAACTATCGGTGTTAAGCTTACTTAGTTTAGCTGTTACTCCTTTGGGATGCTGGCTATTTCTGCTTTAAAAATTAGAAACTATGGAGGCCATGCTTTCTGTGTTCCTTGTCTAAAATGGGGACTGTAGAATGCTGCTGAGATGAAGTCGGGAGATGGTGGTTGAAGAAATAATAATAGACCAACTGAAATGGATTAGAAATACAGAAATCAAAAGTTTTGTGTACCCACATATGCATAACCTATTAATATGCTTTAAATATGCTTTCTTTTGTTCATCTAAAAACAGAGAAGAATGAAGAAGAAGAACAAGAAGCTAAAAGAGAATTGAAGCGCAGTCTCAGCAGAAAGGTACACAAAATGCCTTGGTCAGTATACATAGTGTGCAATGCCAACTGCAGCTGAATTTGCACCCTTCCTTTTTTCCATTGCATTGTGGCCTTTTGCAGTGAAAATCTTGGGCTTGTGGATAGGTTCTCTTCCCTGCACATCACCTATCAGGCAATGCTAATATTATCAAGCTTCCTATGAGAGAAGCTGCTATTCATCAGAATGAGTTCCAAATGGTCATTTGCCATGGTGTGATTATAAGACCACATTGAAGTTACGGCTATATGTCAGTACCTAGAGAATTTTGTTCATATATTTTGCACACGTTGTGAGTATTTTACTAGGAACTATATTTAATCTAGTTGTTTCCTGTAAATTGGTACTGACTTAAATCAACGACAGCCAAGTTTTGGTAGCTTTTATTTTCCTTTCTTAAGAAACGATGAGCCTATTAATACTTTTCCTTGTACGTCTACATCATGGGTCCTCAAACTATGGCCTGCGGGCTGGATCCAGCCCGCCATAGAGGTTTTGGACTTGCTGCACACGTGCGCGCTGTGAGGCAGCG
Source organism: Varanus komodoensis (assembly GCF_004798865.1). Classification (NCBI taxonomy): domain Eukaryota; kingdom Metazoa; phylum Chordata; class Lepidosauria; order Squamata; family Varanidae; genus Varanus; species Varanus komodoensis. The sequence goes on along the minus strand of NW_025335268.1, from coordinate 41,932,224 downwards.
GCTTGTTCCTGCGGAGGTTGTTTTGGACTTGCCCAGAGAAAATTATCTCCGCGCGTGCACGCCCTTGCCCCACCGCATGCATGCCCCCTGCCCCAGCCTGCGTCCCCCCACCCGCAACACCTTGGCAGCCCATGCCCATCACCAGCACCTTTCAGCTGGCCCCCTGTTGAAAAAGTTTGAGGACCCCTGATCTTCATAATGCAAGCAGAACATACTCTTCAGTATAGGATTCAGTCACTTTCCAGCAAAAATTTGCACTGGATCTCCACAGTCACAGGAGTTTTACAGACTTTCTGTATGTGGCAGCATACCACACAGAACACTCCAAGCCACTTGAAAATGTGAGGAAATGTAAGCATTCAGGTTAAAGTTCGGCACATTCTGCTAACGGAAAAATGCCATACATTGTTTTCCTATATGAATAAATACACCTCAGCAGAATAAAGTTGCTCTATCCGTTTGTAGGGTAGTATAATAGACTCCAGGTCCTATCCTTTCTGGGATATTCTGAACTGTTCACTTGTCTTACTTTTACAAGCCCGTGGTGGTGCCATAATACAGAACTGGACTCAGCTTCATCTTAAGAGTGGCATAAGCTAGTCCTGAGGGAACAACTGGTCAAAATTAGTGATATGGAACCATCACAGCTTCCATTTCTCTTTCCCTACTCTTTCCTTCCAGCTCTATGATTCTAAGTTCTGATTGTGTTCTGATTAATCTCTTCCAAGGTTAGTCCTTGGCCTCAGTTTTTCTTTGGCTTATTAAATTTACCATCTCTTCACAGCTCAGTCTGAGACCAACAGTGGCTGAACTTCAAGCAAGAAGAATCCTTCGTTTTAATGAGTATGTGGAAGTAACAGATTCTCCGGATTATGATCGGCGTGCTGACAAGCCCTGGGCAAGGTTAACACCTGCCGACAAGGTAAGAGATAAGCATAGGCTTGTAAGTGCATTTTTCCTATATCTCAAACTGTATCCTTTCTGATTATTAGCAGACACCCTTGCTAATTCATATGATAGTGGTCACTCCCAGTCAAAGTGGAGCACATTCATCTAGAACAGACCTGGGCATTGTACGGCCCGCGGGCCACATCTGGCCCGATAGCAGACCCTGACTGGCCCGCATGAAGTCACTGGCAAATTAAAAGTCAATGTAAATATATATTGTTGTAATGTAGATGCAAGCAATACAACTGCACTGCTTTTATTTTGTCTGCTAAATTGAATTAAATTTATTGCTTTTCATGTAATGTTAATGTTTTTGTGAATATTCATTAAATAGTGTTCTGTGCTCCACATTTTCATTGTATCATTGTAATGTTTCATTTACTGTTTTTATAGAGATATATATTGAGCAGAGCTGTAAGTGTATTGGTCCGGCCCTTAACAACTGTCAAAGTTTCTCATGTGGCCCCATAGGAAAATTAATTGCCCACCCCTGATCTAGAAAGAACACTGCATTAAATGTGGTTCTTGTGCTCTGGCAAGTGCTTCAGTAATTGCTGTTATCCATTAAAACTGGAATATACTCTCTGTAAGATCGTGTTTAGGCAGAAGATGAGCAATGCTATCAACTCTCCTATTTATACTGTTATTTATACTCCAGCTCCTGCCACATTAGATGGGTGGTTTGTGGAGCAATCCACAGGGAAATCCCTGTTTTCCCTTCTACCTATCTTATCTTCCTTTGAGTGGGAGGGCAGAATGGGCAGATGGGAAGAAGTAGAGGGCTGAACTTATTAAAACCCCAAAGGATGAAGATTTCTGTCATCCATTTCTTCTGCTTCCTCTTTTAAGGGAGAAAAGTGGGAGAATAGGCCTCAGTTCGATCTACCAGCCCAGTAGCACAGCGGTTTAAACCACTGTGCCACCTGCAGTCCCTTAAATAGTTAAAAGCCTCAGTTAAAAGTCAGTTCAAAAGGATCAAAGTTAGTCATGGCCAATTTATCTCATTCATGCCAATGGATGCACTCTGACATTGGATACTATCCAGTGGTTGGAAGCAGATTATGGTTGATGCACAACTAATCCTAAAAATAATCTCTTCTTCCCCTTTCTAGCCCCATAAAGGTCAATAATGTAGAACTTGTGATGTAGTAATACTGCCATGATGCAAGTTCCCCCACTCCACTTTTTTGCAGAGGGGCAAGGAAATGTACAATGGATTGGTATCACAGCATGTACAGCATTACTGAGTATTATGCTAGAGGAGAGGAAAAGATGCAGGGTGCATTTTTCTAATTGCTGCCACCTGAGTCCTGTGCCATCAGTCAACATTTGTGCCCACTGGCTCTTGCCCTGTCCTGCCCTCTGTATTGGCTGCAATGTGGCAAAGGACTCTGAGCACATACATGTGTAGGGCTTCTATGCGCAATCCAAAAGTTGTATCAGTGTTGCTGGTTGCACAGTAGTTACATGGAGGAGTGTGAAAGGAATGTTCTAATACTGTACTAGAATGCTAAAATGGAAAGAGGAGCATTCCAGTTCTCAACTCTTCATTGTTATTGCTAAAACCTTTTGCTGCTAAGATTTTACTACAAGAGTTGAGGAATATAATCCTACGTGAAACAGGAGACCTGGGTTTGAGATGTCGTGGTGGAGCCACAGTATAATAATTATATCACTCTGTAATACTGTCCTGCACTGAGAGATTTGAGCTTCTAATGCGATGCTTTGTAAAGGATTATTGAGAGATACATTAATGCTACATTAAAAACAAAAGGGAAATAGAAAGCTCTGACCTTCATGGAACAAAGGGGTGTAAAAGTGATGGCTAGCTGCAATGAATGTTATTTATGGTAATACCTGTGTGAAGAAAGCCAGACTTTTTTGTGGAACCTGCTGTAGGATAAATGAAATGTTGGCAAATTAATAACTGTCTTTCTTTTTCAGTGTCAGTGCATTGCCCTTGTAAAGTATTCTGAATGGCTGCTGTGCTTTAATACCTGCCAACTGAAAACAATGGCTTAGAATATCCAAACATTTCATTTAATGTTACGTAAAAATGAAACAGAAGCAAGTTTCTAGATGAAAAGCGTTATTCATCTTGCCTGACTGAAAGGTAGTCCTCAGGAAGGGCAGGAGTTCTGCAGCTCGTTCATTTGCTATGCATGAAACATTAGTCATCCAGTACTCCATGCACATTAAACAAGTGGCTTGTTAGAGTGGAAAGTTTCTTTTCTGCTACTGCCATTCCCAGCTTTGTAGCTTGTGCAATGTTTTGTGCTTTGTTTTCTACTGGGATTATTCTATTCTGATCAATAAATAGTGTTTGAAAGGAAAAGAAGGGAAATATAATCAGTTCTCTAATATAGGAGAGAGAAAATACATGTGGAGTGTCAGTGCAGCATAGGAGGGCTCTTGCTTGCCATTTCTTGTGTCTTCTGAAACAATGGAAGATGGGAAGAGGGCAAATGTCTAAGGATGTCAGTATGCTGAGATCATAGAAGCAGTTCAGTGGTTCCCAAACTGTTGCACTTTTGGACCAGTGTCCCTGAGCTGCTTGTATCAAAAAAGGGCTGATCCTAGAGGACTGACAAGCAAACCTTTGCATGCTGTAGAACAGCAACATCAGGTGAAGTAGCCTGGAATTGTTTCCATTCGTCATAGATTTAAAACTCCAAGTGCGTTTGGGGCACTGCTTCTTTGTTAGACAGTAGATTTCACCTGCCGTTTGTTCATGGGGACTGGATCTTTCTTTTCAGTTAAACTCAGATAAAATATTACTCTTCACCAACTATATGATTACATTGATACTAAAAATTTATTTAAATATAAGATACATTATATAAAAATGGGTAGAGATGAGGCCATCAGACACAATGTACTGCTTGATTATAAAAAGGTCTGTTTTTATTGCTTCCACTGAAGAGCTGTCCTCATATTCTGTGTTTTTTAATTAGGCAGCAATACGGAAAGAGTTAAATGAATTTAAAAGCACAGAAATGGAAGTACATGAAGAGAGTCGGCAGTTTACAAGGTGAGGAACTAATTTATTTGTAGACAAGCAATTTACTGCCTTTTTCTAGCCCTTCTAGAAATCTTCTAGAATTAGAACATTGTTCATTAGTCCAGGGCTAAGCAGTAAATTTTCTCAGCAAGTGGGATAGCTGAGATGTTTGCTGATTTTTATGTGATGAAGATCAGAACAGATTCCCTCTGTAATGCAGTCTTTTTCTGCATGCCAGTGAGTTCATTACAGTGGTACCTTGGCTCACGAACATAATCTGTTCTTCATTCTAAGGGTTAATTACATCTTTTGAAGTATTCTGTCTTCTGAAACCATTCACAAACATCCATTCAGTTTTCATCCCTTTAATCCCTGTGATTATTAGAATACTATTCCAGATCCATGAGCCTACAAAGGAGACTTTTAAAAGCTTGAAATATGGATTCAAGTTCTGCATCAAGAAAACAGTTATTGATCAAATATTTAGCACTGCTCCTTTTTATTGTGGGTGCTTTAGCATTTAGCATAGGCCATCCCTGGGCTGCAAATGAATTCCATTTCTCAGAAAACTGAAATTCGTCTTTAAACCAAATATGTATGTAAGTCTGATCAGATATAGTCAGTCCTTCTATCTGCAGGGATTAGGGGCATAGAACCCTCATGAAAGTGGTAAAGCGTGAATATCTCTAGCCCACTCCCCACTGTCCAGATTCACCTGTGCCTCCTCTTTGCAGCAAGGAAAGGCTGGAGGGACTTCCCTCTCTGGATGGATGGGGCAGAAAGACATGCTTTGGAGGCCTTCCTCTCTGCCCTTTCATTTCTTTCTGTGATAAAGCTTTGGTGATGACAATTTTCTGCAATTAATTTTTAAAAATTAATTGGCTTTATGGCGGTTTGTTCATAAATACAGGTTGTTCTTAATTCAGCCATTTGTAACTTGAAGACTGTCTGTATTTAAATGGTTTAGCTTTTAATTAGTATGACCCTTCCAGACTCTTCAGAGTGAGTAGAGAGGAAAACTGAAATAATGCATCTTCGTTTACCAACTGCAGGTTTCACCGTCCGTAATAGATTGAAAATATCCGTGGTCCAGACACAAGCTTACTTCCCAGGGAATGTACAACTCCTCAACAACCTGAAAGAGCATTCCAACGGAAATGTCTGCCTGAAGTCATTGAACAGTGTGGTCCCCACATTTAATAAAAGAGATGACTAGAAGAGAGCCTACAATGAATGCAGTAGAAGCTGCATAGTAAGAGAGAAAATGGTGTTGGGACCATCTCAATCAGGGTAAATGATACTGTTTTTCCCTCATTAGTACTTGGCCGGAGAGGAAGTACTGAAAATGACTGTTGGCAGGAAATAATACTAACCCACTTTTGATTAGGGCAGGAACAAACATAGCTGAGTATTTTATCAGACATTCTTATCAGAATGTTAGAGCAAAATTATTAACATTCTTCATGGAAGTAATTTAATGCTATATTAGGATATCAGATAACTTCTTTAAAGTACAGATCCAGGAATGTGAGCAGTTGTGCTGGTGCAGTTCTACAATCCTCAGCTTTTTGGAGCCAGGTGCAGAGCTACCAAATCCCCTTTTTATAAACTGCACTTACAGTGCAGTAATTTAGTGTAGTGCCAGTCAATTTGCCAGTAATTAGTTGTAGCACAATTCACAGTCACTTCTACAAATTTTCATTGTGCTTTTAAAATGTGCATTGTGACTGCAGTCTGGAGCACAACTAGACTCATGGGAGTTGCAGAAATGTCAGCAGAACTTTTGAGCATGTAGCTATGCACAAGACTGCAGTGTTCTGTTTATTTAGAATTGGAAAACCATAGGCCCTCCATAATCGTGTATCAATGAGACATATGTTTAGGAAAATTAAAGTGTGAGACAATAAGGAAGTAGTGAAAAGACACAGATTCTGGTTTTCCCCTATCTTTTTATGACGTCATGGCTGAAGCAATGATTTCAGAGCTGCTTAGAGGAACAGTATTGACAATCAAATTATGAAGCCAAACTGCGAGATGAATGTGAATACAGCAGCTTATCATGTAGTTCTGGGCTATAGCTAGTAATATGTTCTTTATGTACAGGCTTAACTACATTTAGTAGATACTGGGATTCGGGTAGACCTAATCAGGCCTAGAGGCCAAATGTCATGCACCCTCCAAAGGTTTTCCTCTGGCTTACCCAGCCCTGTGCTGCTGTCGAGAGCCGACGTGGTTGTATATTCCATGGCAGAAAAGCAGGGTGAGGGTGTTAGGAGGAATTTTCCCAGGGAAAACAGCACTAGCAAGCTACACAGAATATACGGACATTGCATTCCCCATGCTTGGGACTATTGGCAAAGAAGGCAATTCTGGGCATGAACCTTCTTTGTGTGAACAGTGCATCCAGATGGAGGAATGTCGTAACATAACAGAGCTTTGTTCCGCCACATGCACACCCTGGCATGTGTGCACAGAAGCCATATTGAGGCAGCCTGGAGAATGAATACCTGCACACATTTCCTGTACCTTTGTTCACCCTACTCTTGCCATTTGGCCAAGTGGAAAGGAGAGGGCTGACCTGGGATATGCGTGGTAGATAGAGGTCTCCCACTCTGTGAAAGAGGCTGATGCACTGAGAGTGCCAAGGGGGCAGACCAGGAAAATCAGAGGTCAGTCGTGCCACACCCTACAAGGATCCCTCAGCATGTAGTCTCTGTGCCTGTAGGGAAAAGGATTGTGTCATAGGTGTAACTTAAGTCCTCACAGAAGGCCTTGTGAAAACTGCAGAAAGGCCTTGGAACCTATAGCCTGTATTTGTTATGTGTGAATAATGTGGAACAAATTGTCTACTTTTATACTATCTTGTAATTGTATTTGTGAATATATTGTTAGTCAAGTTTAAAAAGTATAAGGTGGTGTGACAGGCAATATGTGTATTATTATGTTGGCCCTAAATATGGTGGCTTATTATAAGCCTATGACATTGTTTACACTAAAAATTGTCTTATATTGGCACTTATTTATCCTTTTAATGTACACAATGAAATGTCTGGCCTGAAATACACAAGGGCATGTATTGCAGTATTACAATATATATATGCTATTTATCCTTTTTAATGTATATACTACAATTTATTTTTGTCCATGTGCCCTGTTTAGTTCTTAATTATATAAGATACGTATTTTTTTCAGGCAATAAATGGTGTCTGTCATTATTTTTTTTAAACCTCAGAACTTGTTTTATTCTTTTGGGTTGTTCAGTAATAATATTAAAGGTTTACTGCCATTTCCAATCTTATACCTTTCTACTCAACTCTAGGCCACAGTGACTTAAATGGAAACGTATTCCCAGGGAAGAAACTTTAAGACTGCAGCCTGAAACTTACAGAAAGCAAAAACACAACAATACAGGTGTTTGTCTGAAACATAGGCACAGTTAAAGTGGGGGCATGACATGGGCAAGCATGGAACCCTCGCCTCTAGAAGCCTTGACCTCAAACATCCCTGTATCATCAGCTGCTTTAAAGATGGTTGTCACTGAACAGAAGTATGTGAATACAGGCTTCTAAACACGTGTGGGTGAACATGCCTAAAAATCATTAATCTTGCAAAGATTTTTAATGCACCTGGGGCACAGAGGCATTTGAGTGGGCTTACAATACATCATGTTCCCTGCACTTGTTTTGCAGGCAAACACGTCCACAGGGCTACTGTAGCTGCTTATATGCAATCATTCTTTGTGGTCTTTGTGCATTCAGACATTTGTGCATTTGTGCACCTGCAAGGAGCCTGTTTTTGGGGAGATTCTAGAGTAAGCAGTCATTTCATCCTTCCTCTTCCAATATGGCAAAAGTGAATTCATAAAATACAGGAAGGCAATACAATCTTATTTTTCTACATACTCATATTTTTAAACATCAGAACAATTTCTTAACAAGTACATGATAAAACATGAATTTAAAAACAATGAATCTATTATCAATACCACCAACAAAAGAGAAACGTGCCCTGGTCTTACTAGCAGTAAAGAATGTCCTTTGAAAGAATTTCAGAGGGAAGCAGGGAACTCATGAAACCCAGTTGTGGGAAGGAACAGGATGAAACACCCTCTGGGCCTCTCTGATAGTGATCCTTACTAAGGTACTATTTTTAAGCAAAGTGGGCTGCTTTTTTGTTTTTCATAAAGTAGAAAGTGGCAATATTTCCCAATCCTATCATATTTGTAAAGAGTGATGCAGGCACACATTTTAAAGTTTCTAAGTATTGGGCAAATGTACAGAAATATTAGTAACAAATATTACTTTTTATTCAAACGTCATTTTAACTGTTAATAGTATTTATTTTATTCTTTGGCCAGGGCGACTTATTTTATATTGTTAACTTGTTTTATATTGTTAATTTATAGTATTTTAATTGATTTATTTGTGAGCCGCCCTGAGGCTTTGGCGAATGGGGCAGCATAGAAATTTTCTAAATAAAATAAATAAATAAATATTAATCTACTAAAATAACCAGTTCATTGCAAGCAATTAAATGAAAAAAGCAAAACTGCACTGTAATGCTGCATGCAATTATTCCCTGCAGTTTGAGCAATTTGAACAGATTGACCTAGAGCACCTCAGCTGTGAAACACAGAAAAAAATAGGTGAAAATCCTCCCAGCACTGAATCTTCATACTGGAACAAGTTGTTCATATGTTAATTTCTGTTTAAGAATGCAATAGGAAGCTGGAGATAATGTCTGTCTTTCAAAAAGTTTTTCAGAAGAAATGCAGCTGACTTTCTCTTGCCTAGACCCCATTCCTAGTACTTCTCCCAGTAAGAGTAGGAGAGAGTAAGCAATGGGACCAAAGAATTAGGCCATTAATATGTGCAGATGTGTGTCCTTCATTTGCTCTGGAGCTGTGCAACAGCAAGAAAAAATCCACATTTATATAGCTGTAGAAGCAATGCAGGCCTACCAGGAAAAGTTGACAGGAGCACAGTCAGCTAAGAGGTGAATCTTATCCTATTTCCTTTTGAAAATAAGTTACATGGTGTATAGCTACTATTAAGGCAGATGTTTAAACACAAAGATTTCTCGGGGTCTCATTCAACACTAGTGGAATTACTTGATTTTTGTATTTTACATAATTATGCTACTAACAGCTTAAAATACAAAAGCACCAAGGCCAATGAAACTGCCATTTTTCACATAACGCAGTAGAGCAAAGTTAGCTTTTTTCATATGGAGTCACGGTGATTTGGATGACGTCTGCTCTTCTGTCTACTGGCCACATAAAATGCTTCGCTGAGTTGATGCAGCACAAAGGATGGAATGCAGATGGAAACACTTCAGGAGACAACTGCATGCAACTGGGCAGAGGAAAGTCAAACTCTGAAAGCCGCAAAAAAGAGTGAATCTGAGTAAAAGTCATGCTAGCTGAAGGAAATCTCAAGAAGAAAGTTATCCTGTGCAAATGCAAACTGATTAATTGAAATAAATCGCATGGTCAGCACTTTCTGCTGAGGGCGGCAGCTGCCCTTTTCGGACTGATCTGAGAGCCTTTCCACCTGACCAGAGTATAAATGCTTTAATTTAAGCAAGAAAACACACGCTGCACTGAACTGTTCTGGTAGTAGACCCTAATATCTGACTCTGTCGCATTTATATCTTGCTTTCCTTTCATGAAACTCAAGGAAGTAATGTAACATTCCCAGACAGTCAAAGTGAATGACTGTCTGGGCCAGGAGAGTTACTACATCATTTACCTTCCAGGTAAGTAACCTCATGGAACCTGCGAATACATTAAAATAAGGTACCAATATCCTGATTGCCCACTATTGCTCTGCTTCTGCCATGCTTTCATTCAACCTCATCCCTCATTTCCTAAAAAAATTTTTTACAGCTGCTTAAGGCTATGAAATGTCTCTTTGTATCAATAAAACTGTACAAAAAAACTAAAAGGAAGTATTTCTCAAGTCTGAGTGCATAGAGCAAGCCTTCACTTGACATGCATCATACTTTGCTGAGAGCTGAGCTTGCTGCTTACAAGTGATTGGTATAAAGGTTCCTTTCAATGCTTGTAGTAAGTGATATTAAATTTGTCAGATACTTTTAATTTTGCAAGGACATCATGTACCTCTTCTATGCTAGCTTCCTCTTAGTACAGAGAATTTTTTCTTCCACTGTGTCAGAAAGCAAAAACAATATTCAGTGTATTAACCCTCTTTCACTTCCTCTGATTCTAGACAAAACACTAGAAATAGGAGTTAGCCAGAAGTAAGTCACACCTACTATTTATTAGTGCACATGGAGTACAATCTTCTTTAAAGAATAATGCTTTTAATAAAATAAGGAGTCTTGGGACACCTTTAGCAATTCTAGCATAAACTTCCATTGACTATAGTCCACTTCATTGGATGGCATGAAGCATAATGACATTTTCAGCTTATGTATGGGGTGGAGATTGTGAACAGTGAGGTTAGAAGGGAATCAGACGCAGAAAATACTGAGAGTGACAATTACATTATTAACAATTGCTGGTTGCTGTGTTGTTTTGCTATTTTATTGTTCTTTGTTGTAAGCCATCCTGAGATGTCAAAGTGGGTATAAAAGTTTTGAATAAATAAAACAAGCCATTCACAAACTAATTGCTGTGATAATGCAGACTTGCTGGCACAAGGTAAGGTCAAGGAATTACTATAGTGTGAGAAAGCCTGGAAGCAAGCAATCAGGAGTTTTTTCCAGATTCCGTCCCTTCCCCTCCAAAACACAAAGGATATCAAAAATAGGGAAGTAAAGGTTGCCCTGCTATTCCTCCTGCCTGCCAGCTTCAGCCCTGCTGTGCATAGGAAACCCAAAAACAGCGGAGTTCAAGGGCTTCTGTGTGGCCAAAATGCAATCAGTGGGACTGTGCCCTTAAGTCTCCCATGGCTTGGAATAAAACAGTCATTCTCCGGAACTTCCTATCAATACGAACCCCTTTTAGTTTTCACTGTCTACTAAAAATTTACCTTTCTCAAAAGGCATTCTTAGGAAAGTAATCTTGTCCTCTGTATGACAGCTTACCTTTGTATATCATTTAAAAATTAATGTAAACAATTTATTTAAAATTACTAATAAAACCAAGTTACGATTCTTCTTTCTAATTTGCAAAGTGCCATCCATATACAGGGTTTTTGCATGGTAGGAGCAAAAGGAGTTTTAAGAACCTAAGATGAACCATGCAGGATCAGACCATCTCGTGGCCAACCAGCTGAACACAGGATCCCACAAGCATGAGTGCAACGTCACCCTCAGAGCCATGATCCTGTGCAACTAGTGCACACAGTCATACTGCCTCTATTACGGGAAGTAAGCAGATAGCCATCAGGACTAACAGCCACTGATAGCGTTTTCTTCCTTCTAAAGCTGTACGAATTGGTGACCATCACCATATGCTGTGGTAGTTACTGTCATAGCTGAAGTCTGCACAAGTGACGTCCTTCCTTTTATCTATCCTGGATCTTCCAGTCATGAGGCTCAGCGGATGGTCCCTCCAGATTCTAACATTATACCTTTTCCGACGGGCGGGTGCGCGTGAGAAAATGGTGCACTGCAGCTGCACATACTTAGGGCACAATCCTCTGCAAGTTGAGATAGAAAAAGGAGAACTACAATTGTACGCGCTTCTCCCTGAACTTGCATAGGATTGCACCTTTAGGCATGCAGCCCAATCCTATGCATGCTTACGGGGAAGTAAGTCTCATTATGTCCGGCGAGGCTTCCTTCCATCGAAGTGTGCACTGGGGTGCATCCTTAATAATCTCTATAGGAGATGAGACCGTAGCATGTCCTTCCACCCCAGCACTTCCACGGGGAGGATCCGCCACGCCCACAGAGATCGCTCTGACCCAGTCGACCGTCCACGGTCGCTTCCGCCGGTAAAGCGAGGCCACATCCGGTCCACAGTAGACCCCATTTTCCTTCCCACACTTCGAATATCTTGCACCACTGAGGTGCCAGGGGATAGAGCGACACCTCTCTGCCACCATAGCGATTCAAAACAGAAGGAGCGTTCAATTCTTACCGGAAGTTCAGATTGAGCCACAGCAATCTTTTTCTATTCCGTCTGTACGTCCTCCTGGCAAACACCACACGGTTGGGGTTGTTGTTTCCAAGGTAGGATTAAACATCAGTTTCGCTGAATAATAATCCTATCAGACCTGTTGGAGCTAGCACGGCTTTCACACACACCCTTCTAAGCTGTCAGTGGTTTATTCCAAGATGGCGACAGAGTAGCACCAAAGAGACAGTGGAGCAAGAGCGTCGTCTTGGGAGAGTAAATCCCCTTCCGGAGACGGGAGCGCGTGAAGTCGTGGGCTCTATCAGGTGCTGAGGAGAAGCTTCGTGCTCAGGGCACCGGCGGGGCTCGGCGCGTGACGGCCGGACTGCTCGAGGGCTCGCGCCATGGTGAGTGACGTGGCGAGCCGCCCAGGCTGAAGCATCTCGGGTCCTGCCTTCCCCGATTTCCTTTGCCCTCCAGATGTGTCGGACTACAGTGCCCATCCTCCGTAGCCATGTGGATGTGTTGATACCCGTAGACCTCCAGCTAGTTGTAGTCCAGCGCTGCTGGAAGACACCAGGTTGAGGAAGACTGCCGTGATGTCTCCTGGACGGAGGGCAGGGGGAAAGCGGGTCTAATTGCATGGCAACCTTTTCTTTTATAACTGCGGGCCATTGGTAGGAATAACTGGGACAGGAATGAAGGCAAGCGACAAGGCACCACGCTTGGGCCTAGGCGTTTGTGGTGCTGCCGGGGCTTTATTGGGACGCTTTCATGCTCTACAAAACTCTGTGAAGCACTATCACACGTAAGTGATAGCATACATAAGCGGGATTGGTTCTTGTACTGCCATGTGTTGTTCTTGTGGCTGCCTTTAATGTTTATTTGGAAACTACAGAAAATTCAACTGGGAATGGATGCTGGGATCATATTGCATCCCTTTGTAAACAGCTATGCTAGCTTTTAATCGATTTCAGAATGCTTCCGTTTCCTTTTAAAGTTCTACACTACTTATCTCTTGGCCTGGTGTCTTTTTAACTGCCTGAAGAATAAGGCTGCCTATGCTTTCTGTATACTAGTTCCTGGGGAACATGAGCAGAAGGATGATACTGTACTGATACCCTGTTTCTGGGGTGCCCATGGCCATCTGGTTGGCCACCGTGGGAACAGGGTGCTGCTCTAGATAGACCTGTGGCCTGATGTAGTACTACTGTTCTTACATTCTGCCGTATCAGCCAGTCTGTACACTGAGGCTGTCCTCTTATAATGCCTATCCAAAGTGAGGCAGATGGTGGCTGCCAAGAAGGGATCTCAATCTATTTATTATTTTTAATTAGGTGTCTGTCATTTCTTAGGGTAAGTCTTCCCAAAGCAGCTTACAATAAAAAGTAAAAACAGCATGATACATTACAATTCAAAATAATAAAACAGTACTTGGATAAAATTACATAAAATCCAACAAGGCTTATTTGAAACCAACAGAGAGAAGACCAGGCAAACCTCTCAGAAGAAGGAATTTCAAAGGTATATACTTGCCTTTGCAATTGCTTCCTCAGGGGAAGTCACCTGATACCCACCTTGGTATAATTTTCAGGTAAATACCCCTTTATAAATATTATGAAGGTAATTAAGAAGTTACCTTTAAACTTCTTAGTTGTAGTTGATGGGGTTTTGATCTGTTGTTCATTCAGCTGCTTTTTGCTTTCTATTTTTGAGTAAATTGATTTGTTTTATTATTGTAAGTCACCCTGAAAACATGGATAAGTTGAATGTGCAGGTTAGAAATTAATAAATAAGCATGAATAATGTTCACATACTGGGATGCCAGTTTCTTGTGTGCATGTGAAAGAGAGAGAGAGAGAGATCACGTACAAATGTCTAATGTGGTCCCTGCAGTGAGCATTATGCAGGAATTATGTCATATAGAAATACCAGCTCATCTTACCATAATTGAGTAGGCATCATTGGCCCCATTAAAAGATTTTTTTTATTAATGGAGCCTTGGTATGATGTAAAGCCTAATGAATCATTTTTTTGTAGAACAGCACACAGTGTGCTCACTTCGGCAGCACATATACTAAAATTGGAACGATACAGCGAAGATTAACACGCAGTGTAATGTAGTCTACATAACTGTGTCAGAGGGAAGACAGTAGACAAGTGAATCAGTGCCTGTAAGTCCCCTTGAAAAACTGAGTTCCTGGCATCAACCCAAGTAAACTATTTATGGTTCCAAGTCCTTTTATTTATTTAATGTATGCCTGTCCTGATTCCCTTATACTCAGGATGGCTCATAAGAAAGGCATGTTAATTGTGCCTTCTAATGATATTTACACTGACCATGAGAGGAAATTTAACATCCAGTTCTAAGGATAAATAAAAGTATGGTTTCATTTGGCAGTATCTGTAATCTGAATTTCATTAAAATCTATCGGAGTCCACACAAAGGTATCTGCAGGGACCTGTACAGTGAGACAGTTATGGTAAGATCAACTTCTTACTCTTGTCAGTAAGAAGAAAATCCCATTTGGTGAGAACTGGTGCAATGTGATACTTCACTGTTTGCATTCCCTCTTGGTCTCTCAGTTGTTGCTGAAGTGGTACTCCATAGTTGTGTGTACCCATGACAGAAATCTAAAATGGGCTGTACAATGTCTTCTCAATTACTTCTTGCTGCAGTGTACATCAATTAACCAGACAAACTTTTCTTTCCTTAATTTGGATTTGCTTTTCAGTTCTGTATACTTGTAAAAGGTATTTTGGGAGGCTCTGAACACAGTATAACCAATATGTTTAGACAGGTAGAAAAACTGTCAATTTTGGGCCAGTTGCAAGTAACTTAATTCTTGTCTTGCAGCCCCACAGGCGGAAGAAACCCTTCATAGAGAAGAAGAAAGCTGTCACATTTCATTTAGTACACAGAAGTCAGAGGGACCCTTTGACAGCAGATGACACTGCACCCCAGAGAGTTCTATTGCCTGCACAGAAGGTGATTATAAAAGACAATGGTGTAGGAAAGTAGCTTATTCCTTGGTTCTTGAGGAAATAAGGTTCAAAGAAGAACTCACCATCTTGTAACCGTCTGGAATTAAGCCCCACTTTGAACTCAGTGGATCTTACATCTGAGTGAACATGCATACATTTGTACTATTGGGTATTAAACAAAGCTGTCAATGTGTGTTAGTCCTGAGGCCTATATATTACCTTCAGGATCTGATTCAGCAAGTCTGAATGTCCCTTGGTGGGAAACTCTGGGAACTGGCGGTTGCCCTCATATTCTGCATCCCAGAGGCACCTAGATAGGCACTTTGGCCTGATCCAGCTGGGAACTTCTTGAAATTCATCTCCTGAGTTAAATCAACTCCACTGCAAAATCTGTGGAGAAACTTAGCATACTTGCATGCCTGTTTTTCCTTAAAGTTGTTTTTATGTTGGTTCCTTTGGGCAGGGGGGATTACAATACCTTGTGATTTTAGTTAACACTAACACACTTTTAGGGAGATGAAGAAAAAAGGAAGGAAGAACAGAGGAAATACGGAGTATTCTTTGATGATGACTACGACTACTTGCAACATCTCAAAGAAGCTTCTGGGCTTTCTGAGCTTATTCCATCAAGCATACCAGATCAACAAGGCAGAATTGTAGTGACTGCAGAAGGAGAGGTAGAAGAAGAAATTCAGAAAATTCCAGTAAGTACAACATATACTTGAAAATTTATGGTGGTTCTCCTCTGTATTTTTTTTCTCAGATGAATATTCTGTGAACAAATCAAGTTTTGTTTTAAGACGAGAGTCAACATTTAAAAACTAAATAAAATAGTTTGGAAACATGCGATATATATATGTATGTTGACTCTGAATCTTATGGCTCTAATTTTGATTCAGTGTTGGTACTAAATACTAAATAATAGTTAATGATAACATAAATGACAAAGTTTTGTTTTTTGATTTATCCAGTTTCTGTCAAGCAGGTCTATAGACCCCTTTTAAAGAGATGAGAGCAAACAGTGTGTATTTCAGGCAGTCATTTTGTTCAGGGGTATGAAGGAAAGGTTGTTGCTGATCACTTCAAGTTGTGTAAGTACTGATTGAAGACATCACTACAACATTTTAGTGGGTTAAGATATTTGGCACCTTTTCATACACTGCCCTTAAAACTAGTAGGATCATGTTTTGAGACCATTTCATTAAGTTTATGCATGAAGAATTCATTGGAGATAATTATCCACAAACTTGTCTAGGATTCATGAGCAGGAGTTTGGAATCCCATCAGTCCTGCTTGACAATTCATGCATCAGCAGATCTAGTATAGAATAGCTTTTTAAGAACTCTGAGTGGCAAAAACAAATGTACACATGCTAATTCTAAGGATTCAGAGGAAAGAGTTAGACAGTATGTGAATTGTATTCTCCTTGAAAGGTAGTCATACTACTCAAAGGGTTTTATCTCTTGAGTATTATTTTAAAGGCCACTTTTTCTTCTCCTTGTAGGCGCCAACTATTAACTTGCCCTCATCAGTGTTTGCTTCAGAATTCGAAGAGGATGTGGGACTGTTAAACAAAGCTGCTCCTGTTTCAGGTACTATAAATAGCTTTAGTTATTAGAGGGGTTAAAAGGTAATGAATATTTATGGTGCAATCTCATCTGTGTTTACCTAGAAATCCCACTGTATTAAATGAAATCTAGGATTGGAGGCTCCTTAGTCTGCCTTCCTTTCATAATATATATTTGATTGTTATATCTAATAAAACAGATCAGATTATTTCATTGCAGAATGATTCTGCTGTCAAGGAGAATAACATTATCAAGGGGAAATTTCATAGCTTCCTTCATGCTTAGATTAGAAATTTCTTAATTCTTCCATCAGAATGATGGAAAATTGATCACTAGCTTTACCTGAAGCTTTCTGCTATTATGCAGGAAGAAGTCTCATGGGAACTGGGAAAAGCTGAAGTATTTGTATTTCAGGCTTCTAAATATTTTCCTATTTTGTTGTGGTGAGACAAAATTTTCCATGAAAGAAACTTTTGCAAACTGGATATGTGGATTTTCCATCAAATGATTTAACATGGTATGCATGTCAAAGAAGTCTAGTTGAAAAAGTTGTACTTATCAGTAACAATGGCTTATTTCATATTTTTAAAAGCATTTGGCAGTTGCCTTCTATACTTTTCCAAGTGAAAAAATTGAAAATGTGTTTAAAATCTGTAAGCAAAGTCTGGAACTGTGAATTGTTCACTGTCACGTTCACTGCCAAAAGAACTGTAAAACTTGTTTGTCCTGCCACATATTGTAGTAGATGAAACTGAATGAAATTTCATGACATGCTGTTTGTGGAAGAAAGTCAAACTCCTTTTGAGAAGATTTTGCTGGACGCCTTGAAAGTAGTTTTCCAAATTCCAGTAGGAGTGTAGGAGAAGCAACAGAAATTATTATCATGGCTTAAGCAGTAAATGAAAACATAGATATAATTCAAGAGCTCATGTTCTGCTCAAGTTACTTGCCATTTTCATACGTGTGGCTTAATATCAGTTGTTCCTTCTTTAACTTTGATTAGTATTTTATAGTAATCTGCACTATATTGAATAAAATGCAGCAAACCCACTAGAGAGGCTGTTGTGTGAGTATTTCTCCATTTATTATCGTCTACCTTACTCCAAAGACTTAAATTTGGCAACAAATCAAGTTTATACAAATAAATCTCATCATACAAGACTGAATAAAGCCTAGTTAAATGCCCTACCTTTTCAAATACCATCCTAAGTTAAGCTTGAACCATAAAAGCCATCCTAGCCAGGTGGGTCTTGCAGCACTCTTGAAAGGAACCTAGGTTTAACTCGGAGCCTGCAAGAGGAGGCAGTTCAGTGCTGTTCAGGGTAAAGTGGCTCTTTGACTTTGACCCTGATAAAAGACTTGGACATTGCCATAGCTACTTTATAACATATTCTTTTATCTATCATTAGGGCCTCGGTTGGATTTTGACCCAGACATTGTTGCAGCACTTGATGAAGATTTTGATTTTGACAATCCAGACAATCTCCTTGAAGATGATTTCATTTTAAAGGCCAATCAATCAGGAAGCACAAAGGAGGAAAAAGAAGCTTGTGGGTAATGGAATAGAAAATGTGTTACTGTGTTTATGTCCTTAGTAATATGGCAATGTGGATGGAAAATTGTGCTGTTGAGTGAAAGACTGGCAGCGGTACGTAGACTGGACTATATTTAAATTGCTTCACATTTACAGATTTTCAGGATTTGAAAAATTACTATCTTCTCTCCAGCTATTCAATAGTAAAACAGGAAAAATAATGTCATTCAATGTTAATGTTATTCACAGGGAATCTGAAGATGAAGATGAATGGGAGGATATGGAGGAAGAAGACGACGAGGAAGGCAGTCAGAGTGATGAAGAGTATGATTCTGATGGTCCTTTGTCAGATGATACTGAAAGTGGAGGGAAAATGAAAGAATTTCTTTTCATGGAAGAAGAGACCAAGAGTCGTTTCACAGAATACTCCATGACCTCTTCAGTAATGAGAAGGAATGAACAACTGACCCTTTTAGATGAAAGATTTGAAAAGGTGAAGTAATGGTGGTGATTTCACTTAGCGTAAGGTATCTTTAGAAAATATTGTTCAACTGATTCTCATCTTGTAATGAATCCAGACAGATGCAGCCAGATGTAAATTCATGCTTCATTTCTTTTTATTACCAGTGACAGCAAGATAGCTGACTTAAGTACTAATCATGCACAGCCTTTAATCAGATTTAAGTAATTTTTTTCTGGTACCAAGTGCCATTACTCATGTTGTGTTAGATATTTTCTTGTTGTAACTATCAGGGTAGCAAGCAATGTTGCATTACAATGTTCTCCTTTGTCCATGGAAAGAAATCCGTAACATGAAAGGCTATTTTCAAAACTGACGGCAGCATTTCATGGGGCCGTTGCACAAGTGACACCTGCTGCCAGCCCCACTACACAAGCAAGACCAAGTGTGTATACAATTGAGATTTGAGGTCTCCTGTAGGAAGCTCTGAAATGACCCGAAACCTTTGCTTTCAGTTGGAATGGGCTAACGTAACTCACCTATTGAAGCGCCAGTAACTTGTCCCCCTGAGGAAATAAGTGCTTCTGCTAGTTTCCAGTTATTCCTCATGTAGTAAATCTTTGTGCAACTGTCCAGCTTTGCTTGGAGAATGGAATTGGTGGGAGCACCGTTCTCTGTTTGATATTTCCCCGAGAATTTTTTATAGTTGTTCAGATTCATTATTGCTATATAATACTAGTTATCCAGTTCTGAATACTGGAGAACTAGTTTTCATGTTGAATACTGCTTGTTTCTTTGTGTTTAGTTCTTCGAGCAGTTTGATGATGATGAAATTGGAGCTCTGGATAATGCCGAATTAGAAGGTTTCATTCAAAGTGACAGTGCTCGGTTACAGGAAGTCTTGAATGACTACTACAGAGAAAAGGCAAAGGAGTATGTAAAAAGATCCTTACTTTATGGTTGGTTGATTTAAGGAATTTCATCTGTTTTCAGAACAAATTGCAAATTAAAAATAAACATGCAAATACAAAACTGCAATAAAAATCAGTGTACTGGTGAAAGCACTGTTAACATATAAAATCCAGTTGTCCTTTGAAACAGTGGAAGCACTGTCTCCCTGGAGAGAATGCTCAGGAGATGTGGCACTACAAGCAAAAATGGTCATCCATTTTCTCCCAAAGCATCATTTTGCTTTGCTGGTTGAGTGTTTGAAAATATGTTCTCAAGCTGGTTTCCCTAGATAATTTCCAGAAAAAATTGAAAGTTGTATGATTTTGTTTTGAAGAATGAGGGTAAACAGCATCTGCCACTGGTAATGTTGAATTACTGTGCATCAAAGCAGAGATTTTCCTTGTTGCCACTGCTGCCTCAGTTGTAGCCACTGCTTCTCTTTTCCCTTTCCAGAATGCTTGACAACTCTGGATGCGAAGTGTGTGCGCTGAAAAGAGACAGTTGCAGTTGTGATGGTGTCTTGTATTTCCTCCTTTTCTTCAGACAGCTACTTGACATTTCAAATCAGAATGAGAGAACTACCTTCCCTATTCCAAAAACAAGTACTGCTGTTAAATCATGGAGTTAGGAAGGCACTTCAGATTTTTGCCATTGAAATAAACTTTATCTATCTTTTTACGACCCCTTGTAAAAAGAATATTGAGGCTTATATTCATGTTCAGATGGAAAAAATCTTCCTTGGTCCCTTTGAACATTATTACTGGGGTCAGCCCAGAGTGAGCCAGAGAGTTAGGTCCTAAATGAGCACCTTAGCTTTCATTCTGTTATTTCAGTTTCCAAGTCAGATAATGCATTCCAATATATTTAGCTTTCTCCTTTCTCAGCAGTAACTGAGTCTGTTAAACTGCATGCATTAATATACGTACAAGTGATTTGCTGTTCTTGAAGTCATAAAAGATTAGGAAATAAAGTGGGAACTGGACAAATGTATGCCAAAGTTATCACGATATCAGTGAAGTTCTATTTATTTACTTACTTATTTATTTATTGGTTTATATCCTGCCTTTTTCCTACAAAGGGCTCAAGGCAGCTTGCATCATTCTCCTCCTCCATCTTATCCCCACAACAACCACCCTGTGAGGTAGGTTGGGCTGAGAGTCTGTGGCTGGCCCAGAGTCACCCAGTTGGCTTCATGCTGAGCAGGGACTAGAACCCAGATCGTCCCAGTCCCATGCTCTTAACCACTGCACCACACTGGCCTAATTATGTTAGCAAAGTACCCATAGCTAGCAGCATTGGAGTGAATTGTGACTTACTAATTAGGCCTATTAAGAAAAAAATAACTTTAATCATTTAAAATAGGGTGCCCTGACTTTTGCCCACTAAAAATCACAATATATGACTTATATTTAAGGGTACCCCACATCCAAATTGCACTTTTCTAAAACATGCTGTACATTTGCTCATTTTGCTGTTTGCTCAGTATCTCTTAGAGATACAGATTTAATGTGTGTGGTATTGAAAGCAGTTGTTAAAGTCAGTTTAAAAGGTTTCTGTGCCATCATGTATCTTTTACTTTCTCCAAAGCTGTGTGAAACCTGATGCACTTGTATTCAAAGAAGATTCAGAGCTGCTCCTGAATGAGGAAGGTGATGGGAGAGAAGAAATTGTAACTTTGGTTGTTGAAGAACCTAAAGAAAAATGGGATTGCGAATCCATTCTGAGTGAGTGTTTCATCTGTAGTTCTTTCCCAGTGAATAGAAAATGCAAGGATAATGATGCTGCCATTCTTCATGGCAAGGGTTAAGTCATTTTGCAAATCCTTCTCTTACTTTTTGCAGGCTTCTGTCCTGCATCCTGTTCTGTACTGGAGGCTCCCCAACCCTCAGGAAGAGCTCTTCAAGGGCTTTTGTGTGTGAATCCAACCTATACTTTCACTATCTACAAAACACCTTTGGGTGCAATCCTATTTCACCCCCATTGTCTGGAGCCCATAGGGTTAGTAGGAGCCCAAGTTCCAACTGCAGAGTTGAGTTTCCAGATGTAGAACTACTGCAGAAAGAACTCCATGGATTGGGTCTCCATGATCAGACAGCAGCCTCTGAGAGGACTAAAAGGGCATGTTAGGAGGTGGGGTGGGGGGGAGGGAATGAGAAGAGACTGGGGCTGATGGCTTACATTGTATTCAGAGGGCCCTGCAGCCTCCTTCCCTCCCTCTCCTCAGCACTTCATCTGAATGACCAAAAACAGCTGTCCAGGGTGCAAGGCAGGAAAATTGATGGTGACTGTGTGCCACGTGCCCTGTCAGAGTCTTGCCTGCATTGAAGGCCGACAGCATTGAATCCTGGCCTTGCTGGATGGACTGTGCCTAACATTTCACTAAACAGAGGTAGAAATCTCTGAAGACTTTGGCATATTTTGGAGAACAGTTTTTCCCTTGATCAGTCAACTCCATGTATCTTTTTCTCTTTAAGGTACCTATTCAAACTTATACAACCATCCAAAGCTTATTGAGGTTCCACAGAAGGTAAATGGGAGTTCATATTCATTTATAAGTTAAAGATGTCTGCCTTGCAATGAATGGGATATTCTGGATGCACCCAGGGACTTGGGCATGTCTAACAGAATGCTTGATTTTAGAGAAAAATGAAAGGCAGCCCCTTGTGCCATACACTGCTTTGGAAAGCTCAGGTTGTGGGGCAGAAGGGGAGTCTGTGAGTCACATCTTTTGGCACCAGTGGAGCCTTTAAAAAAATACTTAATTGTAGAACAGGTGTGCTTTTGAGAGGTGGGGAATGTTGCACTGCTTTGGGAAGAGATTGTCAGACCTCCTGTCCCCAGCAGTGATCTGGAGGTTCCCCATTTTTGCTTTAATGAATGGATGATTCTCCTTTATCATTGCTTGAATTCAGACTTAATATTACTTAAGCATAGAACTTCTGGAATCCGTGGAATTTATGTTAGTCATGACATTGACTGGATTCACACATCACAGCAAGCAGATAACAGTAAAAACCATGTCTGTTTGTTGTGTTGTCCAAATCCAGTCATGGCAATTGATCAGTGTGAATCAGTGTGGTTATCAACCATGGTATTGATTGTTGTATTGTCCAAGTTTGGGCAACACAATGCAGCGTGATAGAAACCTCAAAACAAGGAAGCCTTTTGGCAAGAGTGGCCAGTCAAAGAGTGCAGCTGACAGCTACCCAGCTGTGAGAGGCATCCTGATCCTGTCCCCCACCCCACCTGACCCAGCAATCTTCCCTAGGGCAGGAGATGGCTACCCCAACCCCAGTGCCTAAGAGGGTTGCTGTCAGGCAGGAGTGGGAAACCAACTGCACATTTGGGACAGCCACACCCAGCGAATTGCCACAGAGCCGATGCACGCTCAGCACACCTCTCGGGCTCAGGTGTGGGGCATCAGCTCCATAGCACTGCTCTGTTTTGGGGGCAACCCTGCTGGGCAATTCAATGGCTTCTCACCCCCACCTGTGAGGCTTGCTCCCAGGCAGGATGTAGGAGCTGGAATCCATGCTGCCAGGCTCCTGCAAGGGCAGGGCAGCAGCAGGGAGTGGATCTGGCATTCCTGCTTTAGAGGTCCTCTCTTGAGCAGGAGGCGGGGTGCCCAGTCGGCTGCACCGTCTTCCCTGTTGCGCTTCAGAGCATGAATCATTTGCACACCAGACTGTTTGGCAGTCATGGCAAGCCAGAATCAGCTCAGAATCACAGCTGTCAAAAAGCCTAATTCCTCCCCGTGGTGTCCCCTAGTATACTGCCCAAGGGAATGAGAAAAGTGACAGCAGCTGGAAGTGAAGCAGCCATGGTTGCTTAAAAAAAAAATCTAGATATGTAACTTTTTCTCCAGTGCTTAAATTCTGTCTTGATAGACCATTTGGTCTGACACTTAAAGCCTGTAATTTTGGCTGAATCAAATTTTGGATCTAATTGAATTCCTGGAAGCATGAATGTTGCTGGCTTTTAATGTTACTGATTAGAAATGGGTTCATTCATTTCTGTATATGTTTGTTATTCAGCCCAAACCAGTTGAAGTATCTAAAAAGACAGGAATCCCTTTGCATGTCTTGCCTCAAAGAGGACTTACAGCTAAGCAGGCTGAGCAAATGCAACTAATAAATGACTGTGATTTGCCAAGAATATCCACACAACCACGTTCCAAAAATGAGACTAAAGAGGATCGCAAAGCTAGAAAACAAGCCATCAAAGAAGAAAGAAAAGTAACATAACTTTTTTTTTACTCTGATTGCATACTAGATAAACTTGTATTTTGGGTAAATAATAGTTTTGTTAAATGAAACTAGAACTGATTATGTTGCACTCCCAAATATGAATCAAATTAACTGCAATTTTATTGCTTACACTGCTTATTGCCTTTATATTTTGCCTCTCTTCCCTCAAGAAACTCACACCACTCGATAGAGTTGCTGGGTGGTCTCTCATAAGGCAAACCAGGGATACTTAACTTCAGCAAGGTTGTTGCGCCATATGGCTTCATACTTGTTAGTGAACATGAGATATCTGTGTGTTGGGTACAACAGTGCTGGTGTCTTAGTAAAAAGTTTGACGCTGCGGCAGATGGGGAAGAAATTAAATGGAAGGATAGTGCCCAATAACAGCTATTGATGAAGCTACAATGGCGAGATAAAAATGAAGGAACTCTATAGTTAAAGTGGCTCAAGCAAGACTTTGCAGAAAAGTAGGCTTAAGGAAGGACGTGAAGGTGCACACTGACAGGAAGCAGAAGATGTCCAAGCATTCACAGTACAATGGCAAAAGACACTTAGGCTGGACTGGAATGAGTCACGGGGTTAAGGGAAGCTGACAGAAGTGCTTGCAGAGTAGACAGCTTAAGTGTAGAAGCAGTCAAGAGGGAGGAGCCTATACAATGTGCTTTTTGCAGCTTAAGTAGTTTGCTTGTTTGCCATATCTGAAGAAAGCGGACCTTGCCTCAAACTACTGATGCCCCAGTTCCACACAAATTAATGTAATGCACTCTCTATGGGGTTCCATTATAGACACTCTGGAAGCACTAAGAAATGTATTCACCCAGATCTTTACACAAAGTAGTAAGCTCTTTGTGTGCATAACTGAGTACTCTGTTTGAGAGCAGATGACACAATACATTTAGAAGGGTAATGCAAACTCAGTTTGAGAGATACTACACTAGAAGTGTTAAAAGAATCCAAGAACTGAAAGTCCCTAACCCATGATAACGATAGGGATAAACTAACTTCTGATTTATTGTTCCGGGTTTCCTATATGCAGCCTCTTTGTAAAGCAGGAGTAGGCAGCCTTTGGGGACCTGCAAGCATATTTCACATTTCTTTTTTATGCTTGTGGGCATGTTTCCTACCAGGATTCCTACTTTCCTCACATCTCCTCTTCCTTCTCCCAGCCCTTTCGACTTGAAGATTTCTGTCCTTCCTTATTCCCTTCCCTGCTGCTTTAGCCCCTTCTACTTCCCCATTCATCCCTGTGGTTACCCTCACTTTATTCCAGCTGTTGCACTCCCCTCAGCAATGAAGAAACAGAAAGGCAGCAGATGGGGCAGCGTCTCCCAGTCTGCCAACATCTTGCCTTCCTAGTTGCTGAGTGCGGCAGAAGGCAGAAGCAATGGGAGCGGGCAGAGGAGATGGAGCAGTGGGTGGGCCGGGAGAGTGCTGGGTTGCCAGTCCCTGTACTGGAACATACATGCTGAAATATACAGCAGTATCTGCATGTGAAATATTAAGCACCTCTTCTGCGTCTGTGCCCCTTCTGCCAAGTGTTTCAAAAGCCAGAAGCTGTTGATACCATCTGCACAATCAAGGCTGCCAAGAGTGAAGAGCGCAGCTGGAAGTGTAAGCAAGCTTTAGCATTAGGATGTGTTACGATGTTGTAATTGGAGTCCTAGTTTATTTGTAAACTCTCTTGAAAGCTCCTTGTTGAGAAGTGGTATGTAAACATTCTGAATAAAAATGAAACCATTTTTCTGTGTAGGAACGCAGGATAGAGAAGAAAGCAAACAAGCTGGCCTTCAAGCAAGAGAAGACAAGGCAAGAGAAAGAACTGTTCAATCTAAAACAGAACATTCAAGGGCTCAAGTTGTCATAAGGAAACAATTGCTTCATTTTAAAGGCATTGAACACCTTACTTAGGAAAGGATTCTTCTGTGGTATATTGGACTGAAGTTTAAAAGTCATAGCAACAATCTTTGAAAAATAAGTATTTGATTAAATGTAAATTCATTTTTGGTTATTATTAAAATAAAATCATTGTAATATTTTTCTCCCTTAAAAGTGATGCCAACTGTTTATTGACTTAAATTGATTTGGGAAAACTCCTTAGCTGTAGAAAAATAATGGGGTTCAAGATAAGCTTATCATTCCTCTGTTCAAAAACTAGAGTCTAATGAACAGGATCCAGTTTTGACACAAGTGTGAACATACAACGAGCCCTGGTAGACCAGACCAGGCATCCATCTAGTCTGGCATTCTGTGCACACCATGACCAACCAGCTGCCACAGGATCCCACCACCAGCCATGAGGGCAACAGCATCGTCCTGCCCAAGTCCCCCAGCAACTGCTTCTGGTGCTGGAGGGAGCATATGGAGCTTCTGGACTAGTAGCCATCAATGGCCTTGACCTTCCTGAATTTGCAGAATTCCTTTTTAAAGCCATCTAGAATTCACTACATTTAATGGTAATGAATTCTATATGCTCTGTGAAGAAGTTCTTCCTTTCATCTGTCTTAAATTTCCTACCAATCAGCTTTTAGGAGATCCCAGGTTTTAATACAATTAGGGTTGGGGGACAAAAACATTTCCTCCACTTTTCTTAAGTACATTCTTAATTGAGTACACCTTTCTCATGTCTCCTCTTACATTTTTTTCTGGGCTGTACAAACTCAACTGTTAGAACTGTTCCTCATAGGGGAGTTGCTCCAACCTCTTGAACATTTTAGTCGTCCTTTTCTGCATTTTTTCCATTGGCCAGAACTGTACAGACCAGAACTGCAAGTGCAACATAGATTTGCATAAGGGCAGTATGATACTGGCAGTTTTATTTTCAATTCCTTTCCTAATTTTGCCTAACATAGAGTTTCCCTTTTTCACTGCAGCTGCGCAGTTGGTTGACACATTCATCAAACTGTTCCCAACAACCCCAAGATCTCTCTGTCAGTCACAACTAGCCCAGATCTTATCAGGTTATACCTGAAGTTGAGATTTTTGTTACCCCAATGTGCATTATTTTAAACCACATTTGTCATTTTGATGACTGTTCTCTTAGTTCAGAGAGATCATTTTGGAGCTCCTCACAATCCCTTTTAGTTTTCACCATCCGAAATAGTTGGGTGTCATCGACAGACTTGTCCATGTCAGTGCTTGCTCCTAATTCCAGATCATTTACAAACAAGTTGAAAAGCATTGGTCTAAAGTGAATTGCTGTAGGATCCTACAATGAACTTGCCCCCATTGGGAGAATTCACCTTTATTCCTACCCTCTGCTTTCTGTTCCTTAACCAGTGCTTTAACCATAAATGGATCTCTGCTTTTCCTCCATGAGTGCCCAGCTTGCTCAGAAGTCTCTGGCAAGGGACTTTGTCAAAAGCTTTTTGCAAGTCCAGGTTAACAATGTCTACCAGATCACCTGGTTTATTGACATTGTCAAAGAATTGTAAAATTGAGGCAGGGCTTACCTTTGCAGAATTCATGTTGATTCTTTTTCAGCAGAGGTCATCCATCTGTGTGCTTATTCATTTTATCTTTAATAACACTTTCAACCAATTTACCTGGTACCAATATTATCTGATCTGTAATTTTCCAGATCTCTTTTCTAAAAATTAGTGCTATATTGCCCATTCTCCAGGTCTCTGATGTAAAACATGTCTGTTTTTGTAGGAGAGTCAGCAATATCATTCCTGAGTTCTTAAATATGGGTACCACCTGGGGCCAGTGATTGATTAGCTTTCAATTTGTCAATAAGGTTGAGAACTTCATCTTATGTCTTCACTCTTTGCTTTAGTTTCTCAAGCTCCCTTCCTGAATGTTCAGGAACAAGTATCAGTCCTGTATCCCCTCCTGTGGAAATAAATGGGAAAAAATCATTCAGCTTCTCTTCCCTAACCCTTATACGCCCCCAATATTTGTTTTAACTCCCTTATCATCCAATAATCCAACTGTGACTCTAGCTAGCTTCCCGCTTTTAATATATTTAAAGCATTATTGATTGTTGGCCTTGATGTTAGCAATGTGCTTCTCAAAATGCTTCTTTGATTCTCTTTATTTATTTTATTTTATTTATTTATTAAAACATTTCTATGCCGCCCCTTGCCAAGGCCTCGGGGCGGCTTACAACATCGAATACCAAATACATTAAAACAATGACAATTAAAATATATACAGTAAAATAAAATAACTGTATTTTACTCTTACTGTCTGTTTGCATTTGCCTTGTGCAAGCCTGTGCTCCATTTTGTTTTCCTCATTTGTGCAATACTTCCATTTTCTGAAGGAAGGGTTTTCTTTAATAGCTTCTCTGACTCAGCTCATTAACTATGCTGGTGTCCTTTTGGACTTTGTGCTAGCTTTCTTAATTTCAAGAATACATCCTGTCTGGCATAACATACTGTTACTGTGATTTTGAGTAATTTTGAAGGAACTTGATGTTCCTTTTCAACTTCCTTTTTACCAGTTCCATCATTTTAGATAAGTCAAAATGACTGCTTAGGACCTCTTTGGCAATCTTCCTCTTAAATATGTATTAAAGCTGATAACACTGTGATTACAATTGGTTCAACGACATTTACATCTCATTCTAGGTCCTGGCCACCCCAACTAGGATTGCCTCCCCTTTGGCTGGTTCCATCCATGGATCACGGAACATTTATGACACCTTTTTGTCCATACTTGATCATGCATTTTTCCAGTCAATGTGAGGGCAGTTGATGTCACCCATTATTACCATACTTCCTCATTTTGAGGCCTTCTCTATCACAAGATCACCCTGCATGTTCTGGACTGGGTGATAATTGCATGTTCTTAGTACTAAATCCATTCTTGAGTCAGGTATCATGAAGCACAGTGTTTCTGTGGAGGAGTCTGCACCTTTGAAATATTCAAGTCTTCTGCACTCTGCCCTTTTTGATGTACAGAGCAGCACTGCCTCCGGTATGCTCTTCCTTGTTCTTCCTGTAGAGCTTATCTCATGTCCCGCTGGTTCTCTCCATTCCACTAGGTTTCCATAACACCCACTATATTTCAGATCTCTGCAACTGGGCATTCCAGCTTTCCTATTTTGGCTCTGAGGCTTCCAGCATTTGCTTAGAAACAGCTGTATAATGTCCCTTTTCACATGTACCTGGCATGCGCAACTTCCATTTTGGTACTTAGGCCTCTTTGACTGGTTATTCTGTTTTGCTTATTTCTTCTACATGTAGACAATCAAAAACCTTTCCCTCTTCATCCCCTAATGATGATTTCACTTGAACTGGGTGCTTCTCAGAGACTGTCAGTATGTTAAAAAGTACCTTGAAGTATCATACTAAGAATCCAACACTCTTTCCAATGGTAGCTGGCCAGATACTTTTGAGAAGCTCATGAACACTAGTACAGGTGTGATCACAGGTCATGCTAAGCTATCCAACAAATAGGACACATGGGACGGATTGCTCTTGAAACACCCCACAGTGTGCTTGACAGCTTAAGTTCATCATGGCATGTTCTCCCATTCTTTCCCCCTCAGTCCTCCAGTTGCTTTCCCAGTGTCCTTTGCAGAGAACCCATCTTCTCTCTCCCTTTCCCACTGATTGTAACCCTGCTATTCTTGTATTTATTTTTCCAACCTCAAAAACTACAATGAGCATTGTCTTTTTCACCCCCTGAAAATTGCTTAAATTGTGTTCATTCTTAAACTGTTTTTGTCTACCTTTTACAAGCTGTTCAAGTTTATACTTATGACTGTCCAATATGTTTAACGTTGCCTGGTCGATGTCCTTGTGAGTTCCAGTTGTCAAAGGGAAATGGGGTGGTTAATAGACGTGTAGACTGACTTGCTGAGAATGAACGATGAACAGTTGCCTACTGTTCATTGAAAACTAAATGAGAAAAGTGGCGGAAGTAGGTGGATCAAAAGGGGGTGGCAACAGTATCCTCCCCTTAGAAATGTAGTCCTTTGGCTTTAAAGTATTGAAATGAAACTTCTCAGTGCTACTCTCCTTCTCAGCGCTTTTTCGTTTCTCTGGCTCCTACAGATAGGGGAGATAATAACTCCCAACCATTTTTTTGAACTCTCCTTTTCAGCACTTATTAATGCAGTTACTCATTCTAAATAATGCACATTTTTGGGTGAATAGATGTGAATGTAATGTCTGGGAAGTAAATGGAGGGAAAATTTGCATACGTGCAATAATTCTTAAGTTGTCTTTCTATTCACTTCCCTGCCCTTAAATTTTCTCTCACTTTACTTCTTGGCTATTAAAGCTGCATACACTTCCTTGTCCAAAAAAGGCACAAATGTTCCCAATGGCTGTTTTTTTAATTGAAAGTGGAAGAATGATGGGATGGAGCAAAAGGAACACCAGTGGTACTTAGATTGCCCTCTCCTGTCTCCATGATGTGACATTCACTCAACTGCTTTCATCAGCTATCTCTGGGTTTTTTAAAAAACTGTCAGGGAACTGCAACAGTAAATGCTCCAAAAAGTGTGGGAAGAGTTAACATTCCCCCCCCCCCTTTTTGCAGTGGCTGGAATCTTGGGGAAGTAGACAGTGAGAACTATCAATTCAACATTTAAAAGCCAGAGGATTGTATTACTGCCACTACCTTTTGGTATACCTACTTTCACTGCTTTTTCCATTGGCATCTGGTAACTGTGCAAATGAGCCTACCTGCAGTCTTGCCATGTCCATTTCCATGCATGTTACCTACCCTACTTCCTTTTGACAGCCAAAACATGTAAGACCATCGACAAGCTAAGACTACACATTCCAGACAGCTATAAGCATGCACCTGAAAAATGTGTGCACTTTCATGGACAAAATGAAGAAAACACTTGTGCAAGTTTCTAGGGCTCAATAAAAATGGACAAAGAACTACTGCCAGTCACTCTGAAGTACTGCTTGGGTTGTGGTGGTGGGGCTGTCACTGGTGGCAGCATGGATGAGATCACAAAGGGGGTTTGCTGCTATTGCTAACCAGGTCGCTAGCCAATCTCTGCTACTAGTGATGGAAAATTGGTCTTCCGGGTTTGAACAACGTGATAGCCTTTCATCAACTGAACATACATGAGTGGTCAACAGCTTGTCACCCCAACAGAAGCCACTGTGTGGGAAGTGGTCTGAGTTCAAACAGTGTGACAACCTAGTATGGGTTGTCATGTCATGTGAACCAGGTCTAGGAAAAGGGGAGATCTTCCTTTAGCATCTGTTACTCATACTGCCTCTGAATGTGAAAATTATCCACATTTATCTAGCATGGTTTACAGTCATTCTAGATTTTTCCCTTCCCTTCCCTCTCCTAAGCTTATAGCTATCTCCACATCTTGTGATTTATGCAGTACTTGTTTCCCTCTGTACATTTAATACAAGATGAGAGTAAATGGTGAAAAGTTCACCTTGGCCACATAAGCTGCTAACTTCTAGCATATCTCATTCCTTCTGCATTTCTAGAATACATTGCTACCTAAAGAAGCAACAAAATATCAAGCTTTTGTATTATTCAAAAGAAAGCAGATGCATTTATATTGTGCTTTGGGAAAAGATCTTATATAAAAGCAAACAGCTTTAGACCAGTTTATCTTCAGTTTTCCTCTGCATCACTATATGATAAGAGAGGCTGTGTGTGTCATAATTGTTTGCTCTCTTAGCCAATGACATTTAACCTGGGCTTTTGCAAGTAAAGGATCTAGTCGAGGAAAAGTAAACTACCTGCTGTTTCTCTCTCCCTGAAAAAGTACTGAGGGCATTTGAAATCACTGCGCTATGAGATGAGTGTGGTTACTGGGAATAGAGCAAGTACCACAGGTATGTACTATTCCCAGTAGATTTTGTGAGATAACTATCTCTCTTCAAATGATTGTATCCCAGGCTCTCTGCTCGTCATTACATCTAGGTAAAGACATTCCAGCCTGGCTAATATTTGTATGATGTGTAATTTGATCTCCAATGGCCTGAGCAGAAGAAATTGTGTAATCTGCTTTGGTAAGCACAAGCAATGTGATAATCAGGATCCTAATGCAGCATATTAGCCTTCTTACAATATCTTTCTGAATGATTAGAAAAGCTTTTTCCCCCTCTAACTGGGTAAGAGTCTATGAATAATATCAATCTTAAGAAGATAAAAGACGCCAATGTCTTGTCTGCATTGATGGGGTTGCATATAACTGATACAAACAGAGGCGCATAAGCTAGATGCATGTTGGGTTGTCCATTCACTTTCTTCTTCGTATGTTTGTGCTGTTTCCTATATCTGTGGTTATGACTGCATATATTAGCACAGTAAGTGTACATGACACAGAAGGAGTAAGACTTTGGACTAGGTAGGAAACATCTTTGGAACTTAGACTCAGAGCACTATTCAACAGAAGTTAAGTATGCTTCGATTCACTCAGTCTAATAGATTTCACTGTCAGAATGGCCTAGTACAGCTTTCACATTCCTGATCTAACTGTAGTTAAGGGACAAAGCAACCTGTCCTAGAAGGAAGGGAAAACCACAGATATTTCTCTTTTTTCAGAGCTAGCTACGATGCTCCGTTGCAGATGTATTGAGAGCCATCTACTTATTGTTGGTTTAAAATCATAATGTGCAAACTGCTTTAAAACATGATTGCACATCTGAGTCAAAAGCAATCTTCATCTTAATAGTGGATTGGGTCTAGCTGTGAGCAGAATAGGTCTTAGTGATGAATTGCCCCTTCTAACCTGCTCCAGAAGCTTGCAGAACTCTACAGAACTGATCTGTAGGTTGTGCAGGCTAAGGAGAGGAAGAGGAAAGCTGCACAAGCAGAAGTCTGCTCACATGACAATGGTCTGTGTAAGTGTAATACTGAAGAGGGGGTGAGAGCAGTACTGTGGTCCACTTTGTGCTCCTGGACTGCTTACTGTGGTGCAGCTGTTGGGAAAAGTATGCCTGCGCCACCCCTGTGTGGCCTGTTGGATTATACCCATGAAAGTGTTAATTTGGCCCTTATATTAAACTCTTTTAAGCATTATTTATCTCCATTTAAGCATTATTTAAGCATTATTTATCCATTGTGATTATACTCATATTACAGTTGAGTTACAAGCACTGTGAGATTAGTGAGAAGACATTCTCCTTCTAATAATTATAAATGTAAAGGATCTTAGGAATAACACCAAAGAAATGCTAAATATTCAAAACACATCATCCATACTAATAGGCCATGAACAATATGTTTATATTATGGATGGAGCAGAGATTGTGCTTTCTCTATTAAACTCAATTTAGCACAACTAATAAATGCATACACACAGCCTATTGCTTTCCCAGTGCTTTCAAAAGAATTGTTCATTTCATATTACTATTTGAATAGCTGGGCTCTGGATTACCTTACTATTTGCTTTTGTAGGTTAAGTCTGTCAGATGTATTTTTCAGTGACCAGAATACCTTGTTGCCCTAAGTTTATGTAGTAATTATTTAAAAACAGCAGAGTATCCCAGTGCCTGAAAAATAAACCTTCCCGTTGTAAATGTCTGTGTTGTATCCAACAGTTCCTTTACTTGTAGGTGTTCTGGTAAGTTAGACAAGATTATACAGAATATCCCAGTTTTGATTCCTAGAAGGACCATATTTCAGTATGTCATAATTCTAGAATTATGTCATTACAGGATAGCTATTTTCAGTTGTAATATCAGAACTTGATCTATTTTACAGAACTATAATATATTTTATATGTAGAATCCTGTGCTTATTGGAGTGATCTCATGCACAAAATGTACTGTATTCTCCTGAAAATAATAAGTAAAACAGACATTCAAATGTCTTCCTGCAACATGACAGTTGTAACTAGCTGTGTTCAAAACAAACTGCTGCACCTAAAACACATTCCAGAAATAGTTTCTGAAAGGTGATATGAGGATGGAATTTGTCCTGTCAGTCATTGCACAGACTTATTCAGGAGTTGTGTCAGAATTGTATCTACATAAGTGGCATAAAGAAACCTGTTAGAGGTAATGAGCCAAAAGTAAGAGAAGACACTAGACAAGTTAGCAGAATCATCTTTCATTGCCAAGTTGAAGATGGATGACCTAATGGAGACAAAGCTGACTCACTGTGCAATCATGTTTAGGAAAGAAAATATGTTTTGGATGCTGGTTTCCTATATCACTAGAATTCTTCTCCCATGCCCCTATTAGCCTGAGAGATTCTTAGGAGAAAAGCGCTGGCTCAGAGGCAAGGCTGTAGGAATTGTACATGTTCTCAGAATGAGCCATTGTATATTTCTTGGATATTCTAAAACCTGGTTAAAGAGTATACTTAATTTTTCACAGATGTGGGCAGCCAGAATTTGCTTCCTTGTGAGATCTGTGGAAGAAAGTTTGCACCAGGAGTACTGGTAAATAAGACTTGATGTACTAAGTGGCAGAAATCATATTTTAAGTTCAATTCTGTGCATGTCTGGTTAGGATTTACTCCCATTGATTAATGGGCATGCTCCAGTATAGATGGTTAGAGGATTGCAGCCTTAGTCATTGAAAGAATAAAGGAAATTGGTGGCAATCCTAGTACTAGTCCCCATTGTTGCTTTGTTTAAAATAGCAGCTTTCACAGATGGCAGCATTCTTCATGGAGTACATAAGTGGAGTTAGCATGAGGCAAGCAGCGTTCTTCCTGAACAACTCCTGGTCATGATGGCTACGTATCAGTTCCAGAATCAGAGCCAGGATACCTTTCTATGCAAGTTGCAAAGGATCAAGAGTAGCAGAAGACTGTTGCACTCATGCCCTTCTTGTGGGTGGCTACTGTATGAACAGAATTCTTTCTATACTGCCCTGTAACTAAAGCTTTCTGTTCTAGATAGGCCTTTGGTCCAATCTGGCATGGTACTGATTTCTTTGATTTATATCCTGCATTTTTCTTAAAACATACTCAAAGCAACTTACATCATTCTCCTCCTGCTGCTCTCAATCTTATCCCTGCAAGAACAGTCCTGTGAGGTCCTGTGAGATAGTTGGCTCCATGGCCAAGCAGGGACTAGAACCCCGATCATCTGAGTCCCAGTCCCACACTCTTAAGCATGACACCACACTGGCTTGTGTAATATTGATATTCATAAATGTGAATACAGTGTGAAGAAATAGCAGTTACTAGTAGATGGTAGCTCTGCACAGACCTCAGCCTCTAGAAATTGCCTGATCCAATTTTTCCAGAATCACAAGCTCGAATAAGCACCTGTGATGGCCTCTAGATCCTGCATTAGTGCAGCCACATGCTTTTCCCATCACACACTGTGACTGGCCAGTAAGCCGTTTGGGCCAATGCATGTATTCAGGTCGCTAGCTAATAATGTTGTCTCCAGATAGGTTTTTGCTTTCCTTTTTAAACTCCTGTGTGGATCTGCACATGAGTAAGTTTCTCAGTCCAAGCCCATGTAATGACTTAATGTTAGCAAGGACTATTTTTCAGCAGCTGCCATGACCAAATGGATCCCCGAAATAAAAAATCTCTGAGGAAAAACTGGATTACCTTTGCTGATCTAGGCATAAAAGCTGCAGTTCTAAACACTTAAATGTCAGTAAATCAATTGAAAATGGGAATTACTTCTAAGTACATGTCCTTTTGAGAAAATATGTATCACTGCAAACTATACTAACGTGTAAATAGGGGGTAATTTTATTACAACGAAGCTAAATTGTAGCAAAAATAGCAAAGTTAGGATCATTTAAACAGAAGCCTTTCTATTCTACTTAGTTTGTGTAAGGGTCCACAGGGAGGTAGAGGGAATCAGAGTTAAAACTTGAACAAGTCCTTTTTTCTGACCATTTCAGAAAGCCCAGCATGGCTATAACCATGTAACTCCTATGTTATTCTTGGCTTGAAGCAGCTTTTGCAAAGCCACATAGTCCTTATAAGTGCATCTCTTAAGAATCAGCATGAAGAAAAAGAAGAGAACAGATTACTGATTCCTCCTTTTAAAATTCCAAAACATCGCAGCTTGGTAACAAGATCATATCCCCAAACCTCCAAGGTCCTGGGCCCATGAGAGCTGTTAAAGTCATGAATGATTTCATGCTGAGTAGCCTCATCTCTGCTGGGAACTCCATCCTGTATTAATACTGGACTTGAAAATCCCAAGAAGGATAGGCAGATTTGACAGAATAATCAGTTTTGTCCCATGGCTGTAATGCAATCCAAACACAGGAAAACACACACAGCAGGCATAGTTTTTCTGACACCCAAAATGAGTTTATCAAGTAGGCCAGAATCATCACAGCTTCTCCTTTTGAATTTCTAGAACCCTACATTGAACTCAGTATAGCAATGTGTAGCAATATTAGTGCAAAAGGGGTCATGTTTCTTTTTGTGTCTTAGACAAGACATGTGCCAATATGCAGAAAAGTTTTCAACAAAAAGCGGAAGCCATTCGATTCCTTGAAACAGCGACTGCAGGGAACTGAAATCCTGACAATAAAGAAGAAGCCACCCGCAAAGGTACCTTTAAAATAGGCTCATGGCACTCAAATATTTTAGACACTAGGCTCCAGCACGCATCTAAGTTTCCTGATACTGTATGAACAGGAATTTTCATCATGGAGAAGGATGGGGACGTGTGATTTCTATACCCAAAGACTCCATAAATAATGAGGGTTGAAAGGTCCATAATAGTTTCTATTGTACAGAGTTGCAGTTTATCGCCTGGAAATCTGCTTCCATTTCTTTATCTGATAACAGATGGTGTATAATCTTTCTTCTTCCTCTCTCCTTAATTCTGAGATTTAAGCAACCATTTGGGGAAAGCACTATTCAAAGAGTCAGATTTGGGAGATTGCCCCTTTTAGGTCCATATTAAAATTTGTATTTCCTGTCTCACAGATACAAATTTAAGTGTCCATAATGGGCATCTCAAGTAAGAGAAAAAAATAGGACTGTATCATAATTCTTCAATTTCTTGCCCTTACTCATCTACTATCTGCCACACCCCGTCCCTCTTTCGAGCTTTCTGCCCACTTAGGTCCACAAGCCTTCCCACCTATCCAACATCCAGGCCACCATCCACCTACCCACTAGCCTGTCTGGTGGCAGTGGTGGCAGCTGCAGCTGCACCTCCCCTCTGAGTTCCTGGTGCAAGTAAACCAGGGCAATGTGCGACATAAATAAACCTGTGTTAAATAGCTATTATTAGATTGTTAATGGTTTTATTACTATTTTATCATTATCCCTGCATTTATTATCTCTTGAATTTGCTTTCAAAATAATTTAGGATTATGCCTTTATTTAATGTATGTTCTGATTGATACAAATAATAGATTTTGGGTGGATTCAAATATACCCTTTCCAGAACCAACCGGAGAAAAAATCTAACTGGAGACAGCAGCACGAGAATTTCATTACTGCAATCAGAGCAGCCAAACTTGCCACTATAGCCATGAAAGAAGGCCGCCCCCTGCCACCGCCTCCACCTCCAACCATCAACCCAGGTGATTCCCTTGTCCTGAAATGCTGTGTCGTCTTTAACAAAAATGCATCGAATACCTTGTTTAAACAGCTGGCTGTAACCAGAGCCAGTGGATAGTGCTGGGCTCTCACTTGGCAAAACAGCAGTTGCAATTCAGCCATGGGCAGCCTTGTGCAAGGGCATCTCTCCACCTTATTTCTCTCTCTATAAAATGGAAAACAGAGATCCAGGATCACTGGGATTGCTGCAGAAGCATCCAAACTAAAAAGACGAAACGTATTAAAATGCTACATTAACAACCACCACTGCTTCATTCTCTGACTTCTGGTATTCAAGTTCAGCTGCTTTCTCGTGATAAGGATGCTGTTATTTTATTTTACTACCATGAAGAATAAAAGTACATCTCAAGAGTAAACCTCCTTTTTTAAGGTACTCAAGCATTTTGGGCTTGCATACGAATGGTCAGAGGGGTGAAAAGGAGAATATACTAATGCCACTGGTACGTCAAGTACACTGCAAAAATCCCAGTGTAACGTACTCCTTCCCTCATGATGCAAAAATTAAAAATTTGATGGCATGGCATGGGGAGAATGTTGGTTGTAAAAGTTATGGGAAGGGATGTGAGTGAGGTGTGTGTGTTATGCATGGATCTGTAGCTCCTTACCCAGCAAACACCTGATGCAGCCGTCCTATAGTGCATCCTTGGTTGTGCATCGTTGGTTTCCAAGAATAGGATATTCTGGTTCATTTTTAAAGATCCCTGAGATAGAAATGTTATCTGTATCTTTGAGTTTCTGATAAGTCAATTACATGGTTAGGTAGAGTCATCAAAAGATCAAAATCAAGTAACAAAGATAGAACGTTAGAAGTTACTTTGCACTGGAATTAAAAAACTGAACAAATGTCTAAGATGAATTAAATGCCAACAAATGAAATCAAACTAAGTTTTTAATACATCAAGGTTTGCTGAAGTGTGTCAGAGGAGCTACGTGTCAATACTGTAGGAAGCCCAATTTGATCTATGAGCTATTTTAAAACAACTTTTTGAATATGTCGTGGATAAAGAGGTCAAAACAGTGCCTATAGTCCAATACTTTCCATATATATGGGGGGGGGCAGGGGTCAAGCTGAGGGTTGGGAGCTGCATGTGGCCCTTTGAATTTGTGGCATGTGGCTCACCACCCGTGGGTGCCCACTGGCCGCTTGCTGCCTGCAGCCACTGCCCGTGGGCCCTGCTTGCCACCTAGA
This sequence comes from Varanus komodoensis, assembly GCF_004798865.1. Lineage (NCBI taxonomy): Eukaryota > Metazoa > Chordata > Lepidosauria > Squamata > Varanidae > Varanus > Varanus komodoensis. The sequence goes on along the minus strand of NW_025335268.1, from coordinate 41,893,869 downwards.
GGCGGCCACTTGCGTTTCTCAAACATCTGACATTTACCATATGTGGCTCTTCCATTGAGCAAGTCTGGCCACCCCAGTATATATCTTGCAGCATTAAAGCAGATCCCCAAATAAATAAGAAACCTATTACTTCCTAAGATTTCAACAGTCAGGTAATACATCTCAACTTGAGCCTAAAGGGGAACTAAGTTTTGAAACTCTTTATTTGTACCTGTAACAGAACTAGGGGACAGGCCCAATAATAAGCTTGGAGTTCTGGAAGATTAACTCTACCCCCCCCCCACCCCAATAGGTAGTTGTAATTTGTGTACTGAAAATCTAGATAGGTGTACTTCCCAAAGAAAATTAAATGATTTATAAATTCACTTAAAAATCACATGAAGATGTAAGAATAGGAGGAATTGTTAGAATAACTTCAGAGTTGAACTCACCTTGATCACATTTATTTTCACCTCATATTTATTTCTCTCCACATTCAAAAAGGTATTGGGGGATTTTGCTTATTTTGAAATAAGTCTAGTATGTCAATTAAAATTCTAATTTTATCATGTCCTTGGTAGCCCCATACAAATTCAGCCTGAGATGGATGAGTAAAACTGTAGCTGTAAATAAGTTGGCATTCACATTTACTCAGGAAATAAGTGTATAATTAGAATATGACATAAAATTATTTCCCTTGAGAGAAGTCATTATATAAGCTTCATTAAAAGAGAAGGGTAAAGAAAAATAAAACATTGCAATACAATCTCCTATTTAGGAATAATTAACTAGCCAATGAGACATTTCCTTGAAAAATTCCCCTTTGCAGCTAAACAAGCTAAAGTTGTTTCCTGAGCATTAGCTGTAATAGAAACTTTCTGCATCATGATATAACAAAACAGACAAAATAATTTTCTGGTCAAGGTAATTTGGTGAAAATTGAGCACATTTATGCAAGTTTATTTACTTATTCTGACTTCAATATTGATATTTTAATCTGGCCCTACCCTGCTATCCAAGAAGTATGTGAGTTGGGTATAGTAACTCAATCCCTCAAAATGATAACTGGAAAAAGATATTTTTATGGTTTAAAATGTCCTTGCATCTCCTGGTGGTGTGGGCAATGTAATTAACATCTGGCTTCCCTTTTACCCCAAAACTGTGTTTTTAACTCATAGGAGTTTAGCAGTTTTCAAAGCCTGGAGACAGCCTTGAAAGGAAAATTATGAAAAATAGCAGATGCCCAAACATTTCTCTGGATCCTGGTCCTTGCCTAATTACAGCAGCCTGTAAATTTTTTTCAGTAATTGTCAAGAGAGGGAAATCTTATAGTCAAAGCACTATGAACTGACTAAATGAGCTGTGATAACATGAACGAAATAACAGTATGAACTAGCAACAGTGACCCATGCTCTGGTAACCTCCCAACTGGATTATTGTAATGCGCTCTACATGGGGCAGGCCTTGAAGATGGTCCGGACACTTCAATTGGTTCAGAATAGAGCAGCCAGGTTGCTAGCAGGGACCAGCAGATAAACACACATAACACCAATCCTGTACCATCTGCACTGGCTTCCAATTGAAGTCTGGGTCCAATTTAAGGTGCTAGTGATGACTTATAAAGTCCTAAATGGCTGAGTACCTGGATATTTGAAGGAGTGCCTCCTTCCATATATACCTGCCCATCCCCTAAGATCTGGAGCAGAGGTCCGAAGGAGATCAGAAGAGTGGCTACCTGGAGAAGGGCCTTCTCTCTGGTGGCACCCCAGCTGTGGAATGGGCTCCCCAGAGAGGTGCGCCTGGCACCAGCGCTTTTTTTCATTTCAGCATCAAGCCAAATCCTTTTTATTTTCCCATTATTTGAAATGTTAGTAGTGCTTTAAGATTGTATTTTATCTACTACAATTTGGATACTGTATCTTATTTATATTATTGCATTTCCGCCCTGTGACATTGTGAAGGGTGGGATATAAAAGCCTTAAAAAAACAAATAAGCAAATATATTTGCAAATGTAACCTCCTTAATATTTCACATGGCTGAATATTAATTAACTTTGTTTCTGTTTCTGTTCTGTATGATTTGAAAAGCTGCATAATTCTGAAAACTATTTACTTAAAACAGGACATAATATACATTGTATCATTTCTTGTTTAGGACTTGCATAGCAAGTCATCTCTACCATACTTAACAAATAGATTTTTTTAATTAACCGCTGTTGCTTTGCTGCATTCAGATTATATTCAGTGCCCTTACTGCATGAGAAGGTTTAATGAGACTGCAGCAGAAAGGCACATCAATTTCTGCAAAGAACAGGCTGCCAGGCGAGCTTTTGCTCCAGGACAGAAAGGAGCCAAGGCACCCGCTGTAAGTAATTCAAGTTTCAAGCTATTTATTACTTACACTTTTACCGTCTTCAAGTGGCAAGCAGTATAAGACATACAAAGCCGAGGGAAAATGTTACAGAAAAGGCAGTCTACCCAAAGGATTCCCCCCCCCCCGCCATTTCCCTTACTCTAAATAAAATGGAGGAAAATATTGGTTTTGGCCAATGGATACATGTTTAAAGAAAATATTTTCTTTTCCAATAATAACCTTTGCCACTCTTTCATTCCCTCAAGTGAATTGTTTTATCCTCAAAAGCTGTCCTTTGATTAGAATTTTAAACTCAAGTATAAAAAACAAAATGTTTTCACAGGTTATCTTTTCTAAGCTACCAAAAATAACAGTGATGATATGGGATAAATCACAGCAATCTGAAGACATAATTATAAAGGAATAGACATTTCCAGGAAGAATGTGCACAGCTCAAAGAAAACATTTCAGGCGGACAGGGACTGATGCATTATTGATCAAAGTTAATAGCTGTTCTAGATATCAAACTCATAGCAGTCATTGAAAGGATTAAAATGCACAAGAGGATCCTGGAAAGAATTTCAGCTCCATCCTTAGCAGAGCTTGTTCAGCAGACAGATGTTTTAATTTTTCTTTCACAAATGAGCAATTATTTTTGTCCAGCACATTATTTATTGTTAGTCGCAAAGTCATGTCTGACCCATTGCGACCCCATGGACAACATTCCTCCAGGCCTTCCTGTCCTCCACCATCCCCCAAAGTCCACTTAAGCTCACACCAACTGCTTCAGTGACTCCGTCTAGCCACCTCATCCTCTGCCGTCCCCTTCTTCTTTTGCCATCTATTGTTCCCAGCATTAGACTCTTCCCCAGGGACTCCTTCCTTCTCATTAGGTGGCCAAAGTATTTGAGTTTCATCTTCAGTATCTGGCCTTCTAAAGAGCAGTCAGGGTTGATCTCCTCTAGGACTGACTGGTTTGATCACCTTGCGGTCCAAGGGACTCGCAGGAGTCTCCGCCAGCACCACAATTCAAAGGCCTCAATCCTCTGGCGCTCAGCCTTCCCTATGGTCCAGCTTTCACAGCCATACATTGCAACTGGGAAAACCATAGCCTTGACTATATGCACTTTTGTTGGCAGGGTGATGTCTCCGCTTTTTAGTATGCTGTCTAGATTTGCCATAGCTTTCCTCCCCAGGAGCAAGCATCTTTTTATTACTTGGCTGCAGTCCCTGTCTGCAGTGATCTTGGAGCCCAGGAAAATAAAATCTGTTACTACCTCCATTTCTTCCCCATCTATTTACCAGGAAGTGAGAGGACCGGATGCCATGATCTTAGTTTTCTTAATGTTGAGTTTCACGCCAACTTTTGCACTCTCCTCCTTCACCCGCATCAAGAGGCTCTTTAGTTTCTCTTCATTTTCTGCCATGAGAGTGGTATCATCTGCATATCTGAGGTTGTTGATACTTCTCCCAGCAATCTTAATTCCAACTGGTGATTCATCTAGCCCCGCCTTTCTCATGATGTGCTCTGCATATAAGTTAAATAGGCAGGGTGACAGCCTTGCTGAACTCCTTTCTCAATTTTGAACCAATCAGTGGTTCCGTGTCCAGTTCTCACTGTTGCTTCTTGACTCACATATAGGTTTCTCAAGAGACAAATAAGATGGTCTGGTACTCCCATCTCTTTAAGAACTTGCCACAATTTCTTGTGATTCACACAATCAAAGGCTTTAGCATAGTCAATGAAGCAGAAGTAGATGTTTTTCTGGAACTCCCTAGCTTTCTCCATGATCCAGCGTATGTTGGCAATTTGATCTCTAGTTCCTCTCCCTCTTCGAAATCCTGCCTGTACGTCTGGTAGTTCTTGGTCCGCATTCTGCTGGATCCTAGCTTGTAGGATTTTGAGCATAACTTTGCTAGCATGTGAAATGAGTGCAATGGTGCAGTAGTAGTTTGAACATTCTTTGGCATTGCCCTTCTTTGAGATCGGAATGTAAACTGCCCTTTTCCAATCCTGTGGCCACTGTTGAGTTTTCCAAGTTTGCTGGCATATTGAGTGTAGCACTTTTACTGCATTGTCTTTTAAGATTTTGAATAGCTCAACTGGAATACTGTCACCTCCACTAGCTTTCTTGTTGCTCAGACTTCCTAAGGCCCATTTGACTTCACATTCCAGGATGTCTGGCTCGAGGTCAGTGACCACCCCATCATGGTTATCAGGGACGTTAATTCTTCTGTGTAATCTTGCCACCTCTTCTTAATCTCTTCTGCCTCTGTTAGGTCCCTGCCATTCTGGTCCTTTATCATGCCCATCTTTGCATGAAATGTTCCCTTCATATCTCCAATTTTCTTGAAGAGATCTCTGGTCCTCCCTATTCTATTGTTTTCTTCTATTTCTTTGCACTGTTCATTGAAGAAGGCATTCTTATCTCTTCTAGCTATTCTCTGGAATTCTGCATTCAATTGGGTGTATCTTTCTCTTTCTCCCTTGCCTTTCACTTCCCTTCTTTCCTCAGCTATTTGTAAAGCTTTCTCAGATAGCCGTTTTGCTTTCTTGCATTTCTTTTTCTTTGGGATGGTTTTAGTTGCTACCTCTTGTACAATGTTGCGAACCTCCATCCATAGTTCTTCAGACACTCTGTCTATCAGACCTAATTCCTTAAATCTATTTGTCACCTCTACTGTATATTCATCAAGGATATGATTTAAGTCATACCTGAGCAGCCTAGTGTTTTTCCCTACTTTCTTCAATTTAAGCCTAAATTTTGCAACCAGAAGCTCATGATCTGAGCCACAGTCAGCTCCTGGTCTTGTTTTTACTGACTGTATAGAGCTTCTCCATCTTTGGCTACAGAGCACATAGTCAATCTGATTTCTGTGTTGACTGTCTGGTGATGTCCATGTGTAGAGTTGTCTCTTGGGTTGTTGGAAAAGAGTGTTTACTATGACCATTGTATTCTCTTGACAAAATTCTATCAGCCTGTGCCCTGCTTCATTTTGTACTCCAAGGCCAAACTTGCCTGTTATTCCAGTTATCTTTTGGCTTCCTACTTTAGCATCCCAATCCCCCATGATGATAAGGACATCATTTTTTGGAGTTAATTCTAGAAGGTGTTGTAGGCCTTCATAGAACTGGTCAACTTCAGCCTCTTCAGCACCAGTGGTTGGGACATAGATTTGGACTATTGTGATGTTGAATGGTTTTCCTTGGATTTGAACTGAGATCATTCTGTCATTTTGGAGATTGTATCCCAGTACTGCTTTTCCTACTCTTTTATTGACTATGAAGGCTCCTCCATTTCTTCTGAGGGATTCTTGTCCGCAGTAGTATACCTGATGGTCATCTGAATTAAATTCACCCATTCCTGTCCATTTTAGTTCACTGATTCCTAAGATGTCGATGCTCAGTCTTCTCATCTCTTGTTTGACCACATCCAGCTTGCCTTGATTCATGGATCTTACATTCCAGGTTCCTATGGAGTATAGATCTTTGCAGCATCGGACTCTCCTTTCACCACCAGAAGTGTCCTTTCAGCTTTGACCCAGTCTCTTCATTCTTTCTGGTGCTACTAGTACTAGCCCTCTGCTCTTCCCCAGTAGCATATTGGACACCTTCCGACCTGAGGGGCTCATCTTGCAGCATCATATCTTTTTGCCTTTTGGTACTGTCCATGGGGTTTTCACGGCAAGGATACTGGAGTGGGTTGCCATTTCCTTCTCCAGTGGATCACATTTTGTCGGAGCTCCCTGCTATGACCTGTCCGTCTTGGGTGGCTCTGCATGGCATAGCTCATAGCTTCATTGAGCTACACAAGCCCCTTCACCACAACAAGGCAGTGATCCATGAAGGAGTACTTTATTTAGGTTTAGCCAGAACATTCAGATTATGTACAACAGTGTTTGATGGCTCTCGACACATGCCAACTTTCCTTTTGTTAGACAGACAGACAGACAGACAGACAGACAGATAGATATTGGTGGGGGCATAAGGTCAAACTGCACCACATAGTCTTCTTACAGCCCTTCCCAACCTGTGTTACTACAAGTCCCATCCACACTAGCCAGCATGGCCAATGATCAAGTGTAGTCTAATACACCTGGAGGGCACCAACCTACAGAAGGACTACTTCTTACACACAAGCAAATTAGGCAAAGGAAGGGGAAAATAGAGAACTACCACCCAGCTGCCCCTCTGTGGAAATGAAGAATATGATGGAAAAGTTGTAGAACATTCTCCTAGTCTTCTTCTTTCCCTTCCTTCCATTCCAACCCTGCAAAATCAGGCCAAGGTATTTTTGGACATCTACCTAGGTGGGGCTGACCTCAGCAAGCTCCCGCTATTCTGCTTCCATCACCCACCCATTTTGGTCATGAGGAGGCAACCTGGTGTGCTTCAAATGTTTTGATCTGCTCCTGTAATATCCAGTGATCACTGATGGAGTTTGGCTTACAAAGATAGTAGCTCTAAAAACTGTGCCACACCCCTGCTGTAAGTCGTGAGGCAAGACCTGCTACTGTTATTTCATGCCAGCCTCCCAGCCCCAACTACACATTATCTGCATGTCCCCAGAAGCAAGAGCTTTCCCATGCTCCAGTTAGATCTCCTCTGCAACATTTCCTATTTTGGTAGGACACATATGAAGAATTTTGAAGAGATTTTCTGGCTATGTGAAACTTATGAGGGAGTTTTCTAGGAAATGTGGCTAAAATAAGGCCTAATTAGTTGAGAACCATTGTGATGTATTTGGTAGTACTGTATTGAGGAAATAGTCCAGCTATGAATTCTCCCAGCCATGAAGTTCACTGGGGATCAAGTGGTGGCAAGTCATTCTCAGTTGAACAGACTTCAAAGGGTTATTGATATGATAAAATGGGAGAAACCCCTGCCCACCTTCTTGAACAGTCAGGATACAAATGTGATAGAGCAACTATTTTGCATCACCAGCCTATGCCAAGGAGCTCTTGCGGTATCTGTTGCATTCTTTCCAGGGGAAACAAGCAACTCCTAAGAAAGAACCAACTTTAACAAGTGCTGTGGGAACACTGCTTCGGAACAAATCACAAGAAGGCTCCAATCCAACCCAACCTGTATCAGGTAAGGGACAAAACATGTTGCTTTAATGTTTAGAAATACTTAAAGATAGAGAAGAAATTCATCTTACCTGAACTGCACCTCCAAATCTGTAAGTATTTGGTATTTGCAAGGATTCCAAGTATTTCACACAACTTCATTAACTGGAAAGCTTAGAACAACCCTGAAGAGAGATTCTGGGTTTTGTTCACTGCTTACATGAATGCTATACTAAGGATGGGCTTCTGCCTTGTCATTTTTGATAAGCTAAGTGGTATGATTGTTCGAAACTCATTAGAACAGTGTAGAGCACAGGTATAAAGGCAAATGTGTGGCATTCTGTAGTTTGATATTCCGTACCGTAACATTTTAATGTTATATATACTATAGCATTTTAATGGATATTTAATAGGTATTATTTTGCGGTTATTCGTGCAAATTGCAGAGAAGCTGGTATATAAAAATTTCTAGGGATGCAGGTAGAGAGGACAAAGGATATAAGATTTGGTTTGGTTATAATGAATATTCAGAATTCTTTTGTGGCCTACCCCTTGTCCTTGCCTTGTATTTTACAATGGTGCCATGAAAGAAGTAGGACTGATATTTTTAACCAAAGCTCAGAAAAGTGAGTTTGGGATAATCAAACTACAGTCAAGCACTCCAAAACACACTGAATTTAATGAAAGACAGCAATATTAGTGCATAGATCACTTATCAAAATCAATATATCCTCCAAGTGCTTGACTTCTGCTGGATCATTCCCAGCCCATAGTTTTGCAAAAGTCTTTACAAAACTATTATTATTTTCAAGGTCATGCTGTTGAAACTTCTATTGAAACAACACAGAAAACATCTGCTATTAAGTCTGGAAAGGAGTCTGGGTAAGCAGTATTTAATTCTGAAAATTTACAGGCTACAATCCAACCCTGAGTTAAGCACACTTAATTCTTGTGCTAGATTGCAGCCATAATAGTAGAAAATCTCTTCAGGAGTCATTGGAGCTAATTCTGGTTTCTTCAAAACTTAGCCCCCATTCTTGGTACCAACCCCTGTATCACAGGCTTCAGTAATGTGGTATGTTCTAAAAATGGATCCTACATACTGAGTTTTCTTGTGAACTTCCAGGCCTATTAAGCCACATCAACATAAGCTCCTTCAATAGCTTGAGAACTGGGGTCTATTTCCTTTAATGGTACAAATTCTCTCCTGGTTTCCCACTCCTCATATCCTGTGCAAACGCATCTGCTACCAGTTATCCACTTGAATTAAGCTTATTGCTTATTTGCAATCCCTTTCTCCTTTGCTGCCTCAATTACATGCATATAGTGTGCAATCCAATCTTCTTGTACAATTACTAGAGTTCAGTGGGACTCATATCTGGGTAACTGTCCAAAGGATCTGGTTTCTTACCCTATCACTATGCAGTCACCAATCTTTTCCTTATTTTTGTCTTATCAGTGTGTTACACTCTGTACTTTTTCTGACATACCATAAGGCATCTCTATAGAATGTTTTTGATATGGCACTTCCAAAGTTTGCAAGCCATAAAACTTTGCTGATTCCTGTAGTGCAGACCTGGGCATTGTACGGCCCGCGGGCCACATCCGGCCCGATAGCTGACCCTGACTTGCCCGCATGAGGTCACTGGCAAATTACAAGTCAATGCAAATATATATCATCGTAATGTAGATGCAAGCAATACAACTGCACTGCTTTTATTTTGAAGGATCTGCTAAATTGAATTTATTGCTTTTCATGTAATGTTAATGTTTTTGTGAATATTCATTAGTGTTGTTCTGTGCTCCACATTTTCATTGTATCATTGTAATGTTTCATTTACTGTTTTTATAGAGATATATATTGAGCAGACCTGTAAGTGTATTGGTCCGGCCCTTAACAACTGTCAAAATTTATGTGGCCCCATAGGAAAATTAATTGCCCACCCCTGCTGTAGTGTATTCTTGTAACTTGAAAGATGATTTTCACATTCCTTCCTGTACCTACTAACTTGTGTGGTCAGTCAGAAATGGAAAAAATGACAAAATGTTTTGTAGTCTATACTGTGTAATCTTCAACACATTTACATTAAGCCCCTCTGAGCTCAGGAGCTTAATTCCTGGGAAATTTTTTTTAGGATTGTAGTAACAAACACATCATGTTTCTGTTATGATTACTTTATTTCACCACTTATCTGATGGTTTAATGCTTTTAGGGCTCCAGCACAGGGCAGAAGATAAGGCAAACATGCCTCCTAGGTCTTTGAATAGCCGCCTTTACATTTTACAGCATTACACCTAGAGATCAGCAAACTAGTTCACCAATAGATTCAGCATTGCATCTCTGAAGACTTGTATGATGAATTGAACTATGCAATAAAACAAGCAAAATCATATTCGTATGGACTTAATTTTTCCAAATGATAATATTGTACATATTAAGAGTCCACTCCACTGTGTTGCTAATTGCTTCATGTTTTCCATGTACATTTTTAAAGGTATTTGTTAGCTGTACGTAATTTGGGTTTGCCACTTGGGTTTGCAAGTGGGTGGGCAACATGTGGCCCGCAATCTGTATGCAGCTCCACTAATCTCCCCTCAGTGTGGCCCCTAACCGAATTCAGTGATAGCACAAATTTGTTTTGAAAATGATCCTTCTGACACTATGGAATCCTTAGGATGTCAAATTTAGCTTATTTTAATTTTTTTCGGTGCAGCCCATGAACTCTGGGAATTGTCTGCCTTTGTTAAATAAGAAGAAAAAAAAATCAGCAAGATCAGTAGGAACAGCAAAACCCTCCCATAGCAAGATCAGTAGGAACAGCAAAACCCTCCCATAGCGGCAACTCTCAATTGAAGCGAAAACCATTGATGTCTTTTGTCTATCCACCCACTACGACTATTAGAGCAATCTGACAACTGCATTTAATATGGTAGCATTTGCCCTTTGTTCATGAGTTTTCTAACTGAATTAAAAATTCACGCACACGGATTAGAACACACCCGGCAATGCATTTATTTAAAAAAAAAGCTACCGAAACGCTAGCAAGCTTTGGAGAGAACACCAGTCCGCAGTGACGAGTCCCGAAATGCCACCACCCGCGCGCAGGCTGACCGGGCCCGAAAGAGCGAGGCTGTGGAGAAAGTCTGCTGCGGGCCGCCTCAGTCCGGCGGGCGCGGCTTGCCGCCGCTCCTGTCGCGGCAAGGCGGTCATCAACAGCCCTCCTGGCTGCGAGGGGCTCCAAGAGCCGAGCTTCGGTGGGCCGCGGCGCCAACGAACAGTCCAGCGGTTCTCGGGCCCGCACCTCGGGGCCGGGGAGCAGCCCCGCTCCGCCCTGTCTCTCTCTCTCCCGCGGCCTCGGTCCGTGGTGAAGGAAAGCACCAAGCGGCGGCGAGGCTCCCGGCTTAAGACTCGTCCGGTTTGTCCGCTGGCGGCCCGCACGGCTGCAGCATCTTCTCCATGAGGTTGAAGCGGACGCGGGCCTTGCTCTCGTCCTCGGCGATGGCGAAGTAGTTGAGCAGGTCGAAATGGCCCATGTAGGAGCAGTAGGAGTCCCGGTGCTGGTTCACCAGCCACTCCCATTTGGTGGTGTCCGCGTGGCCCGTCCCGATGTACTTGGACTGCAGATGCTCCAGCTGGCTGTGGATCGTGTAACGGTCCGTCATGGTGAGGCACTTCGAGGCTGGCGGGCAAGAGCAGACAACGCGGTAAGAACTCGCGCGGCTGCCTCGCACAAGATGGAGGCCGGCGGAAAAGGCGGGGCCCCGCAGGCACATACTTCCTCTTCCGGATTCATCTCCGTTACCTCTCGTTGGTTTCAAGTGAAGGAGGGGGAAATACTACTGGTCGCGTGTGTGTAAGTCCTGCCCCAACGTTTCTTCCTTTCTTTGAAACGAATGAGACAATCGCTTTCATTTCGTCTTTTATGAACATTATGAAAGGAGAGGCCTGGGGAAAAGGAGAAAGGAAAAAAGTGTGTGAGGGGGCGGGGAAAGAGGAGGCCTCGAATTGCATCTTGGGTATTGTAGTCTTTGGATGCAGATGAGCGCCTAGCGAAACCGGAGGCGAGTGGGAAATTAAAATAGGAAGGTGAGCATCCCCTGACCTGCGTGTGTGCTCCATCATTTGACTGCTGCCTTTTGTATGGAGCGGTTCCTCACGTCATGTGGGAAGGAGCGAAGGTCTGCTTGGCCTGTGGTAATAATGAATACCGCCTGTGAAATAAGCATAACTCGGGCACGGGAACAGCCTCAGACGTGTGAAGTAATAATTGAAAGGAGTGTTTCTGAACATGCACTGAGTGCTCGCACCTTTTCCAACAAGTATCCGCAGCATCACACGCATCTAAGAACAGGGGCTTTCGAATCGGCGAACGCACGTTTGTGCCCCGGGCTCTTTCCTAATAGAAATCACTGCACTTTTTCTGGCTAGCTAGAAAAGATAGTATTGCCTCTTCTTGCCCCCGAATTCAGAATCAATTCGTGCAAGCAATAAATGGTCGTGTCACGGAACTGCCATCCGAACAGGGCTTGGGAAGAGGTGGTTGCATCGAGTTTCTCTTCTAAATGAAGGATCGAACCTGGTTTCTTTATGCTGCTTAAAATCAATACTATTAAACTCGCTGACATTTTAAAAAAACGGCTTTAAAGTATTAGTTACTTGGGATTACAAAGAGGTTTCCCCTGAAGTTAATTTGAATGGCCACGAGATGTCAGAGTTACCTATTAATAATTCGTATTTCAGTGCTGCAAAAACTAGCATGGCCACAACACGGTAATCCTAGGAACAGTCGTTAAGGTCGGGTTAATATTTGAGTATTGTATTCAAACTGTGGAGCCTGTTGCATTAGTCCTTTACTGGTGAAGCAACACATAATTGTGCCTTCTATTGTTTGTCGGCTGGGAATTCACCTGCAGATGATACTCTGCATTTTCTAGCATCACTGTTGTTCTTGGTTTTGACTTTTATTTTCAAAAAAAGACTGAGAAAAATTAGAACTATCTGCATAATATATTTTGATTCATAGTGCTAAACACCTTCCATCTGGAAGCCATTTAAATCAATACTGTGGACATTATATTGTTCAAATTATATTAGCTATGGGTCAGACCTCTTCAACCTTTATCCCAAAAGTGCAGTGTAAGTACCCCTATCCGGGGTGATTATTGGCCTTTATTGCTTTCCTGATCCATATGAATCTTTTTCTAACTTGCGATGTGTCATGATCTTGGTTTCACTTCTCTCTCCTCCCCATTAAAAGCTTCCAGTCAGGTGAAAAAGAGTAATAACAGAAAGCACTGCAAAGGTAACCTGTGTATGGTTGCTTCAGAATATTTCTGCATGATTGCACTACACCATCACAGACTATTACATGGAGAGAGAGAGAAATAGCTGCTGCTATGTTCCAATGAATTAGCTTGTGACGAAAGCCTCAGACTACCATGTAATAATTGTAATTATAACATTAATATTATAACTGTCTGAATCAAGGAAACAGTCTTGTAGCATATAGCCAAAAGTCATGACAAATTAATGGATAATATGATAGTAAAATAAAATTAAGATAAAACAAGGTGAGTTGCTTTTACACTGTAACAAAGTATGCATCTGTTTGCAATAATTAATAATCCTTAACTTTACATTATGAACTTAATAAAATAAGCACATAATTGCTTGGTGCCTACAGCAAATAATGCTACCATATAGGTAATATAAAGTTAATTGTCAGCAATAATTGATAATTAAGAGAGCCAGTGTGGTGCAGTGGTTAAGAGCGCAGGACTGGGACTCAGACGATCTGGGTTCTAGTCCCCGCTTGGCCATGGAGCCAACTGGGTGACTTTGAGCCAGTCACAGACTCTCAGCCCAACCTACCTCAAGGGTTGTTGTTGTGAGGATAAGATGGAGGAGGAGATGTAAGCTGCCTTGAGCCCTTTGTAGGAAAAAGGCAGGATATAAATTGAAAAATAAATAATTGTCCTTTATCTTGCAGAGTTTCTTCAAATGAAAATATAAGCTATACAGTTTCTTTTTGCCTATCTTCAGGGAGCAGGTCAATAAATAACCAGGTTATCTTTGATGGATTACAGGCAAATATACTTCTCCATTCTGTCAAAGGAATTCCCAAGTATCTCCCCTTGCAGTAAGAAGATGACACAAGCTGCATTGTCTAAAGGCTCCATGAATCTGGAGGAAAGTCACATCTTGCAATTATGTGGTTTGGAGTGGTTCTTCTTAATTCTAGCATATAAAACTGAAAAAGGTGTGTCACCCTATTTTCACTATGACTGAATCTTCCCTTAGTGAAAGCAGCTCATTGTTAAACCAAAACCAGGTAAATATGACCACAGTATCTGCACTGGGACTAGTCAACACAATATAAACAGTGTTTAGATATAGTCTCTATCCACAGCAACACCTGTAATTTTCAATCACTAGAATGTTTCTATCATGCACTGTTATTTGTAGACTCATATACACCTAGCCCCCCAGTTACGAACATCTGAGGTTAGAACAGCCCCTTCATACAAATAAGCAAACCCGGAAGTCTTGCCTTGTCTTGAGCAGCAAGTGGGTGGCCACGGGCGCCGGGCAGCAAGGAGAGGAAGGAAGAAAGGAAGGAGGGAAAGTGGAGGAGGAAGGAAAAATTGTTGAGCTTTGAAGTTGGAATTAGTTCCACAATAGAGGTGGAACTACAGCACTTTTTCATGAAAAAGTAGTGTATCTAAGCAAGTGTGTTCCTGATCACATGGAGTTAGTATTGCTTCCAAAATGTAAATCCAATGCAAGTGCAAGTGATTCATGAAAGAAAAGAAAAATCAATCACAATCGAAAGTGTTAAGAGAAAGTTGAGATGCCATCAGATATTGGGAAAGCATTAGACTTCAGTTATTCAACAACTGAATTCTCTCAATCTTTCTTCAGTACCTGTCATTATTTTATTATTACCATATTACTATTACTGTTAAAATGCTGTATTGCTTTTAAGATGTTTTAGTGTATATGGATGTGTTTAAGTGTTTTATATAGTTTTTACACATGCAATCTGACTTGCATACAAATTCAACTTAAAGTCAATCTGAGGAACTGAACTCAACAAAATTTTTGTTCCTTAACTTGACAGAATTTGCCTATCTTTATTCCAAATGAGGCTAAATCCAACTATAAACAGTAAATCAGTAGATTAGGCCTCTGAGAAAGTTAATAAAAGATTTGCATAAGCCTAGAGGTATTGCTATCACTCCATCACACCAACATGAATGATGAAATGGCTCAGCTGGAACATCTGAAGCATAGCCTGCTATTTCCTGGTGACAGGAAGCCATCTTGAACTAGCAATGCCGACAGGAAGATTATGAATACTATAGTCATTTGTACAGGTAGGACATAAGTTAAAGATTAATAATTAACAGAATGTAAAACATTTCATGGGGCTCATATAGACATTAATTTTATTGAATTCTGGAATATAATGCAGGGCAGTTTTATTGACTAGCAGTGCAAGCAACTTGTGTTGCTTCCAGGGAGTATGGACAATTACCTGAGAGTCAGTCCTATTGAGCTTAATGGGGCTTACTTCTGAGTAGATAGGTTTGCACAGTGAGCATGTCAGCAGGGAAGCCCTGATTATTTCTTTAAGTAATCATGATTATTTCTTTATTTTTAATCCTTCATTTTTAGAGTTGGCCCTCAGAAAGCAGCTTACAATTAAAAATCAAGTTTCAGCACAGTTATACATTCACTAGGAGACTACTCGGTAAACAAGCAATGGAAGATAATACTATCTGTAATACTGGGATGATAATGCTGATCTACTTAACAGGATTCAAAGCTGTACACAGCTTGGGTGTATCTGAAAAACCACATTCTTCTTCAGGAATATGTCTGCACCCTAAGATCTTCAGTGGAGGCCCTCCTCTTGCTCCTGCCACCTTCTCAGACAAACTTGGTGAGAATGCAGGTGAGGGCCTTCTTAGTGGCTGCCCCAAGGCTGTAGAACCCCTTCCCAGGAAGGGTAGATTGGTGTGTAGCTGCTATGCTTTTGAAAGCAGGAAAACAATCTGTTCTAGCAGAACTTTTGGGCTTCTCTAGACCTGTGAGATTGTATTGGACCATCTCTATTGTCTGTGTTGTTTTTATTGTTGTCTTAATTTTGGTAGTTGATATAATTTTAATATCTTAGCTGATTTTTAACTCTTTTAACTCTTGAACATTTCTTTTACTCTTTTAATAGTTTATGTTTTTAGTATTGTAAGAAGCCTTGAGACCCAGTGCCAGGAATAAGCAGATTTTATATATGTATGTATTTTTAGCTTGCCCCATTAGCCACAAGGTTCCCTGAGTGGGCATAAATGTAAATACTACTAGTACTACTAAGCATTAGTGCCCACAAGTTAATGGAAGGTAGAGGGGCACTGAGTCCCAGGTAGTCTGTGCAGGCCTCACATTCCTGAGATTCAGGAGCCACAAGCAACTGTCCTGGGACTGAGGCTGATTGCAGCTGCCAGACTAGAGCTGGCTTGTTCTGAGCTGCACTACAGAAGCAGGGCAGACGTTCAGGCATCCCCTGTCCCAGCCTGCCTGTACCTCCCAGGTGCAGGATAGTGCTTGTGACAACGGAAGAGAGTAACATGAATGTACAGGTGGAACTGCCTTCTACAGACTTGCCATAATGATAAGGGCTACCGCCCAGGGTAGTAAAGTCGAAAGAGTTATAGTTGGGCTTGAAGTTGGGGCTGGAATCGAAGGGAAGGCAGGGCTGATCTTTATCATCAGTCTACACTTCGACAGGATTCTGGGCTGTTCCACTTTAGACAGCAGATGGAGGACTGAATTTTGAAGGGTCCCCCCATAAAGAGGAAGAAGCCTCTCTGCATGTAGCTATATCCTTGGTGTTCAAGCTTATTTATATTCAGAGTATATTTTATGGATGTCACATTAAATGCAATCCTAGACTCTTTAGGGTAATAAGCAGCTGGCTGTGCTCGCTTCTAGAATATTCCATTCCATTCTCAGTCTAGGAAAACAAACAGGTATGCTAATAATGAAGGAAAAGCAATGATTTTCTTAGAGTCACACTACAGAAACACACTCCTGCAACAGTATGCAGGACAGCAGGTCTCAAGGCATTGTAGCAGTCTGCCAGAAATGTATATATGTCACAAAGCGTAAGAGAAAGGAGAAAACTAAGCACACAGTAATTTTCCAAGTTACTCTTTCCACGTTGTTTTTATAAACAAACTTTGCCACTAACAGCAACATTTTACAATAACAGAAACATGTCACTTATCTTGAGGTTACAGGCAAAGAAAAAGCTTCCTGTCTCCTCCTCGCTTCTTTTACATTGCTACAAAGTTCATGTCATCCTGACCTGATTCCCCACACTGATTCCACATACCGCTGCTACACTGTTTTCTGTTCCTCCCCAGTGCAACAATCAGCCAATAATCAATCTAAGATAAAAAACCAAATGTAGCAGGTAGAATCCCTTTGTAGAATGACAGAAAGTCATTTGGTCCCGAGTTATAAAAAGAGCTTCATCAAATGTTACTGCCTTTTTTCCAATTTAATCCTCCCAACACCTTTGGAGAGAGATAAATTTAGAAAATGACACAAAGAGAAAATCAACTGCTCCCTCACTTCTGCAGCTTTGGTTCCTTATGTCCCTCCAAACATACTTGATTGAATTTACCTTTAAAAAATGCTGAACATCCAACCACTAGTTTTCCAAAGGCACATCTAATTTAATCCTTGAACAGATATCTATTTTTGCTTTCAAAAATTATTCCAAAGTATTGATCAGTTTTCTCAAAGGTGTAACATGTATATCATTTCTTAAATGATAGAAATCCAAATGTAAATGGTAACGTTACTAAAATTAAACTATATTTTTAAATCTCTACAGTTAGAGCAAAAGTTTCTTTAGCAGTTTTGCTCTCTCTGACCTTGGAGTATGCCTCACTGAACTCACTTGTTTCTGAATAGAAATTGATAGGATTTTGCTGTTCATTGGCACAATTTGAGAGATGTTCCACCAGTTACTTAAAAGTGTAGGACATACCTGGCTGGCTGGCATTAAGCCCAGGCAGTCTGGTCATGGCCCAAGCATTGTCAACCTAAATCAGAGCATTACAAATGGCCAGAGATTGAGCAATTTCCTGCCAAAAGCTCCCAGCCCAACCTCCAGGTAGCCTGGGCTACCAGGTAAGTGTGGGAACCACCTGTATTTGAATGTGCAGATCAGCAATCATGATGGCAATTTCAATCCACTATGCAGCTACCTGGCCATCAGCATATAAAAGGAGACCTTGCCATGTGCTCAGGGTTGACTGCCATTTTGCTGTGATTGAGAATAAAATACCATTTTTTTACTCTTATTCTTGTTCTGAGTAATTGGGTGAAGCACCCCAGGTCCAGACTCCTTGAGTCCTCCAAATGTAATGACTGAGTTGAGGAAGTTTCATTGAACTATTCTAAATAAAGGTAAAATTGCTTTCAGCAGTTGAGTTGCTAATGGGTGGCCTAGAGAGAATCCCTGATTAATGCAAAGTAAGTGCTGGGAAATTAACTTGATGGATGAAGAAGTAAATAAACTTGAATGTTCCACAGTAAATACAGCTACATAAGAGGGAAATCAGTCAGGTCACTAACAACTTAGTGTTGTTAGTACTTTACTTTCAAATGAGTAGGGGCATTTTCACAGATGAGGATTAAATAGGCTTTCCCTTTAAAATGTTTATAATGCAAAAGTGGTACAGATACTTCAGGAGAAGCTAAAAGGGTCCTATATTGCGTATGAAAATGCTCTTCATACTAGAAATGTTAGTGTTAGCATATAGATGAAAAGGACACAAAGGCATGGTCCATCAACTACAACAGTGCTTGCAAATTTAAAGAACTGTAGTGAAATTGTTTCCCTTATGCACCCACAAGAACCACTGACTCACACTCTAAGTTGTGCCTGGTATACACACAAGACTGAAGAGACTGAGAATAAGCCTTACAAGGTTTACCCTACAGTGTACTGTTTACTCTGAATTATCTGGGTTGTTCTAGACACTATACTGAAAGACAGTGGATGCATTCAAGCATTGTATTAAGCCACCTTGTGAATAAGCCAGGGTGGGTTGGTTGTTTCCTGAACAACCTGTGGTATGCCTGTTGATCGATTTTACCATGGCTTGTTCTCCCCTCCTTCTCCCTGAGTGCTCCAGCTGGCTCTGGCAGGTATCCCGGTGTCCTCTGTAGCAGAACCTGTCTCCACTTTCCTGCTCTAATCATTCGCATTTTTCTTTTGCTGCTGTTTTCTTGGATGGATTCTGATCCAGCAACCGGGGACATATTTTATTTTTATTTTTTGGCCCAGGAAAGTTGTGCAACTTCTTTCATTGTGTTATTGATATTGCCTGTCTTTCACGAGTGCCCTTTTGGCTTCCTCTATGTTTAGTCTTGTTGAGACAATTTCTATGTCTGTTTCAGCTGTCAAAGGGGCAAAGGAGTGGTGTAGGAGAGAGAAGAAAGGCAAAAAAGTGGGCCTTAGATCAAATCCAGTTAGAACTTTCCCTGGATGCAAAAATGACAAAACTAAGACTGTCATACTTTGGACATGTTATGAGAAGGCAAGCGTCCCTAGAAAAGACAGTGATGCCAGGGAAAGTCAAAGGCAGAAGTAAAAGGCTAATTATAAGATGGCTTGATTCCATAAAGGAAGCCACTGCCTTGAGTTTACAAGAGCTTAGCAAAGCTGTCAAGGATAAGAATTTGGAGGGCATTCATTCATGAGCTAGCCATAAGCCAGGGAAGATTGATGACAGATAAGAACAAGTGAGATAGGCCTGAGAATAGCCCATGCTGATTGTCAGGGAGAAAAAGTAAGAAACGGCTTGCTTGTAAAAGTTTAACGTCAGGTTGTTGTTGTTTTGAATAGGGGTTACACTTTATTGGCCATTTCATCCATTTTGATGGCATCCATTGGGCAATGCCTTTTTTGGTTACAGCAAGGGGAAGGTCTGGTACATGCTCTGTCCTAGCAGTAGCTTAACATGTCTGCAGTTCTTATTAAAATATTTTTCCAGCTCAGTTTAGCCTGTGATTGGTGATGAATTGGTAGCAGCAGCTTAAGATGGTGAAACTGGAGTGATGGAAGTATGTGCTCAGGATTACTTAGAATTTATCCTCAGAGGCAAGGATGCACCAGCCAGGAAAGGAGAAATGGGTTTAATAATAGAATAAAGAGGCAGCCATGACATCTAAATGGTTTAACACATGTTCCTAAACTATGAGCAATTATTATTTTATCTGAAGCCTTTCAATGAAAGAATGTCCACATTTCACTATGAGAAATGGGAGACCTTTACTGTGTTGACCTTGGGAAGACCTGTAGGTAGTAACAACAGAAAATGATGTGCAAGTCCCTTTTCTGCAGCCCCCTTTTCTTACTCCACACAAGCAAATGGTCCAAAGTTCTTCTGCTTCACTCTATCCCCATGTGTTAAATAGCAGAAACCCTCCAGCTGTATACCAGCTTCATATAGTTGCCTGCAAAAGGAACAGCAACATTAATTCCACCTGGGCAATGGAACAGATCGAGCTGGTCCTGTGCTAGTAATCTACCTATTGATTACTCCAGAAAAGAGTAAGAATTCTTATTTTCATTTATGACTCAAAGGTATTGACTGTAAGCAATTGGTTCAGTGCCTCTGCATTGCATATTGGACACAAATTGGCATCTGTCCATGGCTTTTAAGAGTCATCAGTTGAACAGGTTTCTTAAAAGCTGCCAAGCTAGTTAAGGGTTGCATAAGCTAGACCAGTGAAGGGGAAAAGTTCTGTCATGCATCGTAACCAGAGAGATGGCAGGTGTCTGCATATAGCTGACTGCAGCTGACAATAGCATAGTCTCACAGAATTATTAAGCAGTGGAGCACATTTTCAGCTGTCGGAGAGCATCACATTCCCAGTGCAATTAGGTGCTTGTCCTGCTCACTTACAGCCCATTGGCCATTCTGTATATTTTGCTCAGCTTGTTTCCTGACTCATTCAACAGTCCCTCTGCAATCAGGAGAACATCTGCCTGGCCTTCTGATCCCCTTGTGTGAAAGAGCAGAGAAATCTTTGCCATAATACCTTTTAGGTTGCAATCCTAAGTAAACCTCTTTGGAAATGGGTTTTCAAATTTGTGGCTGTTCCAAACCTATTTGGAAATAGGAATCCTTAAATTTTCCTTGAAAATTAAAAGGATTTAATTTTGAGCTAAGCTGATTAGGACTGGGTTCTCAGTCTTCCAGATATTATTCATTCTATACCTAAAATGAGAAGGCATATCTTTTTGATTACTTGAAAGTGAGTTCAATGGTTCTGGTCTTTTGCCCCTGGCCCCCCACCCCCTTTGAGAATCCATAGGTCAGTATTTCTAGAATTCCCCAATATAACCCAACCATCGTTAGATGTGCTTAGGCCTACTTGTTTCAGTGATTTAAGGCATAATCCTATCATCCTTGTGGCAAATGTTTGTAAGCCTCCAAACTGGCAGCCATATGAGCTTCCAGTGCAAAGTGCCAGATACTTGGCAGCAGTCTCTGGAGTAACCTTGCACTCTGCGTTTCATCTACATGGCCGGTTTTGGGCCAATAAGATGTAGGGCAGGAATCTGGAAAACCAATCAGAATTGGCACAAGACCTGGCACTAGCCTCCTCTCCTTCCTGTCTCCCAGCGCATCCACTTTTCCCCCTCAGAGACCCAGTTGCAAACTCAAGGGGGCAAAGCTGTCATGGTTCTCTGTGTTCCAACTCCAAAACTTCCTATGGTTTCACAGCCAATATCCCAAGTTCTGAAGAAATTAGTTACCCTGTACTAAGGTGGGTAGAAAGTGCCCTAACTGATTATACCTACTGCTGGCACATAGCTCCTTGAAGATTGCCAAGGAGGCAGTCCAACCCTTAGGCAGAAAAGGGTTCCCTATACCTTGCCTAGGATAATCTTCTATTCCTTTGACTCCAGGTGTCATACCTTGGGGGAGAGGTCTGCACCCCCTACCAAAAAGTGGTAACCCTTATCTAGTACCCAGTAGTGCCCCACTGCTAATAGAAGGCTCTTGGATGTAGCAGATGTTTTGTCTGTGGGATAAAGATGAAGAATATTTTGCTGATTCCCTCCCTGCTTCAGTCTCTCTGGCCCTGCCTATCCAGAGGTTTGGGGGACCCTTTTGATCCATGTGGAGGCAGCACAAGTGCCGGGGTGGGGGGGGGGGGGAGAAAGAATCAACAAAAATGGCTTCCCTTCCAGTTCTGAATTCACAAGAAGTATTACATATTCATCTACGGATTTTAAACTAAGCCTTTGACTTCAGGTTAAACAATAGTATTTGTAAATGTCATTCAGCTTTACAGTAATAGTGTCACATGACTATCATTTCTATTTTTACATGGGGTGGGGATATTGACTTGCCCAAAGATGCTGTATAAATATAGCTATCATTATTCATATAGTCAGTATTCATATGGACTAGAACACTGCAGAGCTGCTGTTTCAGTGTGAGGCAGGGATAGGTTTCAGCATTACTGCTTGATCTTCCCCATGTATGCAGGGGAGCATCTGAAAGGAAGATGCAATCTTCAAGTGTGAAATTTCTCTCTCCCTCCCCCACAAACACCCACATGTGCATTTACATAACTTTAAAAATCTACTTTCTTTTTCTTACAACCAAGTTTGTGGACAAGATGTTTACCAAAACAGTTGGCCACTTCATATTATATCGAGATGGTGGCAGATTATCGAGGCCTCTGACACCAAACTGTTATCACAGCCACGTAATATCCCTGGTGAAAAATAAAATGTTTTCCCCACCCTTAATCCTAGTGTGTGCTCTGCTATGTTTCTTGCATAAATAATGCTTGGCTTACTGGGGAATGGAAAATTACTCTTCTGGTTTATCAAAGTTTATCGATTTGGAAAATAGTTCTAGTTGTTCCAACATACTTAGCACTGATTTTTCAGAGGCAGGATAAGGAAAATTGCATCACTGTGCATCTTTCATCTTGTTTCTCATAGAATATCTGTAGTAGGAAAAGAATGAAGAGCACATGCTACTACCTGTAAGAAGGATGCTGCAGGAATTTCCGCCTTGATGTAAAACCCTGGTTTAAAAGGAATAACATGATGTGAGTGTGAGTGGGCATGGGTTTGAAGCCAGAGGTTAAGACATTAAGCAGCTCCGTTTAAGTGAATCCCGTGTTGCAGAAGTTCAGCAAGTACATGAACAACTGTGCTATCTATTATCTGACATGGGTGGAAAATGTCAAGGATGCATTTATATGATACACATTTGATCTGATAAACAGTGTATCAGCATTCAAGTGGAACTTCCAGATGAAGCTGCTAAAACAGAAGTAAAATTCCTCTGCCAGAAGATGAATCCTCAGACCAAAGGAGAGGAAACAATGCAGAAATTTCTCCTCCTCCTGTTGCTTCTGAGAAGTTGAAGGCAGTGGTCCTGCAGATCAGGGCCCTTTGGGTGAAGTGTGAATACACCCAGAATAATGAAAGAAGTTCTGATCCAACATATGCTTATTATGCTTAACTCACTGGAAAGGCTTACACTAGCTATTGCTAACTTGTTCCATTGGTGTTAATGAACCTTAAGTACAAGTAGGTGTAGTATTTATAGTCTGCAAAGAACCATAAAAATGGATGAAGCCACAGAGGACATCAAGTCCAAATCCATCATGATGCAGGAAACCCACTGCCTTTGAAGTGAAATATTCATTTTAAAGCAAAATATAACTAAATTGTAAATTAGCATATGATGAGTAATTTCTTTTCTGTTGAGGATTATGATATAACACATAACTTTGAGTGGTGTCTTGAATAGTTACTAGATAATCCATGGAAAGGCAGTTGACTTAAGAAAGTAATACTTTTGAAATGCTGATATGTGGTTATTTTTGTTCTACAGGTGATAGTTTAAATTTAACAGGTGGTAAGCTCTGATAGCTCTGTATCTTGGGAGATATTGCAGGTGCAACATCCAGATGACCTTGAGATCAAACGATTAAACAAAGGATTTATTTTATTTTACTTCATTAGGATGTGCTTGAAAGTGGCTACTCCTTCAGATGGTTGTGCCTGAAAACTTATAGATGAAATGAAATGTTGTATGCCTCCCTTCACCAAATCTCACATGTTCTTCATATAGTTTCAAAAACCCTCTACAAGTGATCAGTTCAGACTTCCTGTGTTGTTTTGCTATTACAATTGAAAAGCACAATTTCTAAGTTGTTTCACCTGTTGAAATATTGTATGCAATTGTAAGAATTACAGAGCCTTGTATATTGATATAGTAACTATAGCTATTTATCTTTGATAAGTTAAATATCAATCAGAAACCAAGTGTTCAAGTTTTTTTAGAAGATTAGCTATCCTTTCCACATGTCAACATTACATCTGCAGTTCCTTAAATAAGCACACTTTTATTTTTAAAATAAAATCATTGCTGGGGGAGGGGATACTTGCCTTACATGCAGAAGGGCCTTGGTCCAGGCCTTGATGTCTTCTGTGAGAAGGATCAGGTAACAGGTAGAAGGAAAAACCTTGGAAAGTTGCTGGTCCTCAGACTAGACAAGACTGGGCAGGATGTCTTGTGTCTTTACAGGTGCCTCCTGACCAAAAGGAGGCAAGCCTAGAGCAGTGACTCATGCAGCTGGCTCTGAGCTTGGGTAATTTTGCTGTCCCTCTAGGACTGAATAAGCTAATCATACCTGATGCAGAGAGGTTACTCACTCTGTCACAGCAGGCAGCCACTTTCCTGCATGGATGCTTTGGTACTGGGGAGCTTTTGACATATTTGCTGATTTCTCATGGTACACTCACAGTTCCTTGTAGTCTGTGAGAACTTGATGCTGATTTCAAATTACAGATTGTTTGATGTTATCTAAAGGACATCTCAAAGCAGTGAAACCCAGGATATGGTTTTAAGTTGTTTATTTCTATATTTTTATACTGCCTTTTATGACTACAGCCTGTTGATTTTATTAATTTATTAATTTAAACTGTTTCTGTACTGCCCCTCATCCCAAGAGATTTCAGAGAGAGGTACAATATAAATAACCATTGAAAAGTATACAAAGAATATCATAAAAAGTTTATAAAGGGGGAAAGCAAGATACTTTAAACAGCAGTGCAGCAGTATGATTCTTTCACACATATTCAAACTTTGTGAATTGCCCAAAAACCCTTTTGACTGTGGTACAGAAATGAAACAACCAACCAAACAGTAAAACTGAAGTAACAGTATAAAACCAGTCCAGGCTTGCATTCCACATATAACACACGAATGAATTCAAAAAGTATATACCAAAAAGCAGCAAGCAGTTTAACAATCCAGATTAACAACTGAGTAAAACAAGGTCTTTCTGGCCCTTCTTTAAAAGAGGGGGAAATGCACCTCTTGTGGAAGGGTGTTTCACAAAGCTAGGGTCACAACTGAAAGGTCTAAAATCAGGGCCCCTCTGTCCAGTCTTAGATTTGAAAATTACTGTTACACCCTTTGCTTTGCCTTGCTTATTGAGAATGGGTATATCACTCCAGTTAAGTCTTAAGTGGCTTCAGATAGGTCAGGGATAGAGAATTGTATTCTTCTTAGATGGGTGGAGAGAGTAACCTGAAGGACAGTTCATCTGCAGCACTGTGAGCTGAGCTGAGTGCTAGCTCAGAAGATTGTGTGTGAGGTCCGAACAGGGCAAGCCATGGAGAAACTTGATTGGAAGCCTGATGCCTTTTCCTTTTCTTAAAAGAAGCCACACAGTTTGGGTGATCACAGTTTGCTTTTAATGCTCTCGGTTGATTTTTCTTAACCCTTTGCCTATTACAATTTTCACAATTTAAAGTATTCCTAAACTGACTTTAACTGGGGGTGGAAGGAGGAGAACGTAAATGCATTATGTGCATTTGTCTATCCCACCTCTGCAACTAACAGAAGATTTAAATTGGTATACCTAAATACAAATCTGGCCTCCTCAGCTCCTTTTAAGCAAAGCAAAACCTGTCAAGTGGGCCCTATTCTGGGCACTTTGTAGTTGTAATTGGCCTGCAGACATGTGGAACTGTGAACGGGCTGAAGCCATGTTGTGGGAACAGAATCTTTCTCTAGACAGCTGATGTGGTGTGATGGATCTGCCTTAGAAGAGTGCTGGCATATAGAATTTTATGCTATATTTGTCATCAAAACAAATAATGCAAACTCACTTTGACTGTCCATTGCTGTTTCTGGAACTTCCCACCACTTGAAGAAGTAAAAATGAAAGCTTACCTCTTTAAGCTCTGCTTTTGTTTCTCAACCTCAGCGTCCTCATCAACAGCATATAGACTCTTCGGTCCTTCTCATGGAACTGGGGAAGTTAAACGCAAGGCAATGGACTGATTGCTGTGGCTCATAATACCTTAAGCAGAGAAGACTGCCTGTGTGGGGGAAAGACAACTGTGAAGTGGTGCGCATTAACAAAAGCTATTCTCACTCTCACAAAATGGAAGCTCAGAATTCTGCACTGAAACTGGCACCAGCCTTAAGAGAAATTAGTAAAAGTAGCTTTTAATAGAGATTATGATGAAATTGGGCATTATGACAACCCAGTGGTTGCCAGTGGAAGACAACATAGTGGAAAACAAAAGGCTGAGCCAAATGGACCGCTTGTGTGACACAGCACAGAAGTTCTTCAGGCTAGTTAGATAATTCCACAACTGAAGTTCATACCTGCAAAAGGCTTCCTGTAGATTCTCTTGGAACAGCTTCTGACCGTCCCTAGAAAACACTTTGCTTTACTTTTGGAAACAAATTTAGAGTTTTGCGTGAGATGCTAAGCAACCCTGTGAATAATCTATGTGGCATTAGTTTGTGGAATAACCCACAGTGTGCCAAATAAATGATTGAGTACCCTGTTTAGTTCTCTCCCTCCTTTTCCTTTGATCTTCCAGCTGGAAGATCAAGAGAGAAGGAAAGGGAGAAACTGTCCCTGCTCTAATTGCTACCTCTTTCTGTTTTTTGGAGCCTCACAATTGCACAATTGGGGTTGGAGAGGTTCATGACTCCAGAAGTGGTGCAGTTCTGTTTATAATATTTTGTTAGTGCTTCAAAGGTGTACAGCTGTGCACTTACGGCTGTCTGATATACAGAGTCTTGCCTGTGTTATGTCCTTGTAAGTTTCAGCAAAGAGAGTGAAGTAGAATAGGAAAAGCAACGGGAAATTGATATAGTGAGACTGCATGTAGGCTAATTTGGACACAGTTCCAAATGCCAGCTGTTTTTGATCACTTAACTTTTGTACCACAATCAAAATACTTTATCTCTTCACACTGTTGAGTGTTTTATGTACATCAGGTGGTAACAATGCCAATTAAATCAATTTTAATTCCAGGCTGTAACAGAAGGATATGGAAAAGTCAATGGGGTGAATACTTCTGCAAGAGACCTTGCATGTCTGGGAATCAGTGATTGTAGCTCCAAATTGTCACTTGAGCATCAGTGGAAGGGCTGTCATTGCAAGTCTGTGAAGAGCAGCAAGGGGTTTTTACTGTTCTTGTTCAGCAGAATTGGTCTCCCAAGTTTGGTAATCCTTTGTGAATCAAGCAACCCCTCAAACAAGCCATGAACACTCAAAGACTTGTTGCCCCTAAAGAAGCCGCCCTCTGGGAAATGGCCTGGTTTCAGACAATATGATAACCCAGCATGGCTATTTACTCATAATTAGTTGCCATGTCACCTAAACCCAATCTGTGTCATGATGTACAATCATCGTTAGGCACTGGAGCAAAGTCTGGACAAGCAATTCCTACATTGCCTTGGGTGTTTGTTCTGCAACACTCGAAAGTATGAGTTGACATGTAATAATCCCCTCATGCAATCAGTTTGGAATGTGTTCCTTGATCTTGAGATGAGCCCTGGGTAAGTGTCTGAGCAATTGACAGTAGTGCAGGTGAAACAGTGATATTAACATGCTGAGCTAATGACAGGGCTCAGTGAAACAGAGACCTGTGGCAAAGGCATTCCTGCTTGAGCTACTCCTAGTTATGTTTGCATGAATAGGATAATCTCCTAATCAGACTTTAAAGAGACAAAAAAGAAGAAAAATGGGTTCTTCTATATACAAGATTAGTAAATCCTTGCATTCCTCTCATTGGGTATGTATGTGTAGGACTTTTGCTGTCCTCACAACTGCTCCAGGGTGAGCTAAAATCCCACATGGCTTGCTTATTTTAGGTATGAATCCAGAAGATGAAAACAAATTCTAAAGCAATGCATCTGGAGATGCCTCACGGAACTAGAAATCCTGATCCCACCTTGTCTACTATTACACTTTCTTTCTGGTACTTTTATATGTGAACCATCTTTACTTTTCAGAGCTGCTGGCTCCTCACCATCATGGAGTCCAACTCTCTCTTAGAGTCCATGGCTCTGGAATATAGAGCCTCAACTGCAGCCTCCTCCATAGTAGAGCACAAATCCAACATAAAATCCTGCAATTTCTTAATTGGCCCTGCCATGCTTGATGAAGGTCTTTGTTCCAGCCTGAGCTTGGGCTACAGTTCAAAAAGAGAGACTCCAGTATTGTAAGATCCCCAGTCCAGAACTCGAGGGGGCCAGAACTTCATCTCCCTGATCTGTGGAGGCTGGGATTCATGCCCATTGTTGTAAGACTTCCTAGCAGAAGGAAAGCCCATTCAGGCATAACCCAAGAATGCAGCCAATGATCTTGAAAGAATAGGTTGGGTACCATGTTCTTTCCAAGTTTTCACAATTACAGAGAGAAAGTGAAAGCAAGAAAAAAGAGGAATTGCCCTACAATGCACAAGTCAAGGTGGTGACAGAGCTTAGCCACTGTTTCCATGAACAGAAGGTAAAGGGGCATTTCTCACTGCTTGGTCCTCCAGAAGAACTACCCACACTTCCCAGAATACACAAGAGTGGGTAACACTCTGTGACCTCATAAAAATAAAACAGAAAAATGACGTCTGTAAAGAGCCTTTCAGGATGATGAGAACAATTGTGTTACAGTTTGAAAACATTCCAGATTATAACCCGTTGCATGACCAATTCTAGGCATATTTACCCCAGAGTAAGTCTCATTTTGTTCAACAGAATTTACTACCAAGAAAGTATGCAGGGATTTCTAGGCTTTGTATCCATTCTGAGAAAGGCACTGAGAATGTAAGCAGTTCTAGGCTTACACCAAAGAAGAGGAAGTTCATGGATGGCCCTAATTCAAGAAAGGTAAAGCAAGCACAGGGCATTGATGTGGGAACCAAAAATCAAGGTATAAGGTTAGAAACTAAATCTGGTAAGAACCAGATGTTGACTCTACTTACTAGATTTTTATCCCCATTAGCCATAAGGCTTCCTTAGGTTCTGAACTATAAATCCCATCAACCTTCACCATTGGCTATACTGCCCAAGGCTGATGCATTTCCAGGGTAGTTTGCTGATGAAGAACAAGGCATCTAGCAGGAAACAGTCTGGGTTTGTATGACAAGACAGCTAACTGTGGCCTGTAGAACATGCTGGGTTGTCATATCATGAAAACAAAACCATTATAGGAAGCTACATTATATGTCAGCTTATTTGTCCATCCAGCCCAGTATTGTCAAGTGAAGTCTCAGTGGTGGCAGCTCTTCCATGTCACAGTCTGAGGTGTTTTCCAGTACTTGTTATTCTTTTAATGAAAGTTTCTGGGGCCTGTGCCTTCCACAGCTGGTCCCCTCCCATGTACCTTTTGTTTCTCCCGACTTTTTTCTTTTTGAAAACAAACATTTTAATCCTCCCACCAATAAACAAGCTTTTAAAAAGTAAATTTTAAACATCACATGCCTTCCTATTTTTTTATCAAGATGGTTCTTCCACCCTATCCTAGTCTCGCTTGCTACATTGCCCTAACCCTAACCCTAACCCTTTAGTGAAGACGAAGCACACGTGTGCATGGTGGCAGTGCAGAGCCAGTGGTGCAGTTCGGGTTGGACTCCCTCCCTCCCCAAAGTTCGCAGAGAGGGGCTGCGGGGGATTCTTGCAACATCCTGCCGCTGAAGTGAGCTTCAAATGCATGGGTTCAGAGTTTTTAAAATTTATTAAATCAGGAACAGCAAACTTCCTTAACGCATGAGGAACACAGAAGCAGGTGTAAAGCATGGACTAGGGGCTGGGGTGGGAAAGAGAAATGTTAGGTGTGCGCTTCACACGACCCTCTAAAAGCGCTCCCCCTTCTTCATAAGGCCTTGCCGCCGGGGGTCTAAAATAACGTAGCTGTCCCGCGGATGGGATGGGAGCGTATTTCGGCTGACAGGAGAGACAGACCCCGCGCTGCCGCTCAGCTGCCACCGAAGTGCCAGGGCAGGACTTCTGCGGAAGATGCTGACTCCCGCGGCCAAGAATTCCCGGCAGCTCGCCGGCCTGCCGGGACACACGCCCTAAGCAGCCCGCCCCGGGCGGCATCGCTCCTCGCAGACCCAAAGCCAGAGGAGGAGGGGCGGGGCGAGAACGCTGCGGCAGCCAATGGGTGAGCGAGGGAGGGGCCGTGGGCGGGGCGAGCCAGGAGCCGGGGGAAACTCCTGCGCCGGTCCGCGCGGCGTATTCTTCCACGAGCCGGGCTCCTGGAGCAGCAGCAGGACCAGGAGCAGGACCAGGACGCGAGGCGACGCGACGCGAGCCCCTCTTGCCTCCTCCCGCCCTCCGCGGCGCATGCGGTGAGTGCCGGAGCCTGTCAGAACGTCGTCCGCGGGTGACGGAGGGTCTAGGCAGCGGGTCTTGGTTATGCCAAGGGGGACGCCAGCATGAAGTGCCGCCCCCCGTTTCTCTCTCTCGGGGAATGGGAGGGGGTCCTTCTCATAGAAAGGCGCGCTCTTTCTCCTCTCCCCCACGCCCTCTCGCGTCCGCCTGGCCTTCTCGAAGCAGATGGGAACGGCTCGGGGACGAAGCCGGTGCTGCTCGCTGAGCCGGAGAGGAAGTTTGAGGTCGTCGAAACTTGGGGGAGCGAAGGCTGGAGCGCTTGCAGGGTTTTCCCAGAGTGGCCTGCTACTGAGGAGCAGTGAAGAGCGCTGGTCCGCTTTACTGGGCCGCATCTTGATTTTATGTATAAGGTAGAGCTCAGGGTGGTCTGCATAGGATGCTCCAGGCAGCGCTGACCATGCCCAGCCCGGCCACTGTATCTGGTGTGCTCAGGCTCGTGTCCTGCCGGCGCTTAATTATTCTTCTGTTCTGTTTAAACAAAAACTGACCCAATAAGAAGCCGTGGGCAGGACAGAAGGACGGAGGGAATTCCATTAGAACCACCAGACCCACTAGCCATTATAGCATGTGATCCAGAATTTATTTAAAATATGTATACTTTGTCCTTAATCCATATAGGATCTCAGGACAGTTTTCATAAAGATCCGTTATACTTAATGAGAACTTAACCACAGACTTCCCTAGGAAGTATCTCATGCCTTTCATTGTCTTTTCCATCCACAAAAGGCTTTCACTTCTGGTAAGACTAAGTTCTAAAAGCAGTGCCTGCAATTGTACTGATAATGAAACAAAGGCTACAGTCTAAGGGGAAGTGGGGTGGTGGTGGTGGAGCCTCTGCTTTGCATGCAGAAGCTCTTCTGTTCAGTCTCCAAATAGGACCTGAGTGGAAGAAATGATTCCCGGAACCACAGAGCTGCTGCCATCAGCAATACTGGGCAATGTGGAATCGTATTTGTTGATGGTTTTATGTCACTTGTTGAATACTGGTGGGCATATTACAGAGTTCTAGTATTCTCAGAGGATGGTCTGAATGTACTCAAGATATTAGGATTCTTTAAGTGTATGAATTTGGACCTTGCCCATCTTTGGGATACTTCCAAGATGGAGCTTTTTTGACTATTGCCCTGCCATTGTTTACGGGATTTTATAGGGGATCTGGATGTCATCTTCCACTTGCAAACCTCCAATGCTTTCCCATCAGTTCTTCCATCTTGTCCCTTGCTGCAGTTAATTCATTAAGAAAGAAAAAAACAGAATAGCTGCAGAGTGTTTTTGGAATGGTAATGCTGGGAGCAATCTTGATTGGAAGCTCTTTAAGACTTCAGAGGAAGCACTCTATATAAACGTGTGAGTGATGATAACATACCAGGTCTTTGGTCCCTTATAACATTACAGGACGTTCCAAACAAACCAACCAAATATAATCCGAGTTCCACTCTGCATTCTCACTCGGAGATAAGTCTGTAGGCTGCTCATCAGTATGATCATTCAGTTTTTCTTGAGTTGTCCTTCTTCACAGTAAGAAATTCATATAATTTAGACATGAAACACTATTTTAAGACCATTTTTATTGCAGTTACCCATTCTGCTTTAAAATAGAATTCTCTTCCTTACTTTCCCCCATTTCCATAGGTGAAATGTTGTCATAGAACTACTTACCTGATAAACAAGGTCAATTCTGGGCTGAAATTAGATGAATGTAGCACAATCCGCTACACATCTACAAAAAGTAGTATTTTCTCTGTTATTTCAGTAGTGTGCTTTCAACACAGATCCACTTTCACTTTGAATGCATGATTTGCCTGCACTTCAGAGTTGATCTTTCTTTTTTAGTGCAGTGTTTCTGCAGCTGGAGGACCCTCATGAGGATCTCTGAAAGAATCCCAGAAAGGCACTGGGTCTCTGAATGCCAGACCCCTGGTTTCCTCCGGCTGAACATTAAGTGGCCACTCTAAGATAGCTGTTGCAGGGCGGGTTGCTCCCCTCTGACACTGGAGAAGCCGCTCCTCACAACAGAGCTCTGACATCACAAGCATTCCATGTAGAGCTCCCAGACACTCTGCATGGGGAGGAACTGGGCACCAGGCTGGATCTGTGCAGGCAGGAGAAGCACTTGCTGGCTGTAGCAGCCTGGTGATGTGCGGTGAGGCATGTGGGATATACCCAATTAGGTACTAAGTTGGGCAGTGTGGGAAGAATTTATTAAAATGTGAAGTTTTATTAGTGTATAACTACTGACTGAATGAGCATGATGGGGAATTGTAGCAGGATGTATCAGTAAGCCAGAATTTCAGGTGTAGATGAATAACCCATCTTGGTCTTATGGAAAGCAAATGCATTGAAAAGAAATTCTGTATTAAATACTTCAGTACAACAGCAGACCATATAATACTTGCTAGTTCTCTATTCATTTCCTGTAAACTGTGGGAGAATAAGGAGAAAAGCTCATTGTGCAAACCTGGTGTTTCCATTGACTGCACCGCAGCTCCTGATGACTTCTCCCCTAAGAATGCAACTGGAATCCAAAACGTAACATGTCTTCATTGATGGCTACACCCTAATCCCACCTCAATGGAGTTCCAGAGTACATCTTCATGATTTCTCACAACAGAGTGTTTGCCCTTTGCTTTTATGAGATCAAGGGGTACACTGCTCTGGTACTGCTGTTTCAGGGAGGGTTGAACTTGCTCTCCTGTCTGACTTGAGAGAGGCCGCTCCTCACTGACAGGGGAAGGCAAGTCTTCTAGGTGCTGCATCCTCTAGGGCTCCTACAATGGACAGTGTGTTGGGTCCGCAACTCTGGCTGTGGAATGCAGTGAGTGGAAGGTGAATGTCCTCTGAGCTCCCAGATAGAGTCCCTCTGACAGAAAGGGCCTCCTGCAGCCTGATCCACCCATTCAGTATGGTCACCCAAGCTTCAGGGCCAGTGGTGCTTCAGAAGAGGATTTGGGGGTACAGGTTTGGGGCTCCATTCATCTGCATGAAGAGGAGGACCCCAAATGTAACAGGGCTGGCCTAGCTCACTTTAAAGAAAGTGAAGTCGCACGAAGTATCATATCAAGAGCCCCCTCTTCCTCAGAAGACTATCAGGTCCAGAACCTAAAATTGCCTTGGTGCACTGCAGCCTGAGAGAGCATGGAAGCGGGGTGGTGCTCAGGAGTTGCCAGGGAGAGGGTTAGGGAGAAATCACCTTCAGCCCACTCCCTTCTGTCCGTAAGTCTCTGGATCAAAAGCCATGTTTCTGTTTCATTTCACCACTTGAAACAACAATTAAGATTTTTAGTTTTCAATAAGACCTGGTTCCTCAAGGCACTTACAGTAGAAGCGAGGGATCCCTTTTTCCTCTTCTCTTCTTGTATTTTGCTTTGTGACTTCAGGGGCATTTTGTAACTGCAGTCAAGTGCTTCCCGAGTAGGTTTCTGAAAGCCCAGCTGTGATACCAGCATATTCTCCAGGAATCTAGAACTCTCTGCTTCCCATCTTCACTTTGTGGAAGAGGAAATGTCCTCAGAGGGCAAAGATTGCCCTTTTTATAGGCATAACTACAATGTGAAAGTATTCATAACCTTTTAATGTGCATTTGCAATGTAGCATTCTAAAAAGTTCCCTACTTCCAGACTATGTAACTAAAAGAACACAGAGGCTTCCCAGCACTGTTTCTGAGGGTGGACAGATTGCTCCCTTTCTATGTCAGCCTCCATAAACTTTCATCACTGTGTTTGCCAGGTATTCTAGTCGTTTATGGGCTCTACAACATACAGTAGAATCCTACGTTTGTCCAAGTAGAAGTAAACCCCACTGAATTCTATTGAGGGTTCAATTGGGATTGCACCCCGAAGGGTTTTTCAGGAAACACACATGATTTGGGACATTTGCTAATAAATCTAATGTGCTAGAAATCTTGTCACTGAAAGCTGCAGTGCTACTAAATTTACATATAGCATTTTTGAAAGCTTATAGCAAAATACTTCTTAGTAAGGCACACTGAACTCAATAGGGGTTATTTCTGTATAGGCATGTATATATTTGTGATATTAATAGTTTAAAAACCAATTGCAATGGTACATCTTCTCTTCATGAAAAATACTTATTAAAAAGTAATCTGTTCTAATTATGGGGAAACTTTCCTGTAAAAACCACACACATTTAATATTTCTAGATAAAATCTTTGAGAATATTTTCTCTGGAAGGAAAGAATAGGTCAGAATTAGTACTGTAGCTCTTGCTTTGACTATAGACATGGCATTATCTTATGTTCTATGAATTATCTTTTTGTAAATTGTCAACACCTACATCTTGGTGACTTATTCGTGGTTGCATGAATATGCAAAATATACCTCATGGAAGATGTGTTGTATAAACAAGGGAACAATAATCTGAGAAACCCCGGGAATTTGTGATTGGTAATTACAGACACCTGCTGTTAGTACTCAGGTAATACCCTTTGTTTCATAATGCAACAGGCACCCGTGAGTCTTGCAGTCATGAGGTTTGCAGTCATTTAATAGCATGTGCCCTGTAGGGATAATGTGGTAAGCAGGCAACCTGTTCTAGTATTGAGATGTGTTATGCAGCGTTGCTGCTTAGTAATCTTTTGCAGCATGCTTTGCCTTTTTGCTGTTATGAGTCAACCAGGACTTAACGTGGAAATTTAGAAGAGGTGTCTTATGACTTCCATGACGCCAGTCATGCATGTGGGTTTCGGGATTACTAAAATAAATTGATTATAAGACTTTGACACGTAACTAAGAATCAGTAAGGTGGGACACTTGCTTTTTATTTTTTCTTTCATTAAGTGTTTTAGGGTATACCAGCATATGCATAATTTGACTACTGCCTGTGGAAGAGCTACTTATCTGAAAATCTTCCTTATCCAAATTATGGATTTAAAGGATTATCCAACTCCTTTAAATATTCAAGTATTCAAATCGTTATCATGTACAAACATCACATATCCATATTCGTGCTAGCAAACATATAATTACATCACCCAAACCAATGTGGTATCATGGCTACTGTATTTAATTCAAATACATTTCATAAAAAGAATAGGTGACATCATTGTCACACCCAGCATAGAAGTTATTGATGTAAATAGTACATATGATGCAAATGTTATTACAGATATTATTATAGAAAAAGAATGTATTGCACAGAATGGCATAAATACCCAATTACAAATATAATTGCAAATTGCCCAGAGAGTCTTGGCTCCTGGGTTGCATAGAAATATATTGCCTAGATTGTTAAGATGGAGGTTCTGTTGGTGGGAGATTTGAGCTCCTGGGTAGGTGACATGGGCCCTGCCCTGGACGGGATTGCACTCCCTCTAAAGGACAGGGTCCGCAGCTTGGGAGTGCTCCTCGACCCGGAGCTGTCCTTGGAAGCCCAAGTGATGGTGGGTGGCGAGGAGCACTTTCCTTCAGCTTCGGCTAACCTACCAGCTGCGTCCCTACCTGGAGGAGGATTGCGTAGGAACAGTAACACATGCATTGTTACTTCCCGGTTGGATTTCTGTAACGCGCTTTACGTGGGGCTGCCCTTGAAAACAGTCTGGATACTTCAGATGGTATAAAATAGAGCTGCCAGAATGCTGTCGGGGATTGGCATTATTCTCATATAGCCCCAGTCCCCTATTAGTTCCATTGGCTTCCCATCGAAGTCCGGGCTCAATTCAAGGTGTTAGTTATTACCTATAAAGCCCTAAGCGGCTTGGGATCAGGATACCTAAAGGAACGCCTTCTTCCCTATTTGCCCTCCCACCCCCTGAGATCGGCAGCAGAAGCCCTCCTCTGGGAACCCTCTGTGAAAGACATTAGGAGACGGAGTACCCAGAGGAGGGCTTTCTCTGCAGTGGCGCCCCGTCTATGGAATGCGCTCCCCAGAGAAGTCCGCCTGGAGCCGTCACTGTATTTTTTTGGCACCAGGTTAAGACCTTTTTATTCATTCAATATTTTAATATGTAATTGGATTTTATTGTTTTTATTTTATTAATTGCAGCCAGCATGGAATGCCAATTTATCCATTTTATTCCAATTTATGTTGTAAGCCATCCAGAGACACAAGTAATTTTACAAATTTTATAAATAAATAAGTGAAAATAGCATAGCAGTCTTAAGCTATAAGTTGCATAATTCATAAAGTTAGAATAAACACCTTGAATGTTTGTTACAGTTCAGTACCACCTAATACAAGCAGTTCTCTGGGGGTTCATTAAGTGTGTGCATAGCATTCATAATCTGCAAATAAATAACTCCCATAATTAGTATAGGTAAGTTTTAAATAACAAGTAACAACCATCACAAAATAAACATAATTATCACAGAAAATGCAATCCCCTCTGCAGTATACTTTAAATGTTCACATTGCATATTCCATCAAATGAAATACCCAATATCAAAATTATTTATTTTCCCCATAGCAGGAAAAATTGGTATGAACTCTTATGGAAATTTTCTATGAGGTTTTTCCATCTCCTGATGCAATGTACTTAGTCCATTCTTTTGATCCTCCTAATCGATTGAACAGCCTCAGAAACACTTCTGCAGATTGTGTTAAGCATTTGGCACCCATTGCTATGTGCAACAGAAACTTGGGAAAGGTAGCCCTTCCTAGAACATCTCTGGAAACGATCCATGTTTGATTCCAGAACAGGACATACATGTCAACAGAGCTCTCTTCTGGGTATTTTGTGAACGTGTTTTGTGCTGGAAAGAAGCCTTTTTGATCACTTCTGGTTGCTTTATGAGGCGCTAGCTTACCATTGTGCCAGCAGTGGTCTGGTTGATCATTTTACCTTGCCTCCTATTACCTAAGTCAGCAAACTTGGGTCTCAACTGGAAGTGACTTGTAAGCTCTATGAATAGGATCTTTTGCATTTTTAAAAGTGCTCATAGCAGGAATGTGTAGCTGGAGGAGGCCACAAATCCTTTCCTGTGCATTTCCTTAGTGCATTATTTCCTGTGCACGCACCGGGCACCAGTGTGCATTACTCTGTTGCCTTGTAGGGTAAAGCATTGAGGTATATCCAAACGGAAGCAGAGGAAAGGGGTTCAGCTCTGGATCCCTGGGTGCAGAGGGATTATATGTACAAGTAGGTGCAGACCTAGAAGAATGACATTTTGTCCTTACCTGAAGAGATACTTCAATAGCTAGTCATACAGGAGTTGCACAATTTGAACAGTTAGTGGCTTGTCTTCATATAATCAATGCTGTTATTTTCTTGTGAGTCCTGTCTGACTAGCCCTGATATTGACAGATGTCCTTACTACTAGTCAAACAACAACATAAGCCAAGCCATCCAGGGACTGAAAGCTGTGCTTTTCCACAGATTCATAATGTGAAACTTAAAAGTTCAGAACCTTCTCCTTGGCTTAGTTATTAGCCAGTCATTAGGTATGATTAATGCCAGCCTCTCCTTTCCCCAAATGGCCAGTGCACACCTGAGGATGCAGTGGGGTGGCAGGGGAGCAGATCTATTGGATCCCTGCAAGCGGGGACTCCCTCAGGTAAACATTGCTTTGTACAAAATATCCCTGTGTGTATAAAACATTTAATATGATAGGCAGGCAGATCTACTAGAACTGCTCTCCTTGATATCTAAGTAGCCCTCACTTACCTGCAGTCTGAAGTGAGACAGTCGAGGCACAGATTTCGGCTTGGGGGAAGCAGGCCACAGGCTCTGCCTACTGCTCAGGTTGCCAGTCCAGCTACAGCTTTTTTACATCATCTTTTTGTTGAAACTAGTCCTAAGGTATATAGCATGGGTGGGACATCTTTTTCAGCCTTAGGGGTTCGTTCCATTTTGTAGGCACTCTTGGGCCCACATTCCAGTGGGAGTAGGGGTGAAAAGCAAAGGAAGCAGGACCAAAAGCAGAAGGGCTGGCACAAAAATGGTTAGCGTGATGCTGATGGAAGTTCTTGCCAGTAACTGTGCCTTAGGAGAGGCATTTCAGAATTTCAGTTATGAAGATCTAAACGCATCATGCAGATAATATTCTTCCAACTGGTCAATAAAGACAAACCTAGTCCAGTGTTAATGAGCACAAAGATCTTACAATGACTTGGGTATTTGGCAATTTAAAAATAGTTTACTAAATTATTTATATCAAATACCCTTAAACATATAGCTTACCTATTCAGGTTTTGACTTTATAATTTAATTGACTTATGAAGGCAATGGCCCAGTTTGGCACACAGTGTTAGCATTATGTTCACAAACCTGCTCCCATCCTCTTCCTTTCCTCTGGCATGCATGTATGATGATGAAATGAATCTGTTCACTTTTTCAACAAACAATAGTTTGTCAGGTTTTTCTATGTTTCTATGTTGCCTGAACCAGGGCAGCTTTGGTTAGTTTGGACTGTCTAAACAAGCCAGGATAGAAACCAGACATTATGGCTTGAGGTGTCCCCAGTGTTGTATGCCTTATATGTACTGGATTCCAACTCCCATTGGCCCTAACCTAGCAGGGCTGATGGAACATGTAGTCCAGATCATATGGAGGATTCCAGGCTGGAGTAGTCTGGAACCAGTTTATTCTGATTCAGATGAAATGATAAGGAGTGGTTAGTTGTAAACCAAAGTGGATACTTCTAAACATCTTGCAAGTGTACTAGTGGAACAGAGGAAAGGAGCAATCATTCATGTAGGTGTACGTTATGGTTTAATGCTATATCCAAGTACCACCAACATGTGTCTTCTGTAGCCACTTAGGCTTTCCATTTCTAGCACATCATCTCTAGCTACATGTTTGAAGATGCTTCATGCTGGCCTGGGACTGCATGATGTGGCAAGTTGGTGCACAAGCACAGGTAACCATGTAGAATGTCATATATGTGGTTCCCCCTTTCTTTCCCTATGAGGCTGCCACAAAATGTTTCTGGGGAATGAGAAGGAATGGGTCTCTAGGTTTCTGTTCTGTACAGCCACTGCCCCAAACACAGAAACCCAGTTTCCCCCAAATTAGGTTGCTGGGAGAAGATTGGCTACAAAGCACAGTCTCTGTAGTTGCTTCACCACTGCACTTCAATCTCTGCATGTATATTTGAATGTATCTTAGGCTTAATATGATATCAGTAGGTGTACTAGTTCAATGGTAGGTTTTTGTGACACTGGTTTTTTTTGGAGAAACTGGTTTCTTGGAGTTTTATAGGGTTGGATTAAGATATAACTGAATTGCCAGAAAGAAACTCCCATGCCTCTTCTTACTGTGAAGGAGGCCCTTCCAGACCTCTGAAAATGCTGTACAGGAAATCAGGAAGCCTTGATGAATGGTGTGGAGGTAAGGAAGCCCTAAAAACTGGGCAGACAGACCTTCGGTGAGCAGAACTTTCCATTTAGAGGAAGGCAGATCCTGGAACCAACCCACTGGCAACTACTTGATATTTCAAGCATACTCTGGTTCATCAACATATTATATTAGTGCTCAGCTGTGAAACAACTATATAAAGGACAGATAGTTGTTGATACCCATTAAAAAAATTCTTACAAAAATTAGAAGGCCTGTTAACTGAAACAGGTCATTGGTTAAAATTCTGTGCCTTGTAATACTGAATATCCCTCCACTGCTGTGTTTTCCATTCTTTACTGAGAAAGGACACTGAAAGTAGCATGCAGGTACTAGAAGGCAATGTCATTTGCAGGTGTATCTTGCTTTATTTCTTTTTTCACAGGCCAGCTGCTAACACTTTAAAAAGTTAACCTGTACTTTTCCCATGTTCTACTGCAAAAGGTTGATGTAGCTTACTTTGAAATAATGTACATTCAAATTGAGTATTTGTCAGGCACGATAATTAATGCTAACAGTAATAGAAATATTGGCACTAGCTTGTCAAGTCCAACAGTTCTTGCCATAAAATTCTGTGCTGATTCTGCTCAGTAACTGTGGGAGGACTGGTGAAGTGCAATGCATGCAGGGCTTCTCTCAAGTACTATATTCTAAGGTTGTTATCTCGGGATCTGAATCAGAACTGGAAGAAGAGGTGGGGTCAGGATTCCTAGCTGAAATGCCAAGGCCAGCAGTCCCAGTGAGAAGCCAAAAGACAATGTCTAACTTGGTGAAAAACTCCTTTGAACAGCCAGAATCAGATGGGGATGGATGTAACATGATTAATCCCATAGTCCAGCATCGGATCAAAAGAGCAAACCAATTGAACAACATCTGACATTCCTGCTGCCTAGTCCATAAGCAGCAGGGACTACCCTGAGAGTGGAGCGAACTCCTTTTGTTGGGAAGGGAGGAGAGGGATTTGGATTAGTTTCTTAGCATCAGCTTCTTAGCATCAGCATTAGTATTTCCCTAACAGCTGGTATTTTAACTTCTGCTGGTGTCGTTTGTTAATGATTTTTGCAATACAGTGTTCCCTTTTTGTATCGCAAAGCCAGCCTAGCTGCCCAGTTAACATAAGAAAGGCTTCTTAGAAGCCTCTGGTCCTGATCTGCCTGGAACAGGTGTGTATGTGTAAAATCAGCCTCCAACAGTGCATCATCACACTGAATTACTCATTTACCATGAGAACCAGCGCTTGTGCAAGATGGCTTCTTTCATATAATCTGGGATGTGGGGAGATTTGAGACCCAATGGTTAATTTATGGGTGAGAATTAGGGCAGAAATGAGGTGAAAGAGGGAGTTACACATGGTCTCACCTGTTTTATGCTCACTCTGCTCTTTGTCTTCCAGGATCTGTCTCAGTCATCTTCCCAATCCTGGCATGCTCTCTCTTTCCCTGCAAGTATAGCAAGCTGTACTATTGTGTATCTTCTCCTAATCCGTCTCTCCTACACTGCTGGACTTTCTTTAGGAAGAGAATCCTTGATGTTCTTATTCTGTGATACCCTGGGGATTTGAATGACTTTGGTTCAAAGCATGTCGCGTGTGAAACATGTGTTTAGCTTGTGATGCCTTTCAAGCTAGCCCTGTCTGATGCAAGTCATGGAACAGGAATGTCAAGAATTTAGTGCTTGCATTCTTATTGCAACACATCCCTCACCAGTTTCTAAATCTGCTGGGCAACCATTGCAAAATGTGGTTGTGATACATATTTCCACATAGGAAAGGTTTTCATGTGCATACCTTAAGTCAGGTTTTCAGCTGGTTTACCTTTGAATGTGCGGTCAATTTAGATGTGCAGAGCTCCTTAGGCAGAGTTCTTTGGGGACTGAGTCATCTCAGAAGACACGGAGATTCAGTTTGCATATTATGATAACTCGGGGCTGGCCTTCCCATTAGGCAGAGTGAGGTGCTCACCTGAAGCAACAGATGCTGGGAGGTGGCAGCAAGGTGTTGGGGGAGAGAGCTGTGTGCCACGTGGGCTGCCTTGCCTCCCCTAGGCTAGCCTACCATGTTCCAGTGCAAAGGAAGATGCTGTCTCATTGCCAGCCTCCAAGAAAGATTCAACTGCCAGTCCAGTCATCTTTTATACATGGAATGGCAGCACAATGTCTTCAGCTGGTCCTGCAATAAGCCCCTGTGGGTTAATTAAACTACAGGGCCCCAAGGCATGTGCCAGCTGCCGTTTTGGAAATGCAGGTTGTGGCACAGCTGTGCCACAGCTCGTTGTGCTATGTGAATCCAGGCATACAAACTTTTGATAGCCCTCCAAGAACTCATGGAGTGTTTAATTCTCAAATAACCCATGAGGCCTGTGCTCACACAACATGGCAAGCTGCAGCTCCCCCCCTCCCCCCGCCCTACATGCAGCCTGCATATCCAAAGTGGTGGTAAGTGCACATCTCAGCACCCAGCATGTAAAAATCCCCAGAGTATCTTCGAAAGAAAGTGCTTCCATACCTCCCCTTTTACCTGTGCTAAGCTAGCATGCGAAGCCTGATATTCTGCACTTAGGTTGGGCAGAGAAAGCATTTAGAACGTGTTCTGTTTTCAGAGTTTTGGACAGAGACTATCAACAGATGTATGTTACTGTTTTAAAGTCCTGTAATGCCAACTTCCACCTTTGTCATTATGACTGTAACGCTCCCTCCAAAAGGGATGTGTGCTTCTTCTGTAGTATCCCGTTAATGTCTAAAATATTAGGGCAATGCTCTTATTAAGCCAATCCACAAAATAGTGTGCAACCCTTTGGGCTCTCTGGAATTCTTTTTCTTGATAGATGGTAAACAAGGCTGAAAGAACGGAGTGGAGTCTGCCCTCTCCGGATCATTTAATAGCTTTCGACTGCACTAAAGATTGTCCTTAGGACTGCCAGGAGGAAGAAACAATAGTCAACAAGTCCCCCCTTCTCCCTATATAGAATCCCTCTGTGACTGGGATTGCGCTGCAGTCCAGCACATTTGGAGGGCACCAGGTTGGAAAGGGTGAAATATAAGCGTCCCCCTCCTGTTCCTGCAATGCGGTAGATAAGAATTCTGAACTATAAACAGGACATGGGGTTTAAACAGCATTCGATATTTTTCAGAAAGCTACTGTGCTCTGTCATGTCCTATGAAATTCCATTTTTCAAATATCAATGCTATTTAAGTCTTTTAAGAGAAACCTGTTATTGTTAGTGATTTTTTTTTCATTCCCTCCTTTATCTCCCTAGAAGCAAAAATGAGAGACCGACTCTTTGAGCTTTATGAGCTGTCTAAGCTTTATAGCCAACAAGCTGATGCTGAGGATGACTTGCAACTACCTGGTGCAACTCTTCTGTTTGAAACGGATGATGCCTTAGCAAGTCTTCACAAAGACATCCAGGTAATACGAACAAGTAGTCATCACCTGAAGGAGGACGTTAGGCGCCTGGCCAAGCAAAATACTCGCTTCCTGACATCTGTGCGCCGCTTCAGTAGTATAAAACGTGATGCAAACACAATTGCAAAAGACATCAAGGCCCGCGGGGAAGATATCCACAGAAAACTCCTGGCCTTGAGGGACTTCAGTGAAGATGCAGAAACAAAATACGGTTCAAGCACAATCATAGCCCGAGTGTCAAGGGACCACTATGCTGACCTCATGCATACTTTTCAGGAAGCCATGTTTGCGTACAACGAGATAGAGATGAAGCAGCGGGAGAACTGCAAGGTTCGGATCCAGCGACAGCTAGAGATCATGGGCAAGGATGTGTCTGGGAACCAGATAGAGAACATGATTGAGCACGGCCGGTGGGATGTTTTCTCCGAAAACCTTCTGTCTGATGCAAAGGGAGCACGTTCAGCCTTGAATGAGATAGAGACACGGCACAAAGAGCTGCTGAAGCTGGAGTCTCGAATCAGAGAGGTCCACGAACTCTTTCTGCAGGTTGCCCTAATGGTAGAAGAACAGGCTGACACCTTTAATGTTATTGAGCTCAATGTGCAAAATGTGGAAGACTATGTTAGCGAGGCTAAAGGAGAAGTGAGGAGAGCCCTTGAATACAGGAGGAAGCACCCTTGCCGAACAATCCTCTGCTGCTGTTTATCATGCTGTAGAGGCTGACTCTCTCCCTGAAGCTACCAGCTTGGTGTTCTGGGGCCTGTTCAGTGACTTAACGTTCTGTGCTCCTGTTCTTTTCTTTTGTGATTAGCATGACATGATGCCTTC
Organism: Varanus komodoensis; assembly: GCF_004798865.1. Classification (NCBI taxonomy): domain Eukaryota; kingdom Metazoa; phylum Chordata; class Lepidosauria; order Squamata; family Varanidae; genus Varanus; species Varanus komodoensis. The sequence continues at coordinate 41,850,183 of NW_025335268.1, read as the reverse complement.
CAGAATCACAGGAGGCAAAATGTAACCATGCCCAAATTGTAAGTGCACCATAACATAAACAAAGCTGTGGAAATATTCTCTCAGGGAATTTGGTACCATATGATGCGGTATCTACTCAGGTCTTGATTTTGTTTTCTTGTTGATGGTTTAAAACTGTTTTTAGATATATGTGTGTGTCTGTTCATTGAATATTTATGTTTTTATAAATATACAAATATGTATACATATGGTTTTTATAATGTATTTTAAGTTTCTGATTTTTGTAATAAATGGAATGAATATTGGTCATGTCATGTGGATAATAAATGTTTCTAAATGAACACACTTTTACAGCCAAAAAAGGGAGGAGAGGAATGAAGGAATTGGATTTAAAGGAGTCAGTGCTGTGGCATGGAAGAAAGAAAAGAAATTTTAGTTTACATACATGGATGTGATTTGGATAATCTAAGCATCTAGCATGCACACGATTTAAGGGTTTTGCCACAACAGTTGTAATTGGAAATAGAATATTTGTATTTTTATATAGAAGTAATAAAATTTCTCTCAATTCTCTCAATCAAAGTTAAAGAATTATTAAGTATATTTGTTAATCTATGAAGAAAGTGGTTGAATCACTATCTGTCTCAGTTTGGATGCAGGCAAGCATGATAGCAGCCATACCTGCTGGATAATATTGGGCCACTGTCAGGGAAGATCCAGAGAACAGACTGGGAATGTCACTTTTGCAAGTAACTGTGTATTGTGCTAAATGCTGCAGCAATTGCCTAGAACTTTCCTAACAGCAGCAGGAGTGGCTGATAGTCCAACAGGAGGAAACTTGTATGCCTCTGTTTAAAGCAAGGGTGGGCAATTTATGACCCTCCAGATGTTTTGGCCTGCAGGTCCCATCAGCCATAGCCAGATTAGCCGATGGTGAGGGATGATAGAAGCTGTAAGCAAAAACAGGTAGGATCCCACAAGATGCCCATCCCTGAGCTAGAGGGTGGCTGACTTGGGAAGGTCAAAACATGAAAAAGAAAGTGAAAGATTGTGCCAGAAAGGGGGCAGAAACTCAGCCTTCAGAATTAAGTCCCAAGTGTCTCCTGGTGTATGGTAAATGTTCTTTCTCAAACATCTTATGGACAGAAATAAACCTGTAGAAACCATTCACTCTATATCTGTCCCAACCATGCAAATTTTATTTTATTTTTGTTCAGTGTGGTCAAAGCAGAATAACCTAAAACCAAGATCTGTAGGCATTTAACAGTACAAATATGTACAACAATAACAATAGGATTTATTTGCTGCCTTTGAAGACTTATTTGTTAAGTTTGTGCTTTAGATATATACTTTGGACTTCAGAAAAATGTGAATCTAGTTTTATGTATGTGTTTTATTTTTAATACATTTTCAACACTTATAATACGTTAACAGCACAGTTATTCTCCTGTGCCAAAGTGTGAAGCCATTTGTATTTAGTTATATTTATTTATTTATTTTGGCTCACTCAATAAAGTACTGAAAGTTGCTATAAATCTCCTTTTGCATATTGGAAAATCGGATGCGGAACAAAACACACACACCCCATCACCATCAGGCCAAAAGTTCATGACTACAATTTATTTTATGTGAGCAATAAAATATATAGTACATTATTGCTCGGTTAACATCTTAATGCTCCTACACTGTCCCCAGGATACAGCAGGTAAGGAGGCTGGGAGAGGGATGACTTGGATGAGAAAGTGCAGGGAACAGTTATCAGAATTCGCAGATGATACAAAACTGGGTAGGATAGCAAATAACCTAGCAGATAGAAGTGAGATTCCAGGTGATCTTGATAGGTTGAAAGGCTGGGTTGGAAACAACAGAATGAAATTCAACAGGGACAAATGCCAAGTTTTGCACCTAGGAAAAAGAAACCAAATGCATCAATACAAGATGGAGAATACTTGGCTCAACAATACAGCAAGTATTCCAAGGATCTTGGAATTGCAGATTAGAAGCTGAACATGAGTCGATGATGCAATGCAGCTCCAAAAAGGGCAGATGCTCTTTTAGGTTGCATTAATAGAGGGATCACTTCCAAAACCCATGAAGTACTAGTTCCTCTCTACTCAGCACTGGTTAGGCCTCATCTGGAGTACTGCATCCAGTTCTGGGCACCACAATTTAAGAAAAATGCAGACAAGCTGGAAAGGTTCAGAGGAGGGCAATAAGGATGATCCAGGGACTGACAAATGATATGGTAAGCATATGAGACAATGTGATAGGTTCACCTGCCTGATATGTTACTAGCCCTGTCACTTCTTTTAAATGGTGCCTCTTTTAAAAGATGAGCATCTCCATAAGTTGTGATTGCTCAACTCTTCTGTTCTTAAATAACCTCAGTTTTTCCGGGGGGGGGGGGGGGACAGAAGAAACACTGGAAAATAAGAGAGTTACAAATGCTTTGTGTAGCCTGTAATCTAAGGATGTAGCTAACGAGGTGTGGAGATTCTATGCTGAATACCTGGTGAGGGACCAGCCAGTTTTTTTTAAAGGTCTTGCTGTGAAGTAGTAAAAGCCTGTACGCTTATGTGGATTTTTAAAAGTCTAGCTAGAGAGACTGATAAAATACACAGGAATTGGAACTTGACTCCACACTACTTATTTGGTATATTTTTAGGCAGCACAAGAACAAATGTTCTCTGGGCAGATTATGAATACTTAAAAAAATAGACAATACAGTAACAGCCATACAGAGCTAGTCTCTGGCAAATAGAAAGGTTTTTGCCTGGAGCCCAAAAGATAACTGTATAGGTGCCAGGTGAGCCTCTTTACAAAGGCCATTCCATTAGTTGGTGCCACCACAAGGAAGAGCCCTTTTGCTTACCCTTCAAATCATCTAGCAGGAAATAAAGGAGGGCCAACCTACCTTCTAGCCCAGTCAGTGATCTACCTAACTCAGTATAGTTGCTGGATGTGCATTCCTTCTCTGTAGTTCCTCAGACTTAATCTTTCCTAGGTGAGGAGATTCCAACATCCATAAGGGGGTTTCATACATCAGAAGTAAGTGCAGTGATAAAGAAATAGTATTATGTAAAATAAACATATAGTACATAACTGAAGATATATCTGTTCTAGAAGAGAATGCTTTAAAAACTGCATGCTATGTATACTAATCTTTCTCCCAGGATTACAATTAACATCATTTCTTTACAATTGCTTGACCACAACCAGGCTGTTTACAGCTGAAAGAATATGGATTCCATTTAGAAAACAGGGTTTGTGCAATTAACTTCAGCAGAGTGTGGACTGCATGCTAAGGCTGGCGAATTAGGCAGACCAATAAAACTTTAATATGGCAGAATATGGCCTTCTCTTCCCAGACTCTTTGTTGTTGTTTTAAAAAATAGATTGTTTGCCTTTTCAATTTGTTTGCTGATGAACTATATCGGTTTTTTCATTATTGCATCAGTAATGCAGGTCATTTCTAAACAGCTCTTCATTTCCTTAACAAAACCACAGTTTTGCCAGGAAATGCATGAAACCACATCATTTTAGTTTTGTACCCCTCAAACACAAGAAAGAAACTATGTTATTTTTAATGCACCCAAGAATAAATTTCCCAGCATCTTGAGCCTCAAGAGCTTTCAAATTACATTTTGGGCTCTTTATGGTTTAGTACTTTAAAAGGGGCCCATGGAAATACAAACTGAAAGTTAGGGTCTAAACACAAGCACCTGATCAGTCTGCAATAAACTGTACTCTCCTTACTTTTTCAGTAAACCCTGATAGAATCAGACTTTAATCTATGTTACAGAGGGTGATACAGAATGTTATACATATTCCATATTAATTTTCCAGATTTAAATTATAATACTAAATTCCTGAAGTGAAACTGCTCAATCAGTTTTTCAATTTTTAAAGAGATACTTAAGATGGAGGTTTAGAACAAGAGCATAAATCTTGGAATTGGCTGTAAGCATTTGACAGCCTTTGTGTGAAAAGCATATATTCACATTGTGAATAATAATGGATAAACAGGAGCAGCTTAATTTTTTTCATCTTACCTGTGTTTAAATTTTGAACTCTCTTCCATTCCATCCTCTGCTTGTCATTCTGGTTTGGTTTGTTACCCCTACTGTAAAGTGTAGATTGTAAACTTCTTGGGGCAGAGACCTGACTTTTTATTTGCATGTTTAACTTTTAAAATTGTGAATTACTTTATGAATCATCGGGAATCCTCTATCTGAAAGGATTGGTCGTGTCAAAGTTGAATTAAACATACACTCACGGGGGCGGGACGGGGCAGGGATACAAAGAGCCTTTCTATAGGATGATCACTCAACGGTTTGCTTGAGGTTTTGGTGACTTTTCTTTGAGGAGCGGAGTCAGGCCATAGCACAAACCGCCTCTGAAACTGCCGTTTCAAAATCAGTGGGTATTGAAAGGGGAACTGATGTTGAGAGAAACAGACTGAAAGACCCCTTAGATTTACGCAGTTACCTGCACTGTTTCTTACTATGTATTTTTAATTATCACGGGTTTCCAGGGCTTTGCAAAATCAACGCAGACAATGCATTTCAAGAACTGCCCATCTGGATGCTGTTATTCCTGAGCCAGCGCTTCACTACCTCACTTCAGTGCAGACTCAGCCGCCTTTTCCCAGCAGCACAGTTTTAGAAACGTCTTTTAAAATAGGGTGCGTTTCCCGTATTGGCAATGGCGCCGGATGGGGAGGCGGAAGAGGTGTTATTTATATGGCATCTGCTGTAGAGACAGGAGATCCGAGTATATGGACCAGGACGATTTTAAGGGCAGGCACTGCAGTGCGCCCGCCCGCGCCCTTTTCTCTCTCTTCGCTTTCCTTCTGTAATCCGGGTTCCGCTCGCTGTTTCGCTTGCTGCGCCCTCCCGTGCGCCGAGGGATAAATGCTTAAAGGCGAGCCGAGGGAGAAGAGAAGGAACGAGAAAACAGCGGGGAGCCACACGATCGTTTTTCTTTCTCTTCCTCGCGTGCGCTGAGTTAGAGCGGAGGTCGTCGCAGGTTAGCCAGGACCGCAGAGGCCTGGATCGGCCGCACAGCGCTTTGTTCTATGTAGGGGTGCCTGCGTGCTGGGCTTACAACCGTACCAGGATGGCCGAGTGGTTAAGGCGTTGGACTTAAGATCCAATGGACGCATGTCCGCGTGGGTTCGAACCCCACTCCTGGTAGTTGGTTTTTTTCCCACCAGCTCTCCTTAAATTAAAGACTACCGGATGGAAAACATGTGGAAGCCACCCGGTGAAATTTCAGCCTCTGAACGTTTCTCCGGGACTTGGCGATACCCGGGAGGACTGAACTTCGGGCGGAGCCAATCTGGCTCCCTCTCTAAGTTGCTTCCGCTGCTGTGCAAATCTACTTGACAAGAAGGCGGGAGCGAAATAACCTCTTGTAAATGCACGGCGTGCCCTGGCAGCATAAAGTGCAGTTGAAGAGCGCCTCCTTTTTATAATTTTATTTTTACCAGCTCATCGTGCAGCGGAATGAGCAAGACAGATCACTAATTTAACTAGTATTACTTGCTAAAAAGCACCTACACGGTATCCCATAACAAACGCGTAAATCCCTTCTGGCAGGTACAAAACAAATTAAAGCTTATATCTACAAAAGATCTGTAACTTTTGAAAACGAGGAGAGTGGGGAGAGGGAGCATTATTCTGTTTGAGTTTTCGGTGTATGGCATGGGACACTAAAGATATTTGTTCTATATATTTCTAACAACAATGAAAAAATAAACCACACCATTTTACATTTAACTAGAAAATTTATGACAGCTATAAGTAGGAATTCTGGGATTTCTATTAAACTGATGACCTGGAGCAATAACTGAAAATGCATACTGGAATCAGAATTTTGTTTTGCTTTATTTCTCTTCATTTCGTTTCTTTCTTTTAATTTGTTGAAAAAAGTGGCCCACACTTTCCCAAGTGCTTGACCCTCTGGTTTGCAAACGTTTAACTGCACCACTTTTTCTGTACAAGAGGATCTTGTACAAAGAACCAATAACAGGAAAAATAGAAGAAAGGTGTGCTCAGCAACCAACAAGCCAACAAACACAGCCTCTTGTATGCTCAAAACATAAGTGTGACTGCCGGGAAAAACCCAATTGGCTAGATAGATAAATGCATATTACGGGATCTAATATTTTAATAATTATATCACAAATTAGTATAAAACAAGGTGTAACAAAGCCAACCTAAATATAGCCACAGAAATTATGCTTGTCAGTTAACAAAACCAGGAAAAAGAGGTAAACTGTAACAATGCAGGCCACAAATAGCGATTATGACGACAATCCAGTCACTGCACATAGCTCAATGGGAGGCCAGTACGATTGCGTGCTTTATAACTAATTATGACAGACCAAAGGCCCAGTACTTGGGTCAAGCTCTTCCATCACTGCTGGATAAAGGGAGAGCAGGATGGGTGTCAAGGCCTGTCACGGACTCTTACCAAGGGCCCACCTCCCAGTAGCCATCCACTGGTGAGGCCCCACTGAGGTTGATGCTCTTCTTCACCAGTGTAGCTTGCTTGTTCAGCTGCGCTTGCTCTGATCCATCAGCAGAGGTGGTGAGCAGGAAGAGCAGTCAGAGGAGGTATTAGCAGGTGGCCTGCTAGGGCCGGAGCTCAGCATCTTTCACTTGGAGCTCAGATCTCTGGGAGGCTGTCCAGAGGTACTTGCTGAAATAAAGGGATGGGGCCTGATGCGCTCTCCGACATCTAATCCCCTTGGATTAGCTGGCATTTTCCCCACCTGAGCTTTGCCTCCTACTGTCTCTCACTTCGGCCCTTCTGCTTGATTTCCTCCCCATGAAATCAAGTGCCTTCCTCTCCCCATCCATACATTTCTTTTCACAACTAGAAGGGGCCCTGAAGAGCCAGGGTCCTTTACAGACTTTAGAATATGCATAACTTAGCAGATATAAATTAGCTTTGTTTTGTCCTGTGGGACTGAGCTCCCAGAACATTTTGGTACCTAGCATTCCCTAGGAGCAGTAGATGCCACTGCCTGTGTGCTCACCAGCTCTTGGCCTGGCAAATGTGCAAGAGAAGGAGCAGCTGATGGATAATTCACTGTTAGACAGGACCCACTAAGGCAGGGGTCTCAAACTCGCGGCCCACGGGCCAATTGCCGGGACAGGCAGGGCATGGGGGAGGGGCCCTGCGGCCTTCAAAGCGCTGGCGGCACCCGGGCCGGCCTCTGGGAGTGACGCGGGATGAGCGGCCCACCACCCCCACCGCGGTGGTGGAATGCTTGATGTGGCCCAGCCTCACCCAGACTCTACTTCCAGCGGCCCCCAGGTGAGTTGAGTTTGAGACCCCTGCTGTAAGGGTATCTTGCCCAAACATCCTCAACAACTTAGAGCAGCAGCTGATGGATAGAATGGCTTCTCTCTCTTGAGTTGCTACTTAACTGTGTTTGTTGGTTTCCTATGGTCCATAAGTAAGCCTGATGTTTAAAATAGGGCTGTGACTGAGCTATAGGGACCCCTTCTCCTATACATGTCCCAGCCTAAAAGGCTGTAAGTGTGTTAGTAGGGTGTCTGTAGTCTAGAATTACATAAATGCAAGCCACACCACTGCTATTGCTTCTGTGCAACACGTCACTCCTATTTATAAAATGCAAGAGGCAAAAGTGGGCAGAGCTCCTGTCACCCTGAGTAGCTGTGCAAAATAAGAAGACAACATTTTGGCAAGTATAGCTTGCCCTGCAGTACTGAGAAAAGTTGCCTCTGGGGACAGCCAGCTCTTTTTCTGCACAGATGCCTAGAATATCTCACAGAAAGTAGGCTTATAAATTTAGCATTCAAGATATAGCAAGTCTTGGGTGTTTAGAATCTATTCACTCTAAGTATTAATCTGTTTCAGGACTGGATTAAGAAACAGATTAAAGTGCTGAAAATGGTGTTTTGTTTTGTTTTTTAATTCCATCTTGAATTTCATTCTCTTAGGGCAACGCAATAGTGAATGTATTTGGTGGGGTGACCCCTAGTGGCTCTTGGCAGCTGTAAGTGTTGGAATGCTCCGGAAATCAAAAGTTATTTAGTGTGCGATCCTATGCAAGTTTGGAAAGGAGAAAGCCCTCCAGGTCCCAGAATTTCCTAATTATATCCAAACATGCACAGGACTGCATCCCCAATAGAGTCATAACACTCTGTGAGTGCCATTTTATTGGATATGCTGCCCGTGCAGGTTATCATCAGCTGCAGATTCTTACTTATTTAAAAATCTAGACTGACTTATTGTTTCAAAAAATCTCAAGATGGTTTAATATTTAAAATATTTTAAATTATAGTGCTAGCTCCTTCACATGTGTCATGTGTGTGCTAACTGAACTTTCCTCTTCTAGGCCTCAGAGTGCAGGGCGTGCGAAGAAGTTTGAAATATGGTAACTTTTTTTTTACCATAATCAAATGTTGGGTGATCTGTAGCCCTGTTTGAGCAAGTCTTGGGTTTTATACAAATTGACTATAAGGAAGTTTGACCAACAGCTTTTGTTTCCAGATTCCATCATAGTAGGGATTGCTGTTTGTTTTGTTTTTGGTAACTGCAAAACAGGGAGAAAGAGCAGTTTTCCCATGGGCGCAGCATTATGAAACTTCTTGCATCAGTGCTTTTAAAAGGAATGAAATTTGACAACTCTTGGAGCCAGTCCATCTATTTGCCGAATGTGACTTCTGCCCTTGCAAAGGTCATATGGTAGCTAGCCCTGGTTCTGATAGCTACTCACTGATTTAAATTCTGGACTTGCCTACAAAAATAGGAGACTGGTTGATAAGCACCTATCTGTCTCTGCCTCTTTCTTAACCAGCTGAGAAAATGGAAGGATGCAGTAATAATCTAAATTGGACTTCATGTCAGAAGTTTGATTGTGGGGGTCTGACTTGCCTATAGCATTGGGACAGGGAGCTTACTCATTGATTCAGTTTACATGTCCATCAGAATGAACTGAATGAATGCTGAAACAGATTGGATTATACCATACTTCAGGTTAAACGGTAACTGTGTATGTGAGGAATCTCTCTTTAAATGTACCTGTATAGACATATTCCAGGCAAATAGAAAACTAGCATACAGAAAAAAGCTCTGTTACTGTCCTGATCTTTCACAGCAGGGAGTTTTGTTTTTAAAACACTTCAGCCTGATGTGATGGAGTTTTGCCACCTCAGCATTCTACCAACCCATTTTGCCACTTGTGATGCCTCCACCTGACTGAGGGCTTCATATGTGAATCCTCTGGGAACCGGATGAAAGAGTAGCTTGTGGGTAACAAAGAAAATTAGGAGGAACACATTGACTTAGACTCCGTGAGCGTGTTTTCCTGGGGTTTGTGACTGAGAATATGAAACTGGAATGCCCCTTAGGGCAATCAACTTGGTGTGCAAAGAATGGCAAAAAAGTTATGATGGCAATAGTTGTGTTTACCCTTAAGTGAGAATGAATAAACTGAATAATGATACAGCTGGAAGTGTGTGCTCGTGACCTTGCGTGCCAAAACAGAGTCCTATGGGACTGAGAGAGTTGGGCCTGATGTCAGAGGCTATAGATATTCACCTTCATCCATTACATTTGCTCAGAAATAAACAGTAGACTACCTCTGTGAGCAAGTTCAGGCAAATGCTTATCAGAATCTGCATCGTAGCCAAAGCAATGCAGTGCAGATGGACAGCATACTTGCTTAGATGGTCATGTGGATGTCATGCAGGAAGGTATCTGATTTATATCTCTGATTCCCGATTTGGGAAGTAATACGCACACACACAGAATTCTGTTTATATATGTGAATCTACTTAGCTACTCAGAATATACTTAGGGGAACCTGATCTGTCCTAAGGAGTACAGTTATCCTCCCACCCCCTGCCCCAGGTGATGTTTCTGTGCCTTTGCAACTCTCCCACTGGATGAGGACCTGAAGCAGAGTACACGGGTTGCTGGTCTCCTGGTAAAGTCAAAGCACAACAAAAACTGGTCCAGTAAGAGTAGCTTATGTCTGCCTCTCACAGGACCTTCCTGTCAGGCCTATACGCTGCTAATATGGTGGCCATGTATCCACTTTTAGAAAGGACAGTCTTCTATTTGAAGGGCTGCTAGTCAATAGTCCTTTACTCTGTAGGTATCCTCTATCTGAGGGATTATCTAGTTGTAGGCCAGTGTAAAGATAAAGAACCATCACAAGGAAGAGCTGGATAGACTGGACATGCACATGATAAACTGTTAAAGGATAGACTGGACATGCACATGATAGGCATGTCATGAGTGGAGCCGGCTGAAGCCGGGGGTCAGACTAGATGGCCCGGGAGACTCCTTCTGACAAGCTCTATTTCTATGTTCTACAATTTTTCCTTGTAAATTCCTGTGGATAGTATTCTAGTAGGTTGCATTAATTTAATCAATGTTATTAAATAGTTTCATAATAAGAATTTTACAATCATTTGAAGTCATTAGCCAGACATTGGAAGATTTTCTTCTCACTGAGCAATTAAGTAACATGCAAAAATTCTTCATAAGTAAACAGTATGGAAGCATATGTGTGTGTCGAAGGACAGCTAATTAATCAAGAATTAATCAAGAAGAATTTTGAAATGTTCCTGAAAAGACCAAATATTCCTGAATGGTCCTGCAAGACCCTCTGCGGATTATGCCCTGTTGTCTGTACATTGTAATTCTCTCTGAAAATCAAGGCAAGGGGAAGAATGGAAATCAATATTGTAATCTGCTCTGGTTTATCTGGTTCTTTTAATTGCCTCCTATCCTTCTTAGGAGTTGTTAACTGGTGCTGTCAGATGTACTGATAATTTGCAAGCAATACATTAGTCAAAAAGACTGATCTAGGTGATTTTCTCTGTTTTATATTTGCACAACAAGAACTACTAGAAGAACCTGATTTCTTTTCAGAACTACCATGCTATGAGAGCCAGTGTGGCACTGTGGTTAGAATGTTGGACTGGGACTCTGGAGATCCAGGTTCAAGTTCCCATTTGGCCATGACGTTCTTTGGATGACGTTGTGAGAATAAAATGGAGAGGAGCAGGAGAACTGCATAAGCCTCTCTGGGTTCCTTGCAAGAAAAAGGGTGAGATGTAAATATAATGAATAAAATAAGAAATAAGTTGCATTACATGAAACAATGGGACTTTCACCCATTGGAAAGTTACATTTACAGTGTAACACTGTCCGTCCGTCCTTCCTTCCTTCCTTGTTTATTTATTACATTTGTATGCTGCCCCATAGCCCACAGGTTCTCTGGGCAGCTCACAAGAACAGCCCAAACTGCCCACAAAACAGCTTTGACATTAATGGAATCATAAGGTATCTTCAATTTACAGTTTTCAGTTTTCTTAAAGAGAATAGTTATTATTGCAAGTTAAAATTGACCAGCTTGGTTAGAAGTTTTTGACAAGGAAGCAAACTAATGATCGTGTAACTGCTTCTTAATGGACCTTCTATGTAACTTTCTTAAATGGCTTCTTATAGTTTGTAAAGATAATAGGAGGGTTATTATAGCTCAAGGATGTCAGAATTGCCATTAAAAGCAGTTTCAAGGGGTTGCTAGCTAAGGGGCAAATGCATGTAATGCAGTCTTTATAATAATTTTAAAAAATGCTTCTGGTAGTTGCCATTATGAGTGGGAAAAAAGAACAAAGGTGCTTGACCCTTTCACTACTTGCCATTTTACCACTGAATATCTTCTTCCAGTTGCTTTATCCACTGCAGGTTTTCAGTTATGTATTTTGAAGCGTGCCTTTGGATCCAGTAAGGGTATAGGGAGAAAGTATCTTAGAAAAGGCATTTAGAACTGAGGGTGGGGTGGGGGTGGGTGGGATGGAAAGGAGTTTAAAACAAAGTTTAAGCACAGACACCCATCCTGCTCCTTCATTCAAATTAGCTTCTAGAAATGTCTTTTAAAAAACATGTTGGCATGTTTCTGCATATGTTTGCATGTAAAGTCTGGTTGTATGTATGCATGCATTTTCTATATTGTTGAAGCTCTCTGGGCAGTTCACAACAGCATACTTAAAAACAACATAAAGTATATCAATGAAAACATTGAAACATCATAAAAAGCTGGCAGTTCAAAATTTTAAATCAAATCAAATCTCCTTTTCTCATTCAAGTCACTTCCCATGGGACTTTTCTTATCATTGTTCGGAGTGTATTAAAACTGTATATCTTAAAATCAAAGATATGTGTTTGGTTATACTTCTCTTCCTTTAGAATCAAGAATTCAAGTATGCATGGTCACTTTCCCCAAAGCTTCCACAGTTACCACTTTGTCCACTAGGTCTTCCCCCTCGGTGGTTATTATCAAGCCGAGGATAGCCGGTCCTCTTGTTCCTTCCTCCACTTTCTGTTGCAGGAAGTTAATAATGAGCATCTGCTGCTATATTCATTATCTAAGTGTTAGGCATGGCTATGCTGAACAGCTGGTGGATCGCTAAAGACTAGCTCATGATAGAAAAGATTAAGGTTTATATTGTATTATGGGGGAATGTTGCCCTCCCAGAATACTTGTAAGGCACCAGTGAAGGGTCGCACATGGAAACTCCTTGTGGTTAGCCTCTGGTATCTTACCTCCCGTACCACTTGTAATGAGATTGCTGTTGCACGCTATGTGAAGTTCAGACACATTAGACTGGAATGTGGAACTAACAAGGTTATTTATTTATTTACAATATTTATATTCTACTTCCCAGTAAAATTCTGAAACAGTACATAATAAAAAGGAAGGGAAATGAATTAAAATAGAGTGAATGATTTTGAAACCAAATCAAGTTACTAAGGCTATGACTAGTTAATCAGGGAAGTCTTGTTTACATAATTTAAAAATCAGAGCTTTAGTAGGTGCTTAAACAAAACAGCATCAGTGCCTGCCTGACATCAACAAGTGGGGTTTCCACAGAGAAGAAGCCAGTACACGGGAGGCTCTGTTCCAGGTGGACTACAAATGGAGCACAATGGTGATGAGCTTAGTGACTTAGCATGCTGGTAAATGAATCAGTTCTTTCTCAGATACCTGAGTTTCAAGTGGTTTTAGGCTTAAACATGAATAGCCAAGCCTTAAATTTGTGCTAGCAGTGAATCAACGATCCTTACCACTTAACTCAGCTTACTCAGCAGGGTTGTATTTCTGCTTGTATTTTTAAGAAGTTCTTCCTTATTTGGTTTGGTTTCCAGTTTGGTTTCAGTCATCATTACAGGTGAAAAGCAGTTTATCTTCAGGTAAGGTACAGGTTGCTAGTTAGTACAATGCCAATATTTTGGAATGACCAAGAAGCTCCTCCAAGGTAACCTAAGATATTTTGCCTGAAGTGATGCAGAAAATGGCATCTTTGCTCTTCCCAAGATAAGGTACATAGTACCCAAGTTTGGCCAAATAATTTTGGCAGCCAGGGAAGACAGTCTCACAAAAATCTCTCCCTGGGCATAGGACTGTAACAATTATGAAACATTTGGTGCTCTTTCATGACAGGCCAAACCAGCTGCCTAGACAGCCCTCTCATTCTTTCTTCAAGGTCAGGGCAGTCCAAGTTTTTGTACCTCAAGGATACCTTTTCATACTATGTTGAGGACTTCGACATGGGATCCACTGCACAATGAATAATATTTCCATATGGTATATTAAAGTGTTTGCAATATATTTATTTAATGTAATATATACAGTTAATATATTTAATTAACCATTAAGCAAGGGAGAAAACCAACACGAGGTTTTAGGGTGCTCGAGCTGACAGATTCTCCCCAGCATGCCCCCACTGCTCCTGCCAACCCTTCAGGTCCTCCCCAGCCCTTGGCACTAGCCGTATTGACTATGACTGGAGAGTGTTGCAGGCCAACTCAGCTGGGATGCACCAGACTGGAGAAGCAGGGTGGCCGGGGAGAGTGTAGGAGAGGACGAGGCCTTGTGCTGGCATCTCCTTCAGAGGATGGACTGTCTCCTGCATACCACCTCCTGCCCCTGTGCTGCAGTCACATTTCTGCCCAGGCTCTCCACACCCCAGGGGAATCCACACAGAGTACACACCAACCAGGGGCCCACAACCCCACCCGTTTTGGCAGTTTTGCCCCCAGGCATCTTTACTTTTGCTGCACCAGCACAACCCCCCACCCCACCTGCCCACTGCCAGCCCCAGCCCACTGCCATCTGCCCCACCTGTGGCAGCGCCCATAGCAGCCTGGCATGTCCTGGCTTGTCTGCCCAGCACTCCAGCAGCCCAGCCTCCTCCCTGCCCTGCCTCCCCCCAGGATGCTGCCCCCCGCTGGCCCTCACTCCTCCAGGCCCCCCTTCCCACCTCACTTTGTGCTCGTCAACTGGAGAGAGATCTGGATTGTGGGGGGAATGGAGGGGCTCCGAGTGGCAAGAGGGCTGCAGCCCACCCTGTCCTAAGTCTACTTTCTCCGATGGAAAACTCAAGTGGGGAGAAACAGGCAGGAAGGATCAGTATGTTTGGGGGGAATCCTGTGATTTTCAGAAGCACAAACCCTAAAGGAGCAATCAGCTTAAGAAACTGTCTAATGGGAAAAGGAAATATTGAGCGCTAGCTTGGAACCTTCCCACCCCGAAAACCAGGGAGTAGAGAATGGGATAAGTTGGTTTAACAGTACTCAAGTTGGGAGTGGAAGGATACAGTGCAACGTTTTGTTGCACATCCCATTCCTACATGGTGTCCATGCCACACCTTATTGAATGCAGTCCATCCTTAAAGACTGTGGCTGAAGGGCAGAACATGCATGCAGGGGGTCCCAGATTGGACGTCCAGCATCTCTGGGTAGGGCAAGAAAAGCTCATGCATGAAACCCTGGAAAGACACTGCCAGTCAGGGTTAACAGTGCTGGGCTGGCTCAGTAGTGCATGCGCACATCACAACAACCCACCCTGACAAGCCTTTTATATGCAGCTTCTGAATCAGGCACAAGGGCATGACAGTAGTCTAAGTGTGTCATTATCAGCGCAGGGATCTTCATGGTTAGGTTGTCCAACTAAAGTCAGTACTTAAGGCCATTGAGGTCACTGGGCCTGCAGTGACAAAAATGAATCCAGGAGGAGCCCCAAGTTACATGCTTCTTCAAAGGGAGTGCAACCCCATCCAGAATGGACAAGTTACTGCTTCCTTGACCTGGGATCCACCGGGTCTCTATTGGATCTGAATTCAGATTCAATTTATTAAACCTTATCTAAGCCATAGCCATTTCAAGGAAGCAGATCAGACTGTGCATGACCTCTCCCAATTCATCTGTCAGAGAAAAAAATCACCTCTCCCTAAACCTCATCATGGACAGTCCCAACAGCAGTCCCAACAGCTTCACAGACATATTAGATGCCAAGATAGTGCCCTGTGGCACCCAATAGGGTTATTGTACCTTGGCCCCTTGGCAATTAAACTAAATTATCCTTTTAGAATTATTTCTTTAGAACTGACCATGCAAGTAAGACATGAAACACTGTAGATCAGTGTCTCCGACTCACAGAGGCAGCCCAGAAGGATACTGTAGTCAGTGTAGTTAAAAGCTGCTGAGAGATCAAGAAGTAATAGGAGGTCATTGATCAGGGTGGCCAAGGTTGACTTTATCCCAAAGCCAATCGTAAACCAGCTAGAATAGATCCAGATGAACAGTGGGTGATGTCTTGTCCATGGGCCCTGAAAAACTTGGAGGCAGGAGTGCCCCAAATCCTGTATTTAATGCCATATTAATACAAAATCATGTGTTAAGATATATTTTATGTGTGTTGGTTTTTTTGAATAGGACTGCTGCAATCAGCCCAAGCTTCTGTGGGGGGCGGGGAATGGGCACACTATGTGTGCTGTGTAAAAATAAAATAATCCTGGGCAAAACCAGGATCTCTCATAAGTGGAAGAAATGTAGAAAATTTCACATTGTAAGCAATGCAGTTTTAAAATTTAAAATTTGGATTACATACAGGATGCTGATTTAAAGTACAAGCAGAGCTCCTATGACTCAAGACTCAGCAGGTGAATTTACCATACAATCCTATGCATATTTACTTGGAAGTGTTTAGTGGGCTTTACTCCCAAGTAATCAAGCAAATGTTGTTTTACTCTGAGCAGCTTCCGCCTAATTTATTTGTTCACTAAATATCCCATAAAATGCTTTTATCAAGATGTTTTACAAGAATCCACACCTCTGGTGTAAATTACTATCAGTGGTCCACGAGGTCCCACCATTCCAGATTTTTAAGAAGGCCCTGAGAACTTGCTAGTTTTTTCAGACCCCTAATTATGTTTCATCAGATTTGGTTGATTTGGTTGTGTCCTTTTATGCTGTTTTTAGAATGTTTGCTATTTCTGTGTTTATTGTGCTTTTACTCTTTTTATTATCATATTACTTTTTAGTATGTCTACGGCCTTGGGTGAGAGGGTTCTTGCCCTGAAAGGCAGCCAAGAAATATTTTAAATAAAAATGATAAAAATGCAAATAAAGTCATAGTAAAATTAACAGTATAATACTAATAAACTTGCAATGCAGCATCAACTATAATATTACCTTGCAAAGGGTAAGCTAGTAAAACACAAACTTTATTTGTGTATTAAAGTATTTAAATACTTTAAAAAGTCATTAGAATTTTTTAAAGCCACACAAGCACCTCAAATGTTCCCTTATCCTGAGGCTTGGAGCGTGACAAGGAGGCAGAAGGGTTTTTAAATATTGCCCTCTAATTTTGCAATACTCTTCCAAGGCAAAGACCATCAGTGTCTCAGGAAGAGCAGATAGTGCCTTGTAAATCAAAACTTGTACTTTGAGTCAAAGTACACTGGGAGTTAGGGGGGACCCGTGTCCTCGGATTTTGGCACCTGGGCCTGGCTAGAATTGTTTGCCCTAGCTGAAGTTTCTGTCTCATCTTCAAAGATAGACCTATGAACAACGCATTTCTGTTTATTTGACTTATACCCCAGCTTCCTGCCAAAAATGGCATTTAAGGTGGCTTCGAAAAACATTAATCCAAATGAGGGGTTACCAGGGCATGGATCCCTGGCAGCAAAGCCATCAACCTATAGACAACGAAGCAGTAGACGTGCCAGTCAAAGACAGTAAAAGCTGCTCCAGTGAGGAAAAGCTCAGTGGTGAAGGAGGATGGGAACTGTAGTTCAGTCTTATCTGAAGGGCCACCGTTCGTTCGTGCATGCTAGTTTGATGCTGCAATCCCAAACTCATCTGAAGTCAGCCGGGCTCCTTTCCCAGGCAGCTAGCAAAGCAGCAGGCTGCGCTAACTCGGAGTTAAGTTCTGAAGGGCTTTTTAGGGTTCTTCTCTCGGTAATCGTCCGCTTTGCTCTCGGGAACAGCCAAACAAGGCTTGGGGGTCAGAGAAGGGAATGTGGAGAGTAGGAAGAAAGATGCCACCTCCTCCAAGCGGGTCGAGCGGGCGCCCCGGGCAGAGAGGATGATTGACAAGGCAAGGCGTCACGTGACATTGCCACGCCACGTTCTCGGCGCTAGAGTGTAGCAGTGGCCAACGGAGCTACCCTCGGGCAAAGCGGAGAGCGCGCGAGCGAGAGAGCGAGCGCGCGCTCTTTGGGTTCCGGGCGCGCGCGCGGGGGGGTGAGGGAAGTTCCAAGCGCAGCAGAAAGTTAGCTGAGAGAGTAAAAAACTGAGCAGCGGCGGGCGCCTTCCCTTCTTGTCAGCTTCAGCGCCTCCCTTGTCCTCATTTGCATGAGAGAAAGAGAGAGACTAAGCGCGCTAGGGGCAGGAAAGCAACTCGGGCGAGAGAGGCAGCCCTTTCCAAAGCCCTCGGAAGGCGGGCTGGCCAGAGCCCCCGCCCTTTCCAGTCCTGTGCTCCCCAAATAACAAAGGAGGAATCCCTGGGGCCCCAGGAAGAGCTGTGGGAGGGGGCGGAGGGGCTGCAACAGCGGCGGCGGCGACGGCGGCGGCAGCAAGTTGCCTATCCGGGAGCCCGCCAGTCCTCAAAGGGGGCTGCTTCCTCCCCCCTCCAGCTCCTCCCACAGACTCCACAAGCGAGAGGAGAGTGAAGGAAGAAGCCGCCTCTTCGGGGTGGAGCGCGGGCGGCCGGCAGCAGGTCGAGGAGTTTGCGTTTCTCACGGAGCCCATCCGACGAACGTTTGGTGTAAAACTTGTTCGTCCGTTTGGAGGGGGGGACTCCCTATCTTCGCCTTATTTTAGCAACTTGTCGGAGCTGTTTTGCAGGCTTTGACCTCCGCTCGTGTCACCATTTGGCGCTGGATATTTATTTGGGAGGAGTTCTGTTTTGGAGAGCAACAGCTGGAAAGGGTGCACGAAATGGACCCTGTGGTTTGACTGGCTGGCCCACCGGATCCTCGGGCACGAAGCGTTGCCTGCCCCCTCGCTCTCCGCTGCACACCCCTTCCCGCAGGCAGGTAAGCTAGTGAATAATTGACAGGAAAAGATGTGAGTAATGCGATTCCTGGACTTTGCGGGCTGAGGGGACAAAAGGATAGACGAGTAACTGCGCGCCGTAGCCTATCTAGGTCTTTCTAACTCTGAGGCGGCTGTGGATGATGGGAGGTGCAGTTCAACGCAGCTGGAGAATACCAGGCTAGGGGAAGGCTGGTCTAGTGCTTATCGGTTCTACCTCTGCCGCCGCCCCCAACACTCCACATTCCTGGAATATTCCCGTTCATTTTACGGGCACATATAAGTTGATTTCTTTAGACTACCCTTGTCCCAATATAGTAATGGTACCATTAATGGCACTATTGTGGGCTCTCATCAAATTATTTCCTTAGAATAGTTTAGTAAAATTCTTCCTTTCCATCTCTAATGTAGTTTTGAGAGATTCTGTTGCTTGAGGGTAGGCTATCTAAAATGTTAGAAGGTTTTATTAGTGAAGTGTACACTAACACATTTGCAGGGGTGCGTGGCAGAATTGGTCCCAAAGGACCACTAGTTTGCTGGTTCATGTTAAAAACTTTGAAAAAGATTTGCATGTCCCTTGTGAATTCACCAAAACTGTTCTAGAATACTTCTCATTAGCACTGGATTACTGGTAAATTGCATGCCTTTTCTGGAAGGCAAGAAGGAAGTGAAGGAGGCTTAGTTTGGAGTTACTGGAATTTCTACTGTTATTTTGATAAGGGAAGAAACATTGAGTGGACCTGATGCTTCTTGGTTGTCTTCGTGCATGTAGTGTAAAATGAGTGTGAAACTCTTCCGTTGCTTCCCCTTGAGATATAAGGTAACTGCTACATAGCTTAAAATCAACCTTACCCTGACTTTCTCTTCCTATATGTAAATTGACCTGGAGCATTGATAGGACAACCCATCATGGGTAACTAGCTGAAGAGCGTAGTCTGTACTTCCTACAGAATGGCTTGTTTATGGGCAGCAAACTACCCTGAGAACCCATGGCATGTTCCAGGGGTTGTTCAGTCCACAATTAGGTTTTTTAGCCCTAGTGAGAATCTGCAAATTAGCCTATATGCAGTTTTGTCTGATCAATTACAACACTGTATATTTCATCCATCAATGGGAGCAGGGAAACTATGTAACATGTAACATATGTATTATCTATGTGAGCCGTCCAGAGGCTTTCGCTACAGGACGGCATATAAATACTTTAAATAAATAAATAAGGAAATTAACAAGGTGAGACTGCATATAGGCTAATTTGCAGATTGTCACTAGGGCCCAGTTGCAGATATATCAAGTGAAAAGCACTGGAAAGGTGGAAAGTAGCAAAGGTTGATATTGTGCACTCAGAGGGCAGGGGGCAATTATTTCCCTCTTGACAATGTGATCCTGATAAACAGACACTTCTCAGTGCCCCCACTTTCCAAAGTTTTCAGCAACTCCAGAATGGGGAAGCGGAGTGGGTTTCTTCCTAGTCTGTTTTTGTGGCTCCTTTTCAGAGCATTTACTGCTGCAGCCACTGCCAGTCCCTCACAATTCAAACAAAGCAAACAAAATCCCCAAGAAATCAGCTGAAAGGGTGATGTGAATAGGTGTAAGTATGCCTGATGTTGGTGTCCCATTTCCTCCATGCTGGCTTCAACCTGTTTAAAGATTTTTTTTAAAAAAAAAACCTTTCTAGGAATATTTGCACAATTTTCAGATTAGGAAATAAGTGCATATTTATTGCCTGGAAAGCAAATGGAAGGACATGGGGCATAAATGTACAGGCTGGTAAGTAAACAGTGAGGAAATGTGGTTACGTGCAGTACCACGAGAGTTAATACAAGTGCATAGATTTTCCCTCCTTTTACTTCCTAGCTCTTGCATGTATGCAAAATTACACTCCAGTTATTTCAAAGCCATTAAATTTGTGTGTATTTTAGCATTTTGGTTGCAACTGTCAGGGACTCACAATACCCTCAAGGATATGGATTCTGAAATGGAACCATAAAAAGTGTGTACGCATAGGAATTTAGTTCTCTTTCTAGAGTAGCTGAAAACTTAGGGAAGTGTTTAAAATATAGAGGACACTGAGAAGTGTCAGTTCAGTACTTAACATTCACAGGGTTACATTGCTAATAGAGATACATTGTTTTGGAGCACCTGTTTTTGCAGGTTTCCCACTCCTTTTCAGTGCTTTTCAATTGACAGCTCTGCAATTGATATCTGACAAATTAGCCTATATGCAATTTTGCCCTGTCAATCCATGTATATTCTATTTCACTGCTCCGTTTAGCAGATGAATCATGCAAGGCAGTTGACCAGGAGAGACTTAGGCATATTCGACAGCACCCAAAAAATTGTCAGCAAGTTTGTGCAATTTTCTGATGCTGACACCCCCTGGTCCCCAGTTGTGTATTTGAGGCTCTGAACATACATTATTAAAATCAGCAAATTACAAGGGGTAGGAGAGAGAGCTTCTACTGTGGACTGGGATTCTGGCTGGAGGACCAAGGGAGAGAAGAAGCAGTGGGGAGCTTCATTGTCTCTTGGGCACACTATGAGCTGTTTCACAGACAACCAACAGACAATCAACACTGCACAGGTTATTTGCAAGGTGTTGTGGTAGTTTGTGCAGTGGTACTTTGCAGTATGGTCACTGGTTAGTCAAAGGCAGAAACTCAGTGACATCCTCTGTGTTTTAAAGACTTCTGCTGTCTTCCAAAGTAAAATGCCTTGATTGTTCTGCTTGTAAGCAGGATGAGACCCGAGCAGGTGTTGGCTGGCCTGCTTCAGGAAAGCTCAGGATAGTAGAAAGGACTGAAGTGGGCCTGAAGGACTGAAGTTGCTTTTCTGTGAGATTAATTTGTGCAGTATCTGGAATGATGTGTGAACTTGGCCTGGTGAAAGATTCTGAGGGAGGAACTCATGAATCTTTAGTGGGCAAAAACCACAGCAATTGGAATATGAATAATGATGTGTGGTATAGCTGTTGAGTGTGTGCTCTGCCTGTGGACAGCTGGGAAAAATTGGATGGGGTGGGCTGGATGGAAGCCAGACTCCTACGTGTGAAACTTGGTTTTGACAGTTGTGCCTGGCAACTGAAGCAGTCACATGTTGAGTGAAAGTTTGAGCTGATTTCCTCATCTCAGACATATGACTTGTTATTTGGTCTTTTTCCTCTTGCTTAGTAGAATTAAACAGATACCAGTGAAAGCTTCTAGCAAAACTGCAAATCTCCCCTCCCCCTTCCATACACCTTTTTGTTTGTTAGGTAACCTTCTGAAAGTTCTCCATCTTCTGTCTTGGTCCTATTGAACTTTTATAAGATAGCAGTAATAAAGGAGGGATGATTTTTTTGTCCTTGGGAAGGGTGAGAAATCCTATTAATATTATTAATGTGTTAATCCTGTGGCAGTTTATCATTCTCTGCACTTTGTAGTTATTAAAGCAACCATGAGTCCAATATGGTAGTAGAATGAAAAGAAACTGGAATGTATATTGCTTTCCACTTAAAACATTATCACCCTCCCCAGATCTTTAGAAGAGCAGGCTTTGGGACAGCTGGAAAACAATTTCCCTTGTAATTTGCACATAAATAAGGAAGTTAGGCCAACCACTCCCAGGCTGTTTTCTCCTTTGCAGGCCAGAATTTCTTTGAAGTGCAAGCAGTGAGAACAGTGCTCTTAAATAGAGGGTAAGACTGCATTCTTATCTCCACTCATTTGCAAGTATGTCCCATCAAAATGAACATGACTTCTAAACAGACCTTTATAGGATTGCTCTGTGTGTGTTGCACTAGATTGTGAAATAAATCCATCAAGGATCTTTGCTGGTAACTGTATACACCATCTTTTGATTCTGACTTACTAGTGTTTCAACTTTGACCAAATAATATTTAACTGTCATGGATACTAACATTAAAAAGCATAGTGAATGCACAACATGCTATTGTGTAATTAAAGGGGTAATGCAGAAAAGTTGGATTCTGTTATTTAGTGGTTTCCCTGGGTTGCCCCCTTGCAGGTGTCTACCTTCTCATAGATTTCAACTACAAATCAAATGGTGGCATTTGTAAGATACTGAACCAGTGCAGAACAAAAAAGAGCAAATAGGAAATTTAAATTATCTGGTTTAAAATGAGGAGTTACATGTGTAGAGAGAGAGCTATTTATGTGCATTTATAACTTGAGTTACCTAGATCTGAGGCAGGTAAGAATTTCCCATGAATTCTCATGTCTATGCTGGCTAGAGCTGATGGGACTTGTAGACTAAAACCTTTGGACTATCATCAGGTACCTGTCCCTGATTTGATCCATTCGAATCTGCCTTCATCCTGAGGGACAGAAGGAATGCATCCAGTCTCCCCCCCATCTCTTAGTGGTTTTTAGTGCCATTGATCATGATATCTTTCTTTACTGGAACGGAATAAACTTTGGAATCTTGACTTTCCTGGTGAGACAAACTGATTTGGTGGTGCTCAGGGAGTGCTCCTCTACTTCATGGATTTGGCTTTTGCATGCTGATTTTTACCATCTACTTGAAATTCACTGGGGAAGTCATTCAGCTGTTTGGGTTAAAATGTTATCAGTGTGCAGATAACATGCAGCTCTGCTTTTCATTTCAGTCCACCAATCCCAGAGAGGCATGTGGTTGGAGACATTTAAACAAGCTGAAACTGCAACATAGAGATATTCTTGGTGGGATAGTTAGTTGAAAGACCAGCTTAGGGGACTATTGGTAGAAACATAAGTGGTGGCAGTATCTAACAGTACCTTTTAATAATTTAGGCAGGTATGCTTGCTGTGACCCTACCTAAAGGTGATAAAGATTTAGCTGCTCATACTCTTGTTGCATGGAGTGGCCTTTCTTAAACAGCTCAGAAGCTGCAGTTGGTACAGAGTGTATTATGAGGGTCAAATCTTTGGAATGTATTACACCAATTTTATTGCAGCTGTAAAGGTTACCTGTTTGTCCCTGTTTTCAGGTTAAAGTGCTAGTATTGCCTTTAAAGTATTAAATGCTTAGGACCAGGATACGTGCAGGACCCCCTTTCTATGCCACATGAAACTTCCCTGGGCCTTTAAATTAGGTAAAGAGGCCCTGCTAGATTGCAGTTTGGTGGGTACAAGAAATAGGATATTTTTTGTAGTGGCTCTGTATCTGACAAACTCCCCCTAAAGGAATTGTGTGTGGTTTCCTCCATTTTTACTTCTGAGTAGGTTTTGAAGAACTGTGTATGCTTCGTATAGAAAAGATCTGGACTTTAAAACTCTTTGCTTTCTATTCTAAACGTTAATGTGGCTTCTGTTGTTGCATCAGAACTTATTTTATGATGTTTAAAAAGTTTTTAGGTGTCTGTTTGAAGTTTGATATTAATGGTAAGATATCTTGGGAGAATATTGTTTTGAAAAGTGATATATAGGTTTTGAAATAATGCATCTATATTTTTGTGTGTTTCTGTTTCAGCTATTGATTTTAAACCAGGCTGGAGTGTGAGCAATGTGCAAAGTATTGAATTAATTCTCCAGAGGAATTTTCAACCTAGATGAAAGGATGGCCAAGGTTTTAGATACAGATGAAGGATCTGCAGGAGCATTTAATGAATTTAGCAACATCATTAAATCCAGATCTGGTAAGTTGCAAACAGAAGTTGTTAGTCACCTTTTCTAGTGAATGTCCCACTGTAAAAACAAATAAAGTATGGTGTGTTTGTTAGGCACTGAGGAGCCAAACTATAGGCAAATGCACAGGATGGTAGTCTGATGGCCTTTTGGAACAGGAAAATCCTGTTTAGGAACTGTGAGATTGGAAGTAGGGAAGCAGCATTGTGGGGTGGAGGTTCTTAACCCTTTTCTCTCCAGTAAAGATGAACTCCTATGCATATTTAGCCAGCAGAAAAGTCCTTTCATGCCCCGGTCAGTACTCTATGTCATCTCAGCACCTGTTCTTACCCCAGTTGGGGATTCAGATGCACATTTGTATTACCCACTCACCCCCCCCCCGCACCCACCCCCAGTTTGCAGTGAGACTAATGTGTAGTGAGGATGCAGCCTTGCTGTGTCTGTGCCATAAACTTCAGTTCACCTACCTTCCTGAACTGGCCCTTCCATTTAAAAAAGTACTGTAATTACACCATCTGTGTGTAACGTTCAGTTTTGCTCTCTAATTAGATTCCTGATGCATCTGCCCGTCAAAGCATTGTCCAGTACACTGGGTCCCTGGTTCTACTTGAGAACACACTTGGGGCAGTTGTAATGAAATAATAGTAATTACTGGCTTCTGCTTTTCTGTGGTGCTAATTGTGTCTGTTTATTTAGGACTCACCCCCTGTATTACAATTACATCTGGTATTATGCAGTGCCATATGTTCAGTGTGCTTTAATGAAGTCTTGATTTGGCAGCTTCTTTTCACTTGAAAAACTTACTGTACACATTGCTAAATGTCTTTAAAGATATACATGAAGTTGAAGATCAAAATGTTTGCATGAGAGCTTTCTGGGATTTCAATTGTTGCTATTATTATTATTATTGAATTTCTTAGACAACTTTCTCAAAACAAGTAATGACAAAATAATTGAAACATACAAAAGATAAAATAACTAAAACCATTTTCCATTAAAATAAATATATAATAAAGCAACTAAAACATAGATCATAACCGAAGCTATGGATGTATATATATCTTTTCATGCCTTGAAGTAGAGAATGTGCCATACCAAAAAAATCCTGTAATTGCTCTCCTTTTAAAGACACCATATAGTTGTCAACCTGAGACACTGTACTTATTAAATATATTCATTTAGAAATAGCAGTTTCTGATAAAAAGCAAATATAATCATGTAGGCCATCAGTAAAATTCCATACTCTGTGTAGGTGCCATACTTTTATGCTAACCAAGAGCTTGTGAAAAATGTGCAGGCATTTGAGATCCCCAGATACCTTCATCAGGAAAGGTGCTTTAAAAAGCAGCCTGAGGAGGGGAATAGAAGTGAGGGAAAATGACTTGATGTTGAAGTCACATTGCTTTGCCCAGGATGGATTTGCTGTGATACCAAGTCACATGTCCAGAGCCCTAACATGGAATAGGTGTCTGGGGCCTACAGAGATTCCAGTTTGGTTCTGGTGGCCATGTGACTTTAGAGGAAGAAACTGTAACTGATCTTAGGGCTGTTGGGATGAAGGAAAAGGGAAATTATTGTCATTTCAGATGCTGTTTGCTTTGACTTGTTACATTTGTTTGGATATATGTTTTCTGTGCATGTTTAAACATTTATAACTATCCTCCATTTTCTCAATTCCTTAATGAAAAACCCAAGTTTTACTTACCATACCTTTTCGGTGTTAATTCAGTCAAACTGCCATCCTATATTCATATTCCTGGAAGGAAGTCTGATTGATTAAAATGAGATATATATTCTATGTATATATATCTAGAATCTATATACATAGAATCACATTGTTAATTACACTAATATTACCAGAAAGTCAGCTTTAAACCTTTGTTTACAGAAATTCTAAGAATTTTGTTTGATTCTTGCGTTTACCCTTGTGTTTTGTCCAGTCCTGACAGTTATTTATTACTCTGCATACCTGAGACATGAATAGAATTGGGGAGAGGGACTTCCCAGTGAAAAGAGCACCCTACTTCAAAGTAAACTAGGCAACAAATTAAAGACTTCTTGTTAGGACTGACATCTATTCTTTCTATCTTGATTACTCCAGAAAAAGTAAAAAGCGTGAAAGGAAAAGGAATATTTGTGCTCATCCAGAAATGGAATGCCCTTGAAGTAAAATGGATTATGTTCTGGAAGATACCCAATAAAAAACTGTAAAAGCATTATTGTATCTTAAGAATGGTGTCTAGCTGATCTGTCATTTAAAGAACTAAATTTTTAAATATAAAATACTTGCATGCCTCAGTGCAGAGGGGTAAATTTGTCAGTATTTTAACATATTTGTTTTCTTTTCTGAAGCATAATATTTTAAAAGAGAAAAGGTTCTTAATCTTAAATGAACTCATTAAATTAATATGATTTAGATACCAAAGATGTTTTAATAACTTCAGGAATGGAACATCAGTACTGTAACCCAATAACTTGTGTATTTTAATTGGAATGCCAGAATTTCAGCAACAGCGCAGTACAAAATAATGTTACTAAAAGTAACTATGTTGATGGTGAGAGTATTGTTTTGTTCTAAACAGAAAATATTGAACAATTTTTGCCACTTTTATTTCTGACTGCATTCTTCAAGGGCTGCATTCACACATAATGACAAGCCATGCTGGAAACCACACAGGCAGGGCTTGTCATTATATGAGAGCCAGTGTGGCGTAGTGGTGAAGAGCATGGGACTGGGACTCAGAGGATCTGGGTTCGAGTCCCCGCTCGGCCATGGAGCCAACTGGGTGACTTTGGGCCAGTCACAGTCTCTCAGCCCAACCTACCTCACAGGCTTGTTGTTGTGGGGATAAGAGGGAGGAGGAGAGATAATGTAAGCTGCCTTGAACCCTTTGTAGGAAAAAGGCAGGATATAAATAAAAAAAAATAAAAATAAATAAATTATATGTGAATTTGGCATCCATAGTAAAACATGGCATATTTAGTTTCCATGAAACCCCACAGAGAATCAACAATCTGCTGTAAAGCTCAGCTTCACCCTTGCTTGTCATTATGTCTGACCCTACTCAAAATACATGTATGACTCTACCTATACTCCAGTCGGCCGCTAAGTGCTTTCTGGCTTCTCTGCCAGAGAATGGCCTTCAATGCCAAGCCATGGTGGGATCTTGCCAGCAGTGGGACATCACACTGTACTACAATGAGCAAAGACAGCTGTGCTAGGCACTCCTGCCATTCACAGCCCTGTGCTGGAGCAGTACTTTGAAGTGCCACCTTGCTTGCGCTGCTGTAAGAGCCAGTGGACTCATGTGGAGGCTGTCCTGCTCACAAGGAGCATATGGGCAGTGTGTGGGACTGCTCATGTCTCCCTCTGTTTTCTGCCCTCTTCCCATCTTGGGCCTACAGTCCTTGCAACTTTCCACAAGACCTCTGTCCTCCCTTAGTCTCCTGGCAGCCTGCTGGCAAACTTTCTTGGGCAGATGCTCAGATGGGTACCTTGGGAAGGTTGAGCTCCCTCCATCCCTGCCATGGGTTCCCATGCTGATGCCCTCTGTGCTTCTGGCTGCAAGAGGGGTAGCCCCTGGCAGTGTGCATGAGTCCTGTACATGGGGGGAGAGCATAGACACATGTGCAGGGAGGTATGGTGGCACTGTGTGTGCTTGTGCATGGGCATGGCCTGTGGTAGCAGCAGGGTGTGCTCATGCAGTGCTGCACTTTAACCATGGTGCTACTCTAGCACACCCGGTTGCTTTGCTCAGCAGCAGAAACAAAACCAAAAAAGAGCAGGAGCAGCTGCCTATGGCCATGCCCAGGGCCAGTGAGGGAGATGCAGACAAAGTGGGCAGGAACAGTACATGGTGGGATTGATTTTCGGTGGCCAGGGCTGATGGGATCTGTGCCACCATTTGGTGGGAAGATAGAGAAGCATGGAAACTGCATGCATAGAAACCATGTGAATGTGTGAACACAGGATGCGGTTACCGCATGGCATTGCTTAGCATTATGTGTGAACACATCATTGTGCAATAATTGTTGTTGTAGTTTGTTTTGACACTACTAATTTTCATTAGGTTAGCATATGTGTAGCACATTACTAATTCATGCATCTTGTTGCTAGTTGATGTTGCCCTATTCTAAAGCACTAAGGCAGATGTTTGGAATCCCAGTGGTGTAAAAGGAAGCTTGTCTGGTCTTTTCTTTGTAACCCTTTCAATTGTAGCCCATTACTTTGAGCAATATTCCTGAATGAGAGAGTTTATCTTGGACAAATATGTGAATATAGGTCATTTATATTTTTAAAGGAATTTTAGTTTTCTTTTTACTTCTCAAGGAGCCTCCTCTAACAGAAGTAGGGTGGCCTCCCCTAACAAAGAGGGTGGTCACCAGGAGAAAGGCCTTCTCTTTGGTGGCACACCATCTATGGAATGTGTTCCCTGAAGAGATACATGTGGTGCCTACTCTTTTTTCTACTAAGTGTCAGGTGAAAACCTCCTTATTTGTCAGGTATTTTAATAATTCAAATGTTTTTACTTTGGTTTTAACATTGTACTCTATTTTTATCTGCCCCTTTGCCTCTTAATTGTGGCCTCTGTAGTTAGTATCTTGCTGTTCTGTTGGTTCTATGATTGGTTTTAATGGTTTATTGCTGCTGCTATTTTCTTTTAGTTCTGTTAATTACCTTTTGGCTACCAGGTGGTATACAAATCAGATCAAATTGCTCAATCAATCATCAGTAGTTCTCCTACCCTTTGTTCTGGAATTGTTAACTGTTATCTATCTTCAATGCCAGGTTTGGTGGAAAGACAGAGTATAAAATAAACAGACTGGTATGCAGTAGCATATGGAGTCTGAACCCAGAAATTCTGTTTAGTTGTAGAACTCTTCTCCATGAACTCAATAAATTCATTAATTTAATTCCCTTTAATTCCCTTTTAAATTCATCCCATCATCTCCTCTTTTGCCATTGAATCCATAAGATAGTTTTGCATTGTGTCAGAAATAACTTTTTCTTTGTTTATTTTGAAATTTCTGTGGAACTACTTAATTTTATTGGGTAACATGAGTTTTAATAACTTGGAAGAGGGAAAAGAAACTCTTCCTAATGCTATAACTTGGTTGAGTATTATGAGTAATGTTCCTCCTACTCTCCATAATTTTTTCCCTTGATTTATATGGCATTTCTTCCTCCGTAGTCATTTCCCACTTTCTAATATACAGCAAATGCTTCTTTATTGTGTTGCTTATAAAGCAAAAGTTTCAAACTACTGATTAGAAAACTTAGATACTTTGTACATTGACTAGTAGATCTTAGTCATCGTCACTGGCGTTGTCATCATCACACTTATATCCCTCTTTTTTCCCTCTTGTGACAAATCCAAGGCATGTGAGATAGCTCCTGACATCAACAGCCTTATGAGCTGTGTTGGGCTGAGTGTCTGTGACTGGCCCAGAGTCACCCAGGGAGCTTCATGGATGAGCAGGGGCTAGAATGCTGCTCCCCCAGATCCCCAGCCCAATACTCTAACCACCATACCACACTGGTTCTCATTTTAGTTTGTTTTTAGTACTTATCATTTCTATCTGGTAGTATTTTAAAAGGTTTCTGGGCAGCAAAAACAGAAGAAAGGGACGGACCACCCCAGAGGAGTAGTTATTGTGCTTGGACTGTAATCCCTGTTTCTTCCTCCCAGTTGTCCAGCTCTCAGTCAGTTTTGTTTCTTCAAACTTGTCGAGAAAACCCAACTCTGATAGCTCATGCCAGTTTTCTGCCTCATTTAATGGCTGATTTAATATATTAATTGTGTACATTAAATTTAATCTATTGTGAACACTTTAATTTATGATACGGAAATATAATTCATTGTGTGATCCCCAGGTTCTTTGTTGGGCCTCATGCAGCCCTTAAGGTACAAAAAGTTGGGGCACTAACTTAGTGGATTAGCAAAATCATTTTTCATTTCTTAGTGGCAGTGAACAATTTTTGTTAAAAGTTTCAGCATCTAAGTAACTTTGTGTGATTGTGGGGCATATCTCAAGGCTTTAAAGGCCACAGGTCAGCACTGAGTTGGGCATGTTTAAATGCCATGGTTCTCAATGTCCAGAATTATATTGTGTGTTACTAACAACTAGTTTGTTACCTAAAACTGCAGGCAGTGAAGAATGTGAAAACAAAAAGGCCTCTTCAGGCATGTAGTGTACAGCTTTCTTTGTGGATGCTTGCAGTGGTGTAGCATGGTTGTTCTTATCAGCACCTTGTGCACTGTTCTTGATAAGAATCACATTATTGTTTTTGGCAAAGTATACTAGAGGGCAGGTAGCCTTTTAAGGATCAGCTGCTGTACAAATTATGTTTGAGGATTTTAAAAAGTATATCTTCATATTATCTGAAGCAGCTGTAGGTTAGCTCTGTGCAATTTCATTGTCTGGGAGAAAATACCGGTTGATTGTAGGTGCACCTTTTCTGTAATTTTGGTTTGAATACATTTGCTCAGGAGTAAGGGTTAAGTATAGCTAGACCAGAATTGACCAGACTGATCCAGTGCAGATGGTTTCAGTTTTTAACTCCCATCAGACTAAGCCAGCATAGCCAATGTTTAAGAGTGAAAGGAGTTGCTGCTCAAAACAGCTGAAGGGCCCAGATTGTAGAACACTGTGCTGTATGCTAACTTGAACAGTGGACTCTTACAAAATCTAGTTAAATATTGTCTCCTATTTAGCAGTGGCTCCCTAGGGTTTCAGGTGGAGGTCTTTGCTATCCCCTGGCACCTCTTCTTTCTACTGAACAGGCTGACAATTGAACTGGGGATCTTTTGTATATATCATATTAGCTCTCCCATGTTCAGCAGACAAAATATTGGCTTGGATACAGTGAGTGGAAAGGCTCTCCTGCCTATGCAAGGGAGCACTGCAAATTCCAGAGCTTTCCTTTGTTCTCAGAGATGGTTTCTTGGGAGTGCAAAAGGCCCTAGTGGGGGAGGATCTAGGAAAGCCTCATAGGTGGGGTTCTGCTCTTCTGTCTCAGGGTCCAGCTGATTTACATACAGTTCATACAACTGAAGTAAGTCACTGTGGTTTGTTCAAACTGTGGTGCATGGCAGTAGTGCTGTGACTTATTGTGACATCTGAACCCAGGCAGCATGACTTGCTGGACATAAAAACAACCCTCCAATAATTCAGAGACTGTTAAGTTTGCTGGTTTAATTTGATCTTGAAAACCAGGGCAATGAATATTTTTTTCCAGGTGAAAATGTAATTGTAATATGATTTCTTAGAAGATCCCAGTGGAAGAGAAGGTCATGAAAATTTGGAAGAGAGGCTTTAAGTGAGAAAGAAATATGTCAAAGGTCTAAAACAAATCTGCAAGTCACTTACCTATGGGAAATGACTTACAACCTGCTACTCATCTATCTTCTGTAACTTGTAATTCAGTTACCTTATCAGATAATTAATATCCTGAGACTAAATTGCCATTCTGTAGCTAACACTTTAAGGTTATTCAGTCTTAAAGTGCATATGATATGTTTTTTTCCCTAAGTTCTGTCATCCCTCCTGGAATTCAGCAGACTTTTGGGGTTAAGCAAGCATATATGGTTTCTGTATGTATCTCACACATATTTAAAGGAATGTGGTAGGACAGGTATGGTTAGCATGCCAGGACAGACCTCTGACTTTTGCTTATTTTATTTTTTAAATGAGGATTTACATTGCCAAGTAGCAGCACCTTATTAATAAAGTGCAACCCAGTTTTCTGGTGTTTACTTCTGTTAACAAAATATCCTCAGGTAAGTGCCTTGTGCTAGCTTGTAGGTTGACAGATATAAATGGGTATATACTATAGTTTTGGTTTGCAATAGAATTTAGAGGCTTTGCAATATACAGTATATGTAATTAAAGCCACCTCATAGTATATAAGTGGAGATTTGCATTTCTGCTTATCTTTGTGGCCCTTTTAACACTTCAGCTGTGCTTGCTATAGTTTAGTTGATCATGGGGATGCTGTGAACATAGTATAGCTTATTTTCAGCAATGTATTGACAAGGTGTCCAATCATATTCTTGTTGACAAGATGGTAAAATCTGAGTTGGGCACTAACTACAACTAGCTGGATTCACAGTTAGAGGAGTTTTGATTGCACTCCTGCAGGACTCTACCTTAGTCCCTGTACTGTTCAACATTTTAATAAATGATGTGACTATAGAGAGAGTGTTTATCAGATTTACAGGTGATATGGAGCTAAGAGGGATGGCCAGCATCATAGAAGACAGGGTCAAGTTTCAAAGAAATTAAGACAGGGTGGGCCAGATTAAAAAAATGAGATCCAACAGAAGTAAATGTAAATAAAATCGTGCAGTTAGGTACCCTTTCCCCCAAAATTAAAAACTGCAGGTATAAGGTGAAGAGGAAACTGTGATCTGCGTCCATATATGCCCTCCTGCTCCCTACAATCAGCAGCAGATGCCCTTCTCCGGGAACCCTCTGTGAATGATATTAGGAGGGTGAGTACCTGGAAGAGGGCCTTCTCTGTGGTGGCGCCCCACCTATGGAATGCGCTCCCCAGAGAGGTCCGCCTGGCGCCGTCGTTACTTGCTTTTCGGCGCCAGGCGAAGACTTTTTTATTTGAAAGTTATTTTAACTGTTAATTTATTATTATTGTATTTATAGATTTTAATATAGCCGAGATGGTACCAGTTTTTAAATTATTAATTGTATCTTTTTATGAATGTTGTGAGCCACCCTGAGGCTTTGTTGCGATGGGGGTGGCATAGAAATGTTTAAATAAATAAATAAACTATGAGCAAGCCGTGCAGTGTGGTATCTAAGAAAGCCAAAGCAATTTTGGGCTTCATTAACAGATGCCTATGGTCCAAATCACAGGAAGTGATCGCTCTGCTCTATTCTGCATTAGTCAGGCTGCATTTGCAGTACTATATCCGTTTCTGGATAATGCATTTTAGGAAAGATATTGACAAAGTGGAACAAGTTCAGAGATGAGCAGCCAGGTTGGTGAGGGCTCTGGAAACCAAGTCCTGTGAGGAACAGTTGAAACAGCTGAGTATGTTTAGTTTGGAGAAGAGCAATTAAGATGAGACATGATAGCAGTCTTCAAATATGTGAAAGACTCTCAAGCAGAAGATGAGCAAGGCTAGAACCAATGATTGTGAATTCTAGGGAAGCAGATTTTGGCTAAATGCTAGAAAAAACTTCCTGACAGCATGGTACAGTACCATAATATTCTTTATTTTGCTTTTACTATTTCTTCCCTGGTTCTTGTAGCATGAGACTAGGCAGCTAAATCTGGAGTAATATGTAAGCCAGCCTTACAAACAAATTCACTCCAATGTCAACCATTTGTGGCAAATCAGTGGCACAAAAATAAGATGTATTTTTTTGCATTTTATAAAAGCAAAAATCCACCTTTGCTTGAAGCAGATCTTTACCTTTTATGGTTTGAGTAGACTAATGGCTGTTTATAAACATGTTACAAGAACAGTGGCTAGGTAGTGTGTGTAGTGACCCAGTCACAAAACTGTGCAACTTCTAGTTTTTTTAATTTAAAGAAAACATATAAAACTGTTCTTTAAACATTAAACATTCTAATTTAAGGCAACATTATAATTCAAGAATATTCAGTTCTATACAGTTTTTCTGTACTTTACTACTATGGGGTAAATGTATTTTTGAATGAAATGTGCACTATAGAATGCAGTAACTTAAGTATTTTGTTGACTTTTCTATTCTTTGTCGTCGTCTTTTTATTCCTTTTGGTTTTCTAGCCCCCCATTGGCAATTGATCCATATTCAGGTGGCATGATCACAAGAAGGTTCAGTGTTGCATGTAATTGAATTTTGACATTTGCCATAAAAAGTAGTTCTCATGATGAAAAGAATTGAGTATAATTGTGTTTTCTTAACTTTTAAATTTTGAAAAGTCCCCTTAGCAGTTTCACGCTTGCAAGACTCTGCAAGGGAAAGTGCACATGTCATGCTTTCCAGTGAACCAAGACATATTTCCTAAAAATGGAACTCTAGGCAATTCTGTCTGAGAGGCTTTGCCTGTTGCATGACAAAACCACAACATGCTCACCAGCTGTGTTTGACTTCTTTTGGTTATGCAAGTTCTGTCACTTGTATCTATTAAATATACAAATTAACTAGAACCCTTCCTCTTTGCTGTGATTATGCAAATAGCACTTCCTGAAGTAAGGCAAGGTGCTATTGATAGCAAAAGCAGCGGTAGCAATAACAAAGAAGTAGTTTGCTCAGTCATGTTTGAAGAGTAGCAGTTTAAAACAGATCTGTTTTTCAGTGACATAGTTGGGATGTAGAGGTCCTTACCTCTGCTGGGCTGTGCCTTTTCTTTTTCATTGGGGTTGTATGAATTGATGCTACCTGAGGGTTTTCTATCAGATTAGAATGAATGCTTGCAATCTGCGCAGTGAAAGTGAAATTATGGACCTAGATAGGGCCAAGTGCTGCTGGTAAGTTCTCTCGCTGGCAGGTTGCACAAGAGATGCAGCATGCTGCGTCTGTATATTATTGTGCAGGGAACTTCTGAGGGGATTGTGTATAATATAATAGGAGAAGAACCCTCTTAGTCCCTAGACTTACACATTTAAAAATTTCACTTATTGGGAGAAAGTAGGGAAAGCTGCTCTATCCCAGTGTAAATCTGTTACTGACTACTAGACCTTCAAGAACCAGAGTTGGTTCAGTGGTTTAAAATAAGATAATTTTGGTGCATTCTAGTTAGATATTAGCATGTGATTCATTTGTTTTTATTACAAAGTTTTCAGTGGAACATGCTTAGCAATACAATAGCTTTGTACTTCAAGGTGAAAAGGAACTGTTCACTGTAATCCAAAAACAATTTAACAATTTAACTTTCCATTGGAAAGCTGCATTTTTATCACTTTTGCAGTGTTGATGACAGTGAGAGAAACAGAAAGGGTAACTTCTGAATTCAGCTATGGTAGCTTTCAATAAGCAATAATACAAAGCAGTGTGTATCTGTCACACAAGCATACACACGGGCATCTTGCTTTCTTGGGCATACCCTGACATGTCTACTTATAAACCTGAAATGGAAAATAGAGTTGACTCTCATTTGTGGAGTGGAATGTGTCAGTGCTCAGTACAATGGAATGTTTCTGTGTGCATGTATGACCCTTTCCCTTTTGAGTCATGGTATCATTTTTGCTAATTCACCTTTTACTTACATTACTCAGCTTTCAATATTTGTTAAGTACAATACCATTTGCTGTGTTCTTGATCCAGTCCTAACAGTGGCATGTAGGATGCATAGTCAGTATTCCTGAAATAGTAGCTTTCTAGTAATATGGGCTGCTGGGTAGCTGTCCTTTGAGGTTATAGTGCTGGAGGCCATTACTGCCTTTCTGTGTTACTGTGTTGGCTTGGACCTTTTAATGGTATAGTTAAATTTTGCATATATATTTAAGTTGTTGTGGACATCTACAACCTTCAAAAATGAAGTGAGGTTTAAGTTTTCTTGGGCCAGCTTGATGATGATCACTCAAATCTGCATGGATTTTATTACATTCCTCGGCTTATTTGCACCTCCCCCACTTTTTTCTGCTAGTGTAGATTTAACACTTCCTAAGCCTTGGAAAAAAGCCAGATTTAGATGAGATGTGTGGTTTGAGGTTGCTGTCAGAATATACATTAAGGAAAAAAGTACTTTTGTTGATTTAACTTCCTTTTTGAAAAAGGATACATTTTTGTATAGGAGAGAAAGTGCTCTGATGGGGAGATAGTGGGGAAAACAGAAAGGAAAAAAAAAGCCACTTAAAGCAAGAAAAACATTGTCAGCAACTGTATGCAGAAAGTGGCGGTTTAACTGAGAGCAGCGTATACAGCTTCACAAAACACATAACTATATAGAGGCAGTCTTCGGGTTATGAATGAGTTCCACTTCTGAAAAAATTGAAATTCAATAAGTTGCATTTGCATGCAAGTTGGTGTATTAGTATGCTGCTAGTTGGGTTTGGATTATAAACCCTAATGAGAGGCTAGTAAAATTGGAAGCAACAGATTTGGAAGAAGGAATACACAGTTATCTATGGACTAAGGAATCCATTTAAAAGGCTTTTAATACCAAATAATAGTCACATACTCACTGATGGTCTAATAAAAATGTGATATTCCTTAAGAAAAATAATTAGTCCTCCAATTTCTTCATTGATGTCTCCAATTAAAGCATATTATGATAAGCACTTAAGGAAAAGTAATGATTTTATAACATATGGAGACATTCTTGATCAACATGGAGGAATTAAGCCATAGCAAGAACTAAAAGATGAAGAAAAAAATTAAAATGGCTTCTTTAATACTAGTACCAAGACCGAAGAGAGAAATCCAAACAGGGAAAGGTATTATAAGGGACCTGACAGACTTTAAAAATCTGCTTACACTGCAAAAGGATCATTTCCTAGGAGAAATTTATAAACAATCACTCCAATATGATACTGAGACTGAGCAAGTTAAAATATGCGTGATAAATTGGATGCAGAATTTTCAGGACAAAATGCTGTTCCAGCAATGGTAAACTTTATAGACAAAGGATATAAAATTTACGGCCAGTCAAACATTGAGAGAAAACTGGTACAATATTTTGAAGTATATTATTCCAAAAGATATAGAGAAATGGACAGGAATTACATCGAGAAGTGCTGGAAATGTAAATAAATAGACAGAATTTTTTACTATATGTAGTGGTCATGTGATTTTTTTAAGGAGAGAAATACATGTGGAAATACAGAAAATTTTGAAAATCAATTTTCCCATGGCATCTAAAATCATTCTGTATCAATCCAGAAATCCTACCAAAGAACACAGTAAAGTTAATTAAATGCATGATAACTGCAGCTAGAATTTTAATTGCTTTAAAATGGAAAGCAGAAGAAAACCAAACTATTGAAGACTGGGAAAACAAGTTAGCTGTTTTGACAAAATTAACCAATTATGTAAATAGAAAACCAACCAAACAATTTAATGATAACTGGAAACTGTACTATGCCCAAGCTACTTTATAATGGGGATAACAACAATAGAAAAATCTATATAAATGGAGTGGGATTTTTGAAAATGCTGTCAGAGACTTAAGTTCATTCTAATGCTTTCGTGTTATAGCAAGGAGAGTGGAATAAGATTTTTTGAAAATACTGTTAAAAATTAACTCTTGTACCGATGCTTTGTCATTATAGTAAGTTGAGTTAAGACAAATAGAGCTATTTAAGTACATGATAATTTGTGGCTAGAGTAAAAATTGCCTTAAACAAAAGGAAATTCAATTATAAAAGACTGGAAAAATAAATTAGTGAATAAGCAGTAATGGTAAGACTATGTAAAAACATAACTAGCCATAGAAATTAATGATAAGTGTAAAGGGAATGTGATTTTGAGGAAATGTGTTAGAGATTTATGTTTCTAAAACAAGGAAGCCTCTAAAACAACTTTCTGAGTCAAGGTGAATAGAGAAAAAGACTGCAATTTGGAAGAAATTTCAATGAATTTTAATTTAGTTTTTAAAAATGTGACTGAGTAGAGACAATCATGATTACTGACTTTCACATTTCTGAATTAGGGGTAGAGGACCCCTGTCAAAGTGGAAAAACTGAATATTCCCTTCCCAAATTATCAGTGCCTTCTCTGTGCAACAACGAAATGCCAGAGAGATTTCCATCTCAGGATGGGCAGGGAAGAAGGCCGGCTTTGGAGACCTCCTTCTGTACCCTTTCATTTCCTCTCTATGATGATGACAATTTTCCACAATATTTTTTTAAAATTAGTGGGCTTTATGGCAGCTTGTTCATAACTTGGATGC
The DNA here is from genome assembly GCF_004798865.1 of Varanus komodoensis. Lineage (NCBI taxonomy): Eukaryota > Metazoa > Chordata > Lepidosauria > Squamata > Varanidae > Varanus > Varanus komodoensis. The sequence goes on along the minus strand of NW_025335268.1, from coordinate 41,812,392 downwards.
TTGTAACTTGGAAACTGCCCCCCTCCCCGTTCAATCATTATATATTATACATTATAGCTTAACTACATGAGAACATTTTGTGCAAAGAAAGGCCATGTAAGACTGTTTGCTTCAAATTATGGTCTGGTTGGGTCAATATACCATAATATGTTGGGCTGACTACAGGCACCATGTGCCCAAGCACTGAGAACAAGTTCTGTATGTCCTTCCTATCTGCCTTAGTGCACCTGGCTTTGGTATTGGTAACAGTGTTTGTTTAAATCATAGTTTGTTGTTTACATCTGAGCTGAGAAATTGAGGTCTGTCTGAATAAGGCCTTTGTCTAAATGAAGCCTCAAAGTTAAGGTCACTTTATTGGATTGCACTTATTGAACCATTTTTCCCATCTGCTCATCTTTTCCAAGTTCAGTAAGGAAAAATATGGGAGAAATAAATTTCTGTGCTTATCTTATTGAGCTATTAAATAGGTAAAGACACTTTTCATAATGGCAAAAGTATGATTGTAGAATTTTATGTTTCTAAATGGAAAGAAATATAATTAGTATTAATAGGAAAGAGATGGAACTGTGCAAATAACTTCAGAACATTAATGATCTGATTTGATGGATGCTCTGTTACGTGCACACCTCCAAATACTTCACATAAAGAGTCCCACTTGAAATACAACTTGAAATCAGGCATTTCAGACCTCATTACACTTCAGTGTTTTGGATTGCCAACATGTTAAACAGTTCACATGTTTTTCATTGCCAACATGTTAAATACTTAATTCTTTGACCATTTTATGCATTTGTAAAACTTTTTTCATTGTGATACTTTGGAACTTAAACTCATTTCCAGCCCTGCAAGTGGAGAGGAAGAACACAGAAAGTTTCTTATTTAGAATGCAATGAGAGCAAGTTGCTCAAAGATTGAAGAACTTCACATGATTGTATGAAGGAATTGAGGGCCACGAAATGTGGTGTAGTGGTAATTTTTGAAATGCAAGTGCTTTTTATAATAGTCTTCAAAGCCATGCCCCCAAGGAGAGTCCAAAAATGCAGGCATATTAAGGGCCATATGATATCATTGGGAGAAGTTTTGAGAGCCAGTATGGCATGGTAGTTAGTGCTGGACTGGGACTTAGGAGACCCAGGTTCTGGTATTGAGTTGGCCATGCAGCTTGCTGGGTGACTTTGGGCCACTTAATAATTCTTAGCCTAACCTATGTCACAGGGCTGTTGTGAGAATAAGATGGACAGAATGATGGTTATGGAAGCCACCTCTAGTTCTTTGCAAGGAGACAGATGGGATATAAATATAATACATAAACTGGGTTATCTCAAAACTGTATTTATTGTGATTGAAATCCATGCCTTTGCAACCCGGTGTGTCAGAGGGCAAAGCATTCCTAAACCATTTATATATTATTTTGCTGCTTTAATGTTTACTTTCTTCATGATTTTAACTAAAAATGTTAGCATTATTGTTAGAAGTTCTATTATACTTTGTGCACATGTATCTTTGGTCTGTGTGTTTTGGGGGTGGTGCTCTGATCAGTACCGGGTAATTTTGGGCCCATGATCAGGCTTTCTTTGGGCAGTATTTGAGCTAGTTCAAGGAGACATCCTAGGAACTTCAGCTATCATCCCCACTTCAGCTCTTTTAGGTGGTATTTCCTATATTTATCCAGTTCTAAAAATCTATACAGATAACGCCTGTCTTATCCTTGTGTGCCGTACCAGCTGAATATGGTTCAGATGCCTTATGATTGCTTTCTTCTCATATGTGTCTATCAGTGAGATGAGATTGTGCTGCTTTGGGCTAAATTAATAAATTTAGGTTTAACCCTAACCCTAAATGAAAAGTAGGTATGTGGGGAAGAGGAAGAACTTAGCAAACTAGCCTCAAAATTGTCCAGCCATACCCACTCTGCTGTGGTGGCTAAAATATTACTGTAGTTTCCTCTTAGTAATATGAGAGTTTAAAAAAAAATACTGAGGCATTTTAATCTACTCCAGTTGCTGAGGGTGCAGGAGGGTGGTGTTTGTGGGATCCTGTGGGCAGTTGATTGGCCCGTGTGTGATCAGAATGATGAACTAAGAGGACCCTTGCTTTAGCTCCCCCTGGTTGCTGTTACGTTCTTATATTGTTAGTTTGAGTGCAAATGGGAAATAGATTCCTCTGGCTAAATTAAATTCCACTTTTAATGACATGGTTTAATTTACTCACATAATACTGTCTTCCTTTAACAGTCTTTGATATCCGTTTCTTTGGGCAGTTTCTTTATTCACATACATTACCAAACTGAAGCACTATAGGCAATTTCTTCCACCCCAATATCATTATATCACTATATGGCTAACAGCTGCAATAGAAAAAAAAACTTCATAGCATTCATTACAAATAATAAGAGGGGGTGTAATTATACTTGCATAAAGAAGAGTAGTGTAACAAAGAAAATAGGCTTTTCTTTAATTCTAATTTAATGATAGCTGATACTATAATTATAACTTGTTTTTCCCCCCATAATAGAACAGGTCTTGTCTGACAAGGCTTCTAAGCTTTAAGTAACTAAGAGCTTTGTTTTTGAATATAATCTGTGATTTAGAAATAACTTAGCTTATTGTTGCATAAGTACTCATTGATTTTAGAAATGCAAATATGTTGAGTATATGACTCAATCAGCATGCTGTAGGAGTAAGTTATTAGGGGTGCAGGTAGAAAGTATGTTGTTCTCAACATGTACAATGGTGACTTTAATCTGAAAAAAGAAATGTCAGCTCAAAGCAAAGGAATAATTTATGTGGTCAGGAGGTGTGGCATTTATAAAGCAGTAGCCCACCACTGATAAGGTGCTTGTTACTGACAGCTGCCACATGGTGACAGCCATGCTGTTGCAGAATAGCAGCAGCACCCATGTGAGACACAAAGTATTATGCATTAGCCACAAAGATAATTTTATAACACTTATCAATTTTCTCTCAGGTATTTTAGAGTCCTAAGTCTAATGGGTAAGCCCATCAAAATAGGTGGGACTTAGTATTTAGGGTTGCAGTATAAATTTTCCTTGGCATTATGTACAGCCACATTGTAACCACAGTTACAGTGTTGCTTGTTGATGTGAATCTGCCTTGGGTGATATAGCAGAGATGGTAGGAAGCAGGTGTAAAGAATATGGTTGCTCATGATCTGAACCTAAGTATCTTAAAGTCTACCACCTTGCAGGTGGACCTCTGGTACAAGAAGAGGTGGGCACATGACACATGATTCATTTATTGACGGGGGAAATTAGCTAGGTAGAATGTTTAGAAAACCGCAAACAAAACATGCAAAGCCCCAAAGAATGCAAAATCGTTGAGAAACCCTAATCGTCTTGGTGACTGAACCAAAGGTTGCAGTTTGTAAACTAGGCCATAGATACGCATGTATTGTTTGGTCTGATCTGGGGTGTACTGGCTTCTTGGGGTGGAAGTGGTAAAAAGGTGCGATTACTGGAGAAGGAACTACTGGAGAAGGAAAAGTTTGGGCATAAGCTTGGAACACTGGAGAAGAAAGAAAGTGTTTGAGGGACTCACAAGTGGTGATGTGACCAGGCTAATTTTGACACATGCCCACAATAATGCAAAGGGCTGTGGGAATGAGGATACCTAGGCTGAAAATAGAGTTATTCTAATTTCCAGTGCTTTTTGTGCTCCACATTTTCCTCTTAGAAAGCAAGCCAACACTACTGTAACCACAGACAGCTTGGATTAGATTCAGATACAGATAAAGTATAAATGAGAGTGAATGAAAGGAAGATAGATTCATTCAGCACTGGAAATTAACTACTGACCTGAAAAGAACATTTTAAATCCCTTTTATTGGAGACCATTTGCTACTGAATTTGCACTTTTTTGGCCTTTGTTGAACAATAAAGCGTAGGTATCAGAGTTCACTTGGCGAACTTCATCTCTGTGTGGTATGCATAACTAACTTTTCAAACTAAAAGTGACATATATTCAGGTTTATATTCAAAGAATTGCAATTCACACACTTCCACTGTCAGCTCATTTTTAAAGTGTCTAGGAAAAAAGTTTGTTTCTCAGTGTAAAGTCCTTTCACTTTTCAAAACTGCTTTTTGCAATAATGAAAATTGGGCTTTTTTTTTTTTAAGTTGATGCTCTTGGAAATGGAAATACTATGCCAGACACCACATGCATGGTTCCTGGATGTGATCCAGAGTATACCATACCAGATGGGATGTTTGGCATATGCTTCAAATGGAAGCCTCCAGCTCAGCAAAGAAGGCTGCTTCTGAATTACTTTGTATTGTAGCTTGGGGATGGGCCTATCTAAATGCAATGGAGAATGTGGTGGGTTGGATGTAGGAATAAAAGCCCTCTAAGAATATGAGTTCTTATGAGCATTTGAAGAGCTCTCTGAATGTTGGCCTGAATGTGTGGAATTCCTTTCTTGCAGATTTACACATGATAAACCGGGAGGGAAACTAAATGTGTTTTACATTTTTAAGAGAAGGTGATGCACTTTCTTTAATAATGATAGCTCATGGTAGTAGTTTGTTTCAGATTTTTATATGCATGTGTCAGCTGTGTAACTCCACAGGCTGTCATACTTAGTATTTGTCAAATATCTGTGTAGTATTTTGCAATGAAGGGCGGGGTCCTCCTTTCTGAGTATGCTCTGGAATTTTGAAGGAGTAATTTGGAAGAGTATTTCCTCCCTTAATCTTTTCAAGCTGCTGGTCTGCTCAGAAAAGCTCATACTCGTCAATGGCAGCCTGCCCAGACTGGAGGAGGACAGCATTAGTAATGAAAAATGTATTAATGGTGAAGAAGAGAATTTAGTGAATCCAGAAGACTGGCAACTATAAATGTGTAAATAATAGACCTGGTTGCCAAAATTGCTTGCTTTGTAAATATTGAAGTGCTGGTAGTCATGGGTCTAGCAGTCTTAAGGCTTCTGTGGAATGATTTCTACTTCAAAAGTAGCCCTTTTCTTCCCTCATGTCACACCTTTTGGGCTATAAAGCTAGCTACAAGATGAGTATGGCATGCAAAGAATTAGCTAAAGTATATTGTAGATTTAATGGTGCCAGGTGAGAAATGCATTATTCATGTATCCTTTTTACTGCCACTCTAAATCAAACTTTCAGTGATTATAAATTCATACTTAAGTAGAACTGTTAACCTTTGTCTGTAATTTTCTTATTAACCCAACAAAGCCAACATTTAATAAAGCTTGTGAAAACTTTACTTCAGCTACTAGTTGGAACTTACACAATTCAGGTATCCTTTTTTAATATGTCCTGGCCTTAGTAGTGGCTTGCCTGCAAAACTTCAGAATGCAAATGATGTGTTGCACAGTTGAATGTTTCTCCTGCAGAAAATTCCATAGGTGCCTTTCATCTGACATGCAAGCGTTCTATGTGGAAGGGGGTTTTTTGGCAGGGGGTACAAAAAACATTCAGATGTATGAACCCTCACCTTTAGTCAGAAGTGACAAGTTCTGATGCAAGTTTAGCTCCTTATAGAAAGTGTGCTCCTAAAGGTATGGGAGGGGTTTGCACCAGGTTTTTTTTTTTGGCTCCCCAATCTCCTTTGTTGGGTTGAGGCACCTTGAGCTTAACTGTAAGAAAAAGAGCAAAATAATTTTCACTCTTCCATTAGCAGGGGCCTCCATTAGACTGAAGATCCTTGAATTAACAAAAAGACTTGTTCAATAAACAGAAGGACACCTTTGGATCCAGGCTCTTTCATGTATATACCATTAAATTGCTTCTTATTGTAACCTAACAGCTTTGCTTTCAAGAACAGTTCTTTCAAATGGGCATTATAGATAAACTCTCAGATGTACATACAGGTTGCCTAGATAAGTTTAGAACAGTGTTAATATGTTATAAATAATGCACAATAGAAGTCCCAAGTAGAAAGTTGGTTCGGGTGACTGCTAGATCCAAGAGTGGTCTTCTGGATGAGTAGTGCAACACTCGTGCAATCAATATTTACAGAAGGAAACAGGGAATTTCTCAGGAGTGTGTTCTGACCCACATGAGCAGTGAGTGCTTGTGTGACTAGGTCTTCTTTAGCTTAACTAGGCCATTGACAGAGCATTAAACAGACTTTCAAGCAGGAAGAAATACATAGTGAATGGAATGTTTTGTTCCACAGGCTCATGTAGCTCCATTTATTTTGATTAGTTCTTCTTAACTCATTTGAGGGTGTTTGTTAACAGCAAAAAGGTAAATTAAAAGCTAGTTATATAAATTTTGCAAATACACTCCATTAATTGAATTTGCTTGCTTTAAGCACAGAATGTTTTATTTAGGCTAAGTTACTTTGCCATTAGGGAGTCCTTCCAGTCTTGTTTATTCAGCAACTTACATTGTAGTAGAACTTTCCTCCCAAATTCAATTTTATTTTTTCTAGCCCCACTTATGTTTCAGTTTTGAATATGAATGCCCAAACCTTTATTTCCTTATCTGTGTACTTTTTTCATTCCTTTTCTTATATATTCTCTGGATGAAAAAAACAAAAACAAGAACTTTGAAATGGCACTCTGTGTTTGAGCCGATAGGAACAGCAGTATGAGAGAAGGATGCAATTTCATAAGAATGTTGGAAAATTTTACATTTGAGCTACAGCATAAAAAGTTCTCCACCCACTTGGCCAGCCACAAAATAAGTATTGTGGGTTTTGTGGAGGCAGCTATAGTTGGCTAGCAATCCTGAGGCTGCCTTTGTTAAGAAGCCCTGCTGTCCCTGCCAGAACATAGTATAGGCAGCTTTTTGTCATTTGTTTCTGCATTTTAACGTATTTTTGTATTTAAAACATATGTGCCCTTTCAGCCTGAGAGGAAACTTTTAAAATTGAAAGCCCTTGTTTGGCCTGCCACTTTATCAACACAGAGGCTCACTTCTTGCTCCTCACTTTCAACAGCTATTCACCCTACTCCTTTTCTTCCTTTTTAATGGTCAATCACATCATTTCTATGCAAATGTATATCTGAATTGGAAACAATTTGGATTAAATAGTCTAGCAGGGTGGCAGGAAAACAAGCTAAATATAACTGGGCTACCAAACACATGAGGAAGGAGAGATAAGATGATTGAATATATGACAATACAGATGTGGACAATCACTTTCACTCCCTCCTGAAAAGATAGATGAAAAAACACTAGAAAGGTGGAGAGGTAAAACTAATGAATTGTTTTGTACTTGAATCTGGTACAATCTGTATATGAGGTCCCGTTTTGGCAGGGAGGAGAAAAAAATCAATGTTTTAAAATTTAGATCAGATTATTTTATTTAAATCGGATTTTAAAAATTATGTAGCTTTTAATTATGTAGCATGAGGCTGTCTATTCATGCAATGTTTAATTTTCTTAAGTAAATGAATTCCATTAATCCATTTACAATGTCATGCTCTTCCAGAGGTTTTTGTAAGATTATTGGTCTATTTTTCTATCTAGATGATATATCATAGAAAGATGCTTGGTTTTACAGTTCTCAGAACTGTGAATACAGAGATCACATGCTGCTTCTTCACAGCAAAAATGCTATAAAATAAAGTTGGGAAAAAGACCTTAGTCCCATTGTTCCTTTGCTTATCTATTTATACAGAACCAATCCCTTACCGCTTAAGTGCTAAGTTTCAAAAAATTCCATGAATAGATTATTATTGGGAGTGGAATAGATTTGCACAAGAAGGTATGTGTGAGGAGGGAGGGGGCAAGCAGTAAAAATGAAAGTGAAACTTTTTCAGCAAAATAACCTGCAGTTCTTTGGATCTTTTTGTGTTATAGCCTGAAGTTTATCATATTATTCTTTTCCTGGAGGAGAAAACCTATAATGGCAGTAGGCCATAAAAGAGTCTCAGTTTGGGAATATTTTAATAAAGTTCCTTTACCTATGGGTAAGGTAGGCATGCATGCAAATTATGTAGAAAACCATGATTTAAATCTAGTTTTACTGCTTAGTGAATCAGACTAGTGAACTACTGACTAGTGATTCCTAAATCTTGATTTAAATTGTGATTTAAATACACACTTACTGTTTTAAAGCATTTTCTGCACACTACTTTTATCAGTACATCACATATTGGTGGTGTGGAGGAATACAGCTTCTGTGTAGAACTGCTGCTGGGGGCTTCCTCTTCCAGCTGGTCTCCACAACTTCTGTCTTCTGTGATTTCAGTCCTGCCTTTTCTTCTTTAGCAACTGCACTTAAGTTTGTTGCTGCTGCCTTCCTTCTTCTCTGCCTAGCTCTAACTCTCAAATTCTAGTTCCTTTGGACGGTATTGTGCTTATGCTTACACTGTATTCAGCCAGAACCCCTTTTATGTATTTATTGAGAATATTTCTAATCTATGTAATAACTAATGTTCTGTGGACAGATTACAACTACTAAAAACTAAAATACAGTTTTAAAGAACAGGTAACCCATACAATACAGATATTTAAAAAGAATAAACTATAATGCAAAACAATAAACAGTATAGGAATTGCTAAAACAGCCATAACAACATAGAACTAGGGATCTAAAATACCTGAGAGAAAGAAAAGGTCTTTGTGTGGTGAAGGTTCCATGAAAATCTCTTTGGGAAGCTTATACCAAAATTGAGGTTCCATCACTGAGAAGGGCATTTCTCCGGTAGCCACCTATCTAGCCACCTTATTTATTATATAATTTTGAGAGAATTCTACATCAAGAGGCATCTGTGTTGTGTACACTGATAAACATTTAATAAAAATAAAAATACAATAATAGCAGAAAAATGGACAAAATATTTGCTGGAATGTTGCCATTAGTTAGGAAATGCTTGCCTGAAAAGCAAGTAATTAATAAGTAATGAATGAATAATGATGAATAATTTTTTCATACCTAGCTAATCACAAGTCCAGTAGCATAACGTAAGAAGTGTAAATAGAATTTACCAAATAGATCATGTTTCATTCTTCTGTCCCACATAAAAATAGCTGGACCTAAATGTACATTCACTAAAGCCCATAGATACTTCTATGGGAACAGTAGCAGGTCCACTGATTCTTGGCCTGCAGCCAACTTTGGCCTAATATGCAATGTAACTTTTGGACCTCAAACTTCAAACTGGAGCCAAGTAGCAAGCTGCAATCCTATTCTTGCACCCAGTTTAAAAAAATGTTGCTGGTCTTTAGGCATTCGGCAGCATTTGTGTTTATCATGGAAAATCACAACCACATGTGATGCTTCTAGTTATTTTTCTTCCTTCGCATATTCAACTACAAACATGTATACGACAGCTGAATTGAAATATCTTACAGAAAATATTAACTCCTGAATGAAGGAAAAGTAGAGCACTCTGGGTAATTAGACCAATAATATTCATACATGATCTTAAAACACATTTGGAAATGACAGATTTCTTCCAGCTCATTATATTGATACTGCCTTTACAAGCTTTAAACTACAAGCAGTTACCAAATTATGAATGTCCATGTAGCAAACTGTACTTACGAACAAACGTCCATAAAGCCCATTAATTAACTACGGCAGAAAATTGTTATTATCATAGAGAGAGAGGAAGCAAAAGAGAAGAGGAAGTCTCCAAAGCATCATCTCTCTGACATTTTGTTGTTGCAGAGGAGGCACTGGTGAGTTTGAGGAGGGGGGCTTAGAGATATTTGAGGTTTTTCCACTGTCATGTGGGTCCTGTACCCCTAAGCCCAGCTCTTTTATAACCTGTATTCTCTCTGCATAGCCTGTATTCTCATGTGTATTATAAAAACTTACTGGTATAGTTGATGTATTTGTATACAAATTCACATCACACCAGAAAAAAATATAATTCAACTTTCAGGATCAAACTAAATGTAAAAGGATCAGCTGTTAATGTCTTTACACTGTAGATGTGTATTTGTGTGCTATCTTCTTTACAGCAAAAGACAAGGAAGGGGACATGAACCATTATTCTTGCTCACCTTACTTTGCCCCACTGTTGCTTCAGACAGTTTTTCCCAGCCTGGATCTGATTTAGATGTGTATCTCCTTTGTCTTCCTGAGCTTTTTGTTGCAAGCAGCAGGATGGACTAAACGTGTGGCCAGAGAAGCCCACTCAATATGTAAAGTGTTCAGTGCCATTCATATAAGGTAGAAAGAGGTATCATTAGTCATTGTATCTCTTGATATGCAAAAATCATTTGACCATCTGGAAAGTGGCTTTATATTTGCACATACCAAAAATATAGGACCATATTCTCTGAAATAAATTGTTTATTTCAGTATTTTTAAATAAAGAAATCTAGTGAGGGCACATGTGCTGGATCTATCTATCTATCTATCTCCTGAATACAGGACCAGAGCAAGGGTGCCCTTGTTACTCCTCCTCTTTAATCTGTATTTAGAACCTCTGGCAAGTACCATAAGGAGCAAGAACAATATCAGAGACTTAGAAATATGTAACTGTACACACAGAGACTTTGTCAAATTTAGGAGAGAACATGTATAGAGCAGTGTCAGGATTGTGTATTAAATGTATATGAAATTGGATTGCTGTATATAAACATTAAAGTCAGAGTTAAGCCTGAAATTAAAAGTATTTTGAAGTAATTCACTATTTCATAAATTATTTTATTTAAAACATTAAAAAGAAGAAAATACTCCAGCAATTAACAATGTAACACAGTGCCTCAAACTCAGAAGATTATTGACATATACACGCGCGCGCGCGCACACACACACACACACACAGATGTTGCCATGTACACTTAAGAAGGGTGAGTTTAATGCTCTGAAAATGATAGTAATGCCAATATTAAATTCCTTTTGCCCCAAACATTTTCCATGACAATTTGAAGGATCTGGCACAATGGCAAAAGAAATTGCCAATGCTGTCTATCAAGAGAAAATCCAAGAATGCAAATAATGTAAGGAAAAATTGACTAGAGTAAGTGGATGGGTGAGCCAATAAGTTATAAATCTTTTCAAATAAATCATGTACGAACCATAATTTCTTATTTGGAGGGAGTCTTAGAGAAGTAATGGGCAATCCTGGGAGCAACAAAAGTTTTATAATTAATTCAACACATTTTAATGGGAGCTTTCAGCTGAATTGAAAATAATGGGGGAAGATGGTACTGGGATAACAATAGAGGAAAATGCATGGGAGAAATTATGGAGAACTTGATCAAAGAAAACTATCTGAGCATTCCTTAGGGATACTTCTTTTAAATCGGTTACACCAACGATATATTGTGCAAGGATAGCATACAGAATGTTGGTGAAACTCTAATCAGCAAGGCTTCTATATAGATATGTGACCATGTCCCATTTTTTCCAGCTAGTCTTAAAATGTGATGTACATATCTTTCCCTTTTTAACAGCTGTGATTATGCATAATTATACAGTTTAACAAATAGAATAGATGCATCTGGATAAACTTGCATTGAAGAGCTGAAATTGCAGTAAACCTCAATTGCTTAATTTTGTCACCTTAAAAATACTCATCTGTTGTACTATACCAGTTTGTAAACTTAGTATCTGAATAAGGCTCACACCTGTTGCTTTCGCTTCACTTTGTAGCATGCATGAATTCCATTGCAGTCAGTATTTACTTCCTCTTTCCTTTCCAAGTCCAGTTCCCTTGGTGCTGAAGTTTGGCTTGTCTTGTAACTGATCCATTAAGCAGCCGTTCTTGCTGGGTTGTTTACAGTTTACAGGTTGGAGCTGAATTAGAATCTGGATACTAGTTTTTTATGCTGCTGTTGCTAGGGCTTGAGGAGGCTGGTGGCCAGCCAACTGTTCATCAGAAGTGGTGGAATTTCCAGCAGCTGCTGCTTGCTGAAAATTGTAGCTGCATCATGCTTAAGGAGTGTGTAAATCTGCCAGTTCTATATACACATTAATTGCTGCATGATGAAAAAGGATGCTAATGATAGGAAAAACGTGAAAAAATCTATTGGGAAAGAAAGGATACAAAAATTCCTTTTCATTTGTATTCTTATAACTGGAAATTTGCATTGGTTTAGTCATTAATTGCTTGGTCGCATAGCTATCTTTTATATCTGGTGACACATAACTGAAATTAAGTATCTAGATGTTTCATATAATGGAGAGGCTTCGAACTAGTATAGTGGAATACAATTTGAGTATTCCACTCAAAAATTCAAAAAAATAAAAAATAGAAAAGAGTTATGAATCCTGTTTGCCTTTGCAAAAAGAATGCTTCAGAAGTACAAAGGCAATATAATCTGGTTTAGTGATTGTGATAGCAGAACCAGGTCTTTGGAGTTAATAAACCATTGGAGTAGGATTCAGAGCTAGAAATTTATTTCATGCCTACAGTCACTAGCCAAAATTATTAGGTGCAGCCATGTACAAATTAGAATATATGCTTCCTTGTTCCAGGAATTGACATTAAATGAATAATAGGATTGGAGCAATTAGGTACTTGATGGATCTTCTAGGCAATGCATGAGTGATTTGAAATACTGCGTAAGGCTGCAGCCTTCAACTTAAACCTAAGCAGGGACAGTTATTCAAACTGTGTCATAAAATTATAAGAATAACTAATTTAGTCTAGTTTTCACATCTCACAGTGCTTAGCTGGGAGCCCACAAGAAGAACATTAATGAAGTAGCAATGACATCCTAGAAGCTGTCCTGCAGCATTAATTTCAAGCTGCCTTTGCCTGTTTAATGCACTTCAAATATTTTGGTCTTCAATTCCTAGCATTGATGACCATTGGTCATGCAGGCTGAGTCTGATAGGATCTGTAGTCCAAAACATCTGCAGGCTGGGAAGGGCAGTAGCATAGGCAGGTATTAATTAATTAACATTATCAATAGAAAACTTGCTCTACTTCCTGATAAGTACACCTTTGGAAATATTATACTTCAAAATATTTGGGCACTATGCAGTTTAATACACTGCTACATCATATCATTATGTAAAGGAACCTAAAATTCATACAAACCTTCTCTGTAGAAATCACTGCAAAGTGAGTCATGCTATGTATTGTGACAAAAAATCCCAAAGAGAGTAGGTATACAATCCAAAGAACATTTATATAGTGGTGCCTCATAGTTTCAATGACTCTAATTTTGAATGATCAAGAGCTCAAACGTTAGAGTTGAGATAAAATCACTTTGTAGTTCGAACGATGCTTCTAGGTTCAAACTGCGAAAGAAATGCAAAAATGCAGTTGCAGCAAAAACATCATTGATTGTGCGCCCAAGTTGAAAAAAAGATTATTACAGTAAAAGACACACTAATACCCCCTCAAAATTGGTGTTGGAAGCTAGGTTTCCCCCTTCACCCATTCAAAGCAACTTAATGTTTCTTTGCAAAAGCTGCTTATTCTCCAAAGCACATAATCACCACAGGATGATTTTTTATGCAAACAGAGTGGTTTGTTGAACCCCATCTAGCAACTACTTTCTAGAACCCTCTTTTTGAGTACTTCTGGGCCACTTCCCTCAGAAAGGGCCCTTTTGGAGATGGGCAAGCCTCTTACCTGTTTCCTATCCCTCTAGTTGGCTAGTTCTTCTCTCCTGACACCATGTCATGGGATCAAGAGTTGTACCAGACTCAGCTGGCTCCTGGAGCTCCTGTCCCATTCCCCCAGCCCCAGCAGTTGTAAATCCTGGCAGTTCTCCGAATCCACTTGAACACCTGGAAAGGGTGGCCTTGAGATAAGAGCCTCTACTTCTCCCATCTCAATGACTGGGTCCCATTTCCTGGTACCCCATCATCTGACAAGTGCGAATCTGTCTGACCTTGGAAGCATGGCAAGAACAACTGCCCCTTTCATTCCCAACAGTAGGGAGTGTTGAGTATGGTGCATGTGCCACTTTCCCTTGAAAGAATGAACCAACTATCTTACTACTCAGCATTCTCCCAGGTTTTGTTTTTTGAAGGCTTTCTTGACAAATCCCTTTTGTCTTCTAATAATCTGCCTGCTCAGCTCACCTTTGCTAAGTTGGAAGGGCCCAGGCCTACAGCTGAATGAGCACAGCAGAGCAGGAGTTGGACATGCAAGCCTTGTAGGCTCCTTCCAACTCTACTTCTGTTCTAATCACTGCCTTGTTCTCAGTTGTGTTTGCAGATTGATTGCTTTATGATCTTCTCCAGAATTTTCCTTTTCTAGTTCCTTTTTAAGTACTTGAAGAATGGTTGAGAACATGATCTGGACTCTAAAGCTCTTGGGTTTCATTCCCAAAGTTTCAAAGTCTGATATGATTTCTTCAAAGCTGTGCTTGGTGGTATCACTTTGTTCCCATATAGATGAGAAGGAAGAATATATGTCAGTGGGCTCTATAAACTTGGCAGCTTCTCAGTTAATCTGTCTTCTGGGGTAGTGATTCCCAAATTGGAGTATGCATACCCCTTGGGGTAAGAACCAGGGCATTTAGAGATACATGAAAAAAATTAATACTGGCAGAAATTACAGCAACTATAGTAATTACAAACATTTTGCTAATATAAGAGTACACTTTATGGAAATGGGCTGCCAAGGGTTATGCAAGTGAAAAAAAGATTGGGAATCACTGCTCTACGGAGACAGAATGTCAGGCAAAACCATGGATCTTCCATCCCACACAGTAAGGAGCCTCCCACAACTACTACTCTTCTCTTATTGTTTTTGTAGCTCTTAACTGACCTTCAGCCACTTGCTTGCTGTTGCTCAGGGTGCCCTACAGTTCTTTCTCTGCAGGTTACTGGCTAGTCTCATCTTTAGGCATCTGAATGTTGTTCCTTAGTTTCACTGCTTCTACTTATGCAGAGTGTCTTCTTGTTTTCCTTCTAACTCTCACCGCTTTCCAAGGAGTTTCTGCTACTTCATTTTTCCTTACCTCATGATTCTTCTCTTCTGCCTCAGGTTGCTGTTGCTTTTCTAGCTCCTGTACTCACTTTGCTGTTGCAGTTCCATCATTGTAAGAACTCTTCATTTTCTCTTATTCTGTAGAGGGTGGACACTCACCAGTCCAGTACTCTCCCTTTTTCTTCTAACAGGGTAGCTAGCTTGCACTTGTTGGACACATAGGCCAAAACTGATCTCAAGCAAAATAAAATAAAATAAAATAAAATAAAATAAAATAAAATGAACAGACCTTGCAGGTTACTACCACTGGAGGGTCTTTTTTTGTCCGTAGACTCTACTCCCCTTTTAATTCTGCCTTACTGATTGTACTTGGAATGGCCTGTATTTTATCCTGGGTTCTCTGAAGTTTAAGAACAGAGTCATGCTGGTATATAAGTGTGCATTACAAGAAAAAAAAATAGGGACCTCAAACTTGACCTCCCTTGACAAACTCCTTTTAATGCTGCCTCCTCACTTCCTCTCTGAGAGCTTGCTCGTATAGCCCCTTGTCCAGCTGGGGCAGTGTCCCCTGCTCTGCTAAGCTGGGGATCAAGAAGCAGAATGAATCTCTCCACCCGCAGAGCTGGTGAGAGTAGTCAGGCCACTCCCTTCAGTCCCAGCTGTGTTCTACCACATGAAAATACATGAACTTTGTTCAAAGACATTGTGATACAATGCTTGATCTTAAGGCTTTTAAATAGTTCAGTAGGGAATAGTTATAGCTTTGATAGCATGCTTCATATACTTGTGGTTTCACACTGATTCCCTGGCATTTTCTGTTACTAAAGCTCAAATACTTTGGCTTAGAGGAAAGCCACTAGGAATCCCCAGATCAGTCTTTGTTACGACTTATGTAGAAGTGCAGTCTCCTGAGATGAATAGAATTTCCCAGAAGACTGTACCAGGGCCTGTGGTCAGGAATTGAAGTCCAGCTCATTTGGACATACACTTTTTGCCCAGCTTTATCAAAAAGCACATAATAAGTATAGACCTGAGTATAAGCAGTGTCATAGAAATGCTTAACCCTGGTAGTAAAGCTCCTGTGTGCCATTGATTTTTCCCTGAATTTCAATTTAATATCTTGCTTGTGATTTAATTGTTTTTTTTTTCTTTTACTATAAAAACCTAAAACTACAGCTGTTTAAACCCCAGTTGTGTACATTGGAATTTCTTGGGGAGCTGGTAGACTAACCAAATGTCCATGGGGGGGGTGCATTTGGGTATTTCTTGGTATTTCTAAGAGAGCCCTATATATTTAAAAATACTTATCTGATCTGTACAGAGCAAGTCATTGCTGAATACAGATTTGGTTGGAAACTTGAGCATTATTTACATTATTTTCTTTTTAAAAGTTTAAAATGGTTATTAAATATAGATGAATTGTTTTGTGAATTTTTTTGCATTGCAAGTGACATAGAGTAATGTTTTGAAAGGTAACTAGGAAATCTGTTAAACCAATCTTTTGTTTTGTTCCATTATATTTCTAATGCGGTTGACCTGCCTTCTTGCTGGAGGTCACCGTGTGCTTTCTGATGTTGTCTTGTTTCCATAAAAATGTTTACATGAGTTTGAGTCCTTTTAACTGAAGTCGCTGTGGATGAAAGCCAGGTAGTCATTACATAAAACACATCGACATGAGCATGTACTTCCAAAACGTGAGCCAGATCAGTTTGTGAAATGAACTTCCCAAAGGATTCAAAACTGTAATTGTGTTAGAGAGGAAGGAGGTGAGTCATTGTCCAAATAGTTAGAACACAGTTTTTATTTGAGTGTTCTTTTTAATGATGTCAAGTACTTTACTTGAAAAATAATTTCAGACATCCTTCTCTGAAAATTTGCTTATTTAGTGTATAACAGATTTAGTGTAGCAACTCTTTCTTGAAAAGGCATTAGAAATTTGTCTTTGATTATATTGAAAAAACCTAGTTGGCTTAAGTCATGGGTCTTCAAACTAAGGCCCATGGGCTGGATCTGGCCCACCTTGCCCATTTAACCAGCCCACCCCTCTGGTTTACACCCGCCAGGCCTGTGTGTGGCTTGCTCACAAGGAGGTCATTTTGGACTAGCTCAGAGAAAATGATCTCCTCGTGAGCAAGCCGACGCCTCGCCGTGTGCACATGTGGCGGCTTGCTCATGGGAAGGTAGTTTTGGACTTGATCTCATGAGCAAGCCGGTACCTTGCCCTGCACGCCCCTCATCCCTGCCTCGCCAGGTGTGTCCGCATGTGCCCGCGCCCACTGCTGGCACCTGTCAACTGGCCCCCTTTAGAAAAAGTGTGAGGACCCCTTGCTTAAGTGATAGATAATTTTTCCTTCTTTTGAAACTGGACCACTTTATAGCCTATTCTGTTAATATCTACTGAGCTACTCTTCTCTAATCCTTTTATTTGTTACTTTATCTTTCTGGAGATTTAAGGATTTGTATCCTTAAAAGAGTATTAGTTTAAAAAATTCCTGCTATAGGCTCTGGCAAATTTTTTTGCCTCTAAAAGTTCATGTTATAGTAAATTGGTCTTTAATGTATCACAGGTTTTAATTTTAATATATTCTATTACATTAGACTGACATGATGACTCTTTTAGTATTTTTAGATGTATTTTTCCCTTTGGTTTTAAACTCACTGGTTTGACATAAACAGGACCTTGGTTCAACACATAACACTAACCCATGACTAATTTATCCTGTGCATTGTTGAATTCTGGATTATTGTGATGTCTAAATGCAGCTGCTCTAACAAATCATAGTTTGTTAACCACAAACAACCCAGAAAAAGAATCTATGGTTTGTTGTTGTGATGTGAATTCTGGGTTGTTTAAAGAGTTGCTGTTAAATATGAACCCAGAAACATATTTTTTTTTCTTTGATAATCTATGGAAGTAGTAGGCAAGAATGAGAAAAGTAGAGAAGGTAAAAGAAAAGCCCTCAGCCATTCAAATGCAAGGGCATTTGAGTTATGGGAAGGAAATGCAAAAAGGAGAAAGGAACCACCAACTGAGGCATTGCTAAAAGACACTTTTTTATCATCTTCCAGACAAACTTAGGTAAACTGTGATCTGTTTTGAACTCAGCAAACTGCGACCTGCTTCAAACATAATAACAGCCAGGAGTGTAGATTGAGTATTGGTTGTCATTGATTCATGGTTTATTAACCATGAACAACCTTTCCAAACCTAATGCCCTCCAGAAGGTTTGGACTGCATTTCCATGCTGCTTGCTGATAATAGTGGGAATTGCAGTCCAGTGCAGCTGGAGGCCACCCAGTCAGGGAAGTTTCATTTATTAGTTCAAAATGTGTCTGCCAGGTTTTAACTGGAGCTGACCATTTATGTCATGCCACGCTGCTCTCAGTATCTTTACAATTGCCAGTTTGCTATTTTAAGGGACTGTTTGACTGATAAATATCTAGCTGGTCTGACTGCAGAATATCTTAGGGAGCAACCTTCTATCACATGAGTGTTCCTCTCCTCTGCTTCTCCTTCCCTTTTCCCGGCTGTGCTCTTTTATCAAGGACACGATGGGTTGGTGCTAGCGGTGGGAACTTTTTGAAAGTGTCACTTCAGATTTGATATTCCTTGATTGATTGCTGCTCAATTCTCTGTGCAGTGAAGGTAGTTTTACTATGGCAAACTTTTGTAGAATTTCATCCTTATTTTATGCTCTTGCTATCTTTTTAGACTTATATAGCTTTTAGACTTGTCATTGATACGGTTTTGCTTGTTCATATTTATATCCCAATTATAAACTACCTTGGAGATTTAATATCCAAGGGATATAAATCTTGACGGTAAACTTTCATCAAAGCCAAATAAACTTCTAATCATAATTCACTGTTTTTTCAGTGAATCCAGGAGTAAGTAAACTGGTTGAGAAAATGAAAACTAATGAGCAAATTAGCATCTTATAATCTACATAAGTGTTCCTCAGGCTGAGAGTAGGTACAGAGGGTAGCAACAATGGGTTTAATCTTTCAGTATAGAAGAGATCGTCTAGCGTGAAAACAGTAACTTCTTCTGACCTGTTCCACATCTGGTAGCCCACAGTAGATATTTGGACATCAAGAAAGGTTGTGCATGTGCTTTGAAAATCTTTGTCCCAAAGGCATTCGGTTCCACTTGAGTAAGAATGAACAAGCAACAGACTGTATCACTTGCTTTTCAGATAGTTCTGACTACCTGTACTTTGACTGTAGGCTTATCTTTTTTTCCTGAGTCCATTGTACAAGCTTTCTTTTCATCAGGGGTTCTCAAACTGTGGCCCATGGGCTGCTTGCAGCCCCCACGCTCTTTCTGTGTAGCCCTCCAACCTGCTTGTTTACTGCTATCACCCTCAAGGCATTTTCCCTTAGACCCACACAGTTCTTCCTGCCTCCAGCGGCACCATCTACTGCTCTTTTTCCTGTCCCTTTCTTACAGTAAGCACAATAGCAAGATGGTTGCCTCTGTCAGCCTTCTCTTGGTCTTATCCTCCATGCTAGCATTTGGCTATTTTGGGTACTTTGCTAGCCAGTACAGCTTAGGTATCCATACCACTCAGCTTTTTCACTTTCTGTGCATCACCATATATGTGTGTAAGAAAGATAAAGCAGGTGTGTGGATGGGTACAGGAGTTGTCTGGCCTGCTTTTGCAAAAACGGCTGGAAAGGGAAGTAAAAGGCCTGGTACTTTTGCAAAAAGACACAAAGTGTTTTGCATACTGAACATTTTTTAGAGGCTCCACCCATCAAGGCTCCTCCAAGTGGCTTCCAAGTTTACTGGTGAGGTTGCTGCTTCAAGCAAAAGCATTCTTCTTTGTTCAAGAAGAGCTGGTTGCTCTGGCTTTTTGCCTTGCTTGCTTTCGCCTCTTCACCACCACCTGCTCCACCTAGGAGTCATCATGCATCTGTGATTACAGGAGCCAATGAGTGGCCCCTTGGGTTGAGAGGGAAGGAGTATTCTCTTAGCAGGGAAGCTTATGGGATTCCCCTTCCCACATCTTCCTCCAGCCAAGTTCCTTTCCCATGGCTGCCATTTTGCTTCTCATGATTGGCTGGCAGGCAGTGATGTGTATGTGCACCTTTCATATAATTTGAAACCAACTTAATGGCATATCCTCTGATCTAAGTGGGAGGCTGCCCTTTCATTTGCCCCTTCCCTCTACCTGCCCTTTTTTGGAGGGCCCCATTTTTTAAAGAATTACCATGTGTTGATTTAAACTTCAAGGCTGTGTGATTATTAAGAAATAAATCTCATAGTATTCAATGTGCTTAGGATTGCAACTCTGTCATCTGGAGGTCAGATTCATGATCCATTAAAAAAATCTTCCTGCCCTGTGCATATGGCCCAATATTCCTGAGAACTGTAGAGGCAGGGTCTCTTCTCTTCTTTGCCATGGTCAAAATGAAAATTCCTAGCTAATAGCAGCTAGCGTGGGGTGGATTTAATAGGTAAGAGTTAGATCCTTAAACCATATTTCTCATATTTTTATTTATTCAAGGATAATGTTGAAACTCTGCAACTGCTGCTCCACTAAACATTCTGTAAGATGTCTGCAAAGAAAAAGGGCTGTTTCAAAGAAACAAACAATTGTAGATGAGCACTGAGTCTTTAATGACAAATGGACTATAGAGTACTTTGTTTTAAACAAGGATAAAAGCAGTTTGCCTGTTATGTCTTCAAACTGTCTCAGTATTAAAGGAGTACAATGTTCAAAGGCACTTTGAATCCTGTCACAAGAGCTACTCAATATATCAAAGAGAAGTGTGAGTGAACAAGTTAAATTCTCTTAAAAATCAATGTTTTTGCAGCAAGATAGTTTTCGAAAGCATGTTGAGGAAAACCTGTGGACTGTGAGGACCAGCTGTCATGTTGCTAAATGTATTGCTGAGGCCATTCACTAATTAATCATTAAGAAATGCATGGTTACAGTAATGGAGGAAATGTGCTCTGTTAAGGTATCTTGTGTTACTTGTGTTGGTTGAGCTGCATCTATGATCCCCAGGAATGTTGAAGAACTAGGAGAAGAGCTCCATATGTCCCTGATTGTCAAGGCAAAAAGTTTTGATTTTTTTCTTTGGCATTGCATGAGAGCAATTACATTATAGTGACTGTTCAACTACTACTATTGATCAAGAGGATAGATTCCAATTTCAGAATTACAGAATTGTGGGCACTGCAGAGTTTGAAAGGCACTACAGCTGCAGAAAACACATTCCTGAAGGTGTGTCAATCAGTAGGAAATCTTGGTCTGAGTTGAGATAAATTGGAAAGCATCACAACTGATGGTGCAAGAAATATGTTGAGAAGTAAAACTGGTGTAGTTGAAAGAATCAGTGAGAGATGTTGAAATTAAACGGTGCACTTCTCATGCAGTTTTACTGCATCATCCATCAGCAAGCCTTGTATAATAAGATTTGTCAGTGAGAAAGTCTGATGCGGATTGTTGTATCTAGCATTAATTACATCAGGCATCATGGCTTTACTCATCGTCAGTTTCAAAATTTTCGCTCAGAGATAGACGCAGAATATGGAGCAGAAGTCAGGTGGCTTAACAGAGGCAAAGTGCTCAAATGCTTTTTCAGATTTCATTATGAAGTTGATGTCTTTCTCAAAGAGAAAGGAAAAAGTCAAGAAGTACTTTCTGACCCTGGATGGATTTTTGATTTGGCTTTCTTAACTGATTTCACAGTGCATTTGAACACATTGAATCTAAGGTTGCAGGGGAAAGGAAAGCTTGTGTGTGACATGCTTTCTGAATGGAAAGCTTTTGAAGCAAAATGGAACATTTTTGTAAAGCAACTTAGAGTAACTTTGCAAACTTCTCATGCTGCAATGAACTAAAATTTGAGAAGGATGGGAATTTACAGTTCAGTGTTGAAAGGCACATCAAAGCACTGAGCCTATTGCAGGTGGAATTTCAGAATAGACTCACTGATTGCTATAAGCATCGAAAGGAAAAAAGAATGTTTCAGAATCCATTTGAAGTAGTGCCAGAAGGTGCAAGTAACTTTTTTCAGATGGAACAAATTCATTTGCAAACCAGAGATTTGCAAATCTCAGAGAAGTCTCTCTACGAAGCAGATATATACTGGCACTTCTGCAGTTGTAAGACAAAGTAAATCTGAAAGAGCCAGTGGGATGGAGTGATTAAGGGTATGGGACTGGACTAAGATGAGCTGGGTTCTGATCCCCACTTGGTCGTGGAGCCAACTGGGTGACTTTGGGCCAGTCACAGACTCTCAGCCCAACCTACCTCACAGGGTTGTTGCTGGGATAAGATTGAGAGCAGGAAGAAGATGATGATGCTTTGAGTTCTTTGTAAGTGAAAAATGGGATATAAATCTAGTAAATAAACAAATAAATAAAAGCCCTTTAGTGAGTTGGAAGATAAGCTTCTGTGCATAGTAAGAATGATTGTTGAACCCAAACTAAGGACTTCTCAAAAACTTGTCTTGTGGTGGGGGGGCCCTTAGTATGGTTCCTGCTGCTGAAAGACCAAGCGGCAAGATCAGTGCAAGCCCTCTAACCAGGCAACTTCTCTCTCTTGACACCTCATCATGGGGAAGGGACTGGGCAAGGCAATGGCTATTCTTTCTTCTCTTCCCGTCCCTTCCAAAACATTCTACATCTGCTTGGCCTGGAAACCTGTGGGCTGCAGCCTTGGGGATGCTTCAAAAGCATGTGCCTCTACCTGGTCTGCTAAAGCTCCCCTCTCCACTGACTCAAGTTCCCCTTGCTCTTCAGAATCTCATCCCTGCTAATTCTGTGATGCTTGCCAAGAGTGGCAGTCGACTTCACTCACTCTACAACTGTTTTCTCCTTATCCTCCCACCACCAAAATCCTATACCAACCCAACCCTCTCTTTGTCTTGCCTTAACTATTCCACACCTGCCAAAAAAGTCCTACAGCTCCTATCATGCTTCAGCCAACCATGATGGCTGGTGGATGTTGGGAGTGATAGGATTTTTTTCTGTCTAAATATGCATAGGATTATATTGTAAAACAGTATTATTGGCCTCATATTGTGGATGGGATTGAGGCTGAGAGAAGCTTGCCTGTAAGGGCACCTAACAAGCACGGGTGAAATTCAAAGCAGGAGCTTCCTGATCCATATCTTGGTCCCTTAGCTACTGTGCTGTAGCCTAGGCTTTAGCAACCTGGTGTCCTGACTATTTAGGGAATAGAACTCATGTTATATAAAAAGAGAAAATTAATAGCTGTAATGTTGAGAGGTTACCTGTTAGAGAAGCATTCATTATTCTCAAGTCTCATACTTCTACTGAAGATCACTCCAGAGTTGCAGTTACTGTAATCTTCATTTAACTGCTTCCCATAATTGTCTGATTTGTATTTCCATACAGTGTAAAGTTTAATTGGAACATCAAATAGCAGAATAAAAGAGTTTCTGCATCTTGCTCCAAAATGATGCTTTGTTTTGTTATTGGTCCATGAATTTCAGAAAAACATACACTTTTCTTTAAAACTTCCTTATTTTGTGGAAGGAATTACATCATGCGTTTGATCCTGTGTATATATACCTTTATAAGGCCAAGGCCAGTTTTGTATTACCCCTTTTGGTGCTTCAGTCATAGAGATGAAGAAGGCAACAAATTAAAATGGTTGCATAGGTTTGCAGAAACATGATCATTTTTAGAGTTTGTGTGCCAGTTTATCGCCCAAATCAGATAAACTTGCCAACAAAGAAAAATACTTGAGGAACGTGCAGGTTTTAGTGTTTGAAATCTCTTTAGATCTTTGCTGTCTCTTTTGCTAGATGAAACAAGCCCAGGTATTGAGATGAATTCTCTATCTTCTGAGAAGTTTTAAAACCTGTCAGCTCACAGAGGCTCAGAAGAGACAGAACTGTGTGCTGTTAGAGGGAAGGAACACTCAGCGGAGAGATGAAGAGGCCGCACTATCTAATTGGGCTTGTTAGACTGTGCATGTATTGTGTGTGCCAGAGAGAATGAGCATTATATAAATGCTATATGCAGAGGAGGGTGAAGAAATGACCAGCGGGAAGAAACTGTTGTGCATGGCAAACCACCATGTATGTATGTATTCGGAATGGTTCAGGTCTGAGCTGCGTTACACTCTGAGCAAGTTATCAGAAAGAGTTGAGTGCCTTTCATTTAGCTTTCCTACAATTGTCCACAGGTAAATTATACGCAGACAAAAATTGGAATATGTGTACCCAGTTTTGATGACAGGCTGATGAAATCTTTTGGCAAAGGCTTAACATGCCTAGGACTGTTATGGATGGTCTGCCTTCTGACTAAAGATTGGTTGACTCCATATCCATTTTTCTGTAGTCTGTTGCTAAATTAAGAACCATACCTGACTGGACTTGGTTGACCTTGCAGATCTTGAGCTGATACCTGTTTGAGATTTTGAGATTTAACATTGTTTTAATTGAATAACCACATCTTACGATATGCTGCAGAAAATCCAAAGGACTGTAAACAGAAGGAAGAGAACTAATAGCACTGTTCTGCAAATACTTATGTAAGAATTAGCATAAGGCAACTTTTGCAGTACTTTAACAGGTATGCTGCACAGCACTGGCCATGCTTCTTCAAGCAGAACCACTCTTGGATTTAGCTTCACTGTTCTTGTATAGCACTTCATGCAAGTTATAAAATACCCTTCCAGGAATTGAAGGCATCTTTCATGTACTATCTTTGGGTTCGGCTTTTTGACTCCATGACTTCAATTGGCAGACTGAATTTATGAGCCCTGGCCCATGACAGTTAATCAAGAGGGAATTAACTTGAGGAGTTAACTGGTTCATCTGTCAGCTAAGGTTAATGGAGGATTAATGAGAATATAAAGGTATGTTCTGATCTGTTGCCAGCTTGACAAATGTCAAGAAAATGTTGCAACAATATAGGACAGCTTAGTAAGAGATGTGCTTGTTGTAAGGTTTACCTTGTGGACCTTTTCTAGTTGCTCTTTGCAGTCAGGCGCACTGATTAGTTTTAAACCAGCTTTGCCAGACACAGTACTGTAGTGATGGAAAAACATGGCTACTTAAAGACTTAGAGCATACTGAAAGGCTATGCCCAGCCAATTATGCCAACTTTGCTACAACAAAAATATAACATAGAAAGCATTAGTAACGAGCAATAATTTACTGCATGTTAATACTGTAAAGACTGTGGGGGTTTAGAAGGGCTTCTCCTGGGCATAAAGTTTAGTGCTTTATGGCTTCCATATCACCCAACATTGTTTCCCCCCCCCCCCCATTTTCTTCATCAACCAAGCTGCATCTGCTTCTTTTTATATGCTATTAGGCCTAAAGTGAAAGTCTTTGCTAAACCTGGATGCTGAATGGAGGGTTGGATAGGTGGTCCAATTATGATTTTGAACACTATGTCAAAATGTTTTGTCTTTAAGTCTGGCTTGGCTCTGTAAATCAGCCTTCTAAATTAGCTAAGAAAAGTTACTACCTGAAGTATTTTTTACTGCTCTCCTGGGGCTGGCAAAATAGGGATAATAAAATTCACTCCTCTGTCAGCAATGTGCTGGAATTCTGTTCTTAGTGTGGAGGAGGGGCTTTGTTTGCTTGGTTTGGATGTGGGGTGCAGAGAAGGGAAAGAGTACTTCGTTCCTCCTCCTCCTCCAATCCAATTATGTGCCTGAATGCAAGTCCTTGCAGCCTATGGTGAATGATTAAGTACAAGTTTATGGTAAACAGACTCAGGGAACTGGCAGTTAAATTCTCATTTAGAAGTTCTTACAAAAACAGATAATGTTCTTGCCCTACATCAGTGGAAAGGAACTTGGCCCCCAAATATTATTGGACTACAGTTCTCATCTCCCTTAGCATTGGATGGGACTGACAGGAGTTGTAGTCCAACAACACCTGGACAATCACATATTCCCCATCTCTGCCTGAAATGGTTTGTATTCCGTATTGCTTTGTCTCATATATGCTGAGCTCAGGTGCTGAGATGTACTGAAAGTGGAGTCCACCTGGGGTATAGTGGGTGGCAATACAAAGTAAGGATCTCTTAATGCTGCTTTTTAAGAGAAGGGAGATATAAATGTTTTAATAATAGACACGGTTGTTTTCTGGTCGAAAA
The DNA here is from genome assembly GCF_004798865.1 of Varanus komodoensis. Classification (NCBI taxonomy): domain Eukaryota; kingdom Metazoa; phylum Chordata; class Lepidosauria; order Squamata; family Varanidae; genus Varanus; species Varanus komodoensis. The sequence goes on along the minus strand of NW_025335268.1, from coordinate 41,786,516 downwards.
GCCTGTGAAGGAGTTTGAAGTATATGTACACACAAGTCTATAGTCCCTGAGGCACGCAAATGCAAATTTGTAATTCTGCTACATTCTTGGTACCTTAATTGAAAACCCACAGGCTAATTCCGCATTTTATTTCTACATTCCTTTGTGTAAAAGTTTCATTTTCAGCAATTAAAGGAAAGAAGAATTTTAAAAACTAGTTAAAAGAATGTTGACCTTTTGTAACATAGTGTTAGAGGTGGTGTTAAAAAACAGTTTAAACATCTGAAACATTCCCAGCACATTTTTTCTTCAAGAAATGTTTTTCTGAACTATTGATTCTAGTGTTCTATAAAATTCTATTTAGCAAAGTAAGGAGCAGAGTTTTAGAGATAAAGGTATAATAAATTGTAAGAAAGCAAATAATAAATCACAACCTAGCAAATTCTTTGCATCTGTAGAGGAACAGAAACAATTGTGATGTTAGTTTTTTTTTCAAAAATATATATAAGTTTAATCTAAGAAAAAATAGGTTGAACCCCATTTTTTTCCTCAGATTGCAAATTTAAAAGAGAAAACCCTCTTTTAAAAGAATGAAATAAATCTGGATGAATTTCAAAGGACCACTAAGTAAAGCTACCCACTGCCCCAAATATACTGGTTTAATGCTAGTAAATATTACTTGAAGTATTATTTTAAAATCTACTTTCAAAAAAAACCTACAGGAAGTAGGCAGTATATTCCAGTCTTCTTTCTACCAGGACAATTTCCTCTTATAAAATTGAAACAAGTCAATGCTTATCGGAGAAAGAGGGAGCATGTTTTTGGTTTTTTATATGCAAATGTATGTGGTTTTAATACACAGTTGATTAAAATTCATATTATTGATTAACTAGTATGGAATACAGTATTAAAAGGGACAGGCAGGCAAATTACTACTCTTGCTGAAAAGGCATGCTTCATTGATAGTACCTCCTCTTAGATTTTAGTTGATTGAAAGTTACTTTCCTCCAAACTGGGACTTAAACTGTGTAGGATTTTGTGGCCACTTTAATTTGGTTCAAGTTTGCTAGAACCTGGACCAGAAAAACAATTAATGATATGTGAATATTAGGAAACTTCCTTTTTACCCATTGCATGCTTTGGGCATGCCACTGTGAAAAGAATGCACCAGGGGTTAGTTCTTCACTATGTAACCTATGATGGTGAAGACAAACAAGCAACTTCTTCTAAGCTTGCCATGACTTGGTATTGATATACATATGGCATATCTTCAGAGTGGAAGTGTGTGTGTGTGTGGGGGGGGGGGTTACCTTTTTAAGATGAAGTGGCTAAAGTTTTTATTTATTTTCTTTCTTTGACACTTAAAACCTCCATGGATGCAGTCCATTCCCCTTCCTAGCACACCTTGAGATTCTTTTTCTTTCTTTTTTAACCATTCTTCAGGAAGGGGGCAGAATTTTGGCTTGAAACATGAGTGGGAAGTTAATTTCCTCCGTCTTCAATGGTCATAGTCTCAAGTGAGGGTAAGGCAATTATGCTTATAGGCCTAACTTGGCTCAGCAAGGATCTAACTGGCAAATGGAATGCTGAGCCCGCAGGAAGCGGGTTGGAGGGCACTGAGAGGAGTGGCTGAGTTTTTCATGGCTTTTGCTGAGCACCACCATAACCCTTTTAAACAAGTTGTGCAAAATCTATGCCACTGTGAACCCAGCATTTCAGCAAGCCACCGTGAACAACCCAACAAGGTTTTCAGAGTGCTGTGTTTGTTTAAAAACAAAACAAAACACCCTGTGGAAACCACACCCAATTCAGACCGCAGCAAGCCACTGTGACTGCTAATCTGTGGTATCTTGTTCTGCCATGCAAATCAGGTCATGGTATAACTATCACTAGCCTTGTTTTATTCTCATACTGTTTACAAAACATGTTTGCAGTCCAGTCTATTTTCAAGTCACCAACAACAATTTGACACAGAACAAATTAAAATGTAGCAGTTAGATCAGTCACACTGGAAGGAAAATAAAAATGGAAGGAAGGACGATCTCCTTTGAAAGACAGAGACCACTCATACAGAGCATAGATAATCCAATGATTCCAAGTTGCTAACTAAATGTGCTGGGTAGCATAAAAGAAATACATATGATTTGATAGACATTTGTTATGTTATCCTATTTTATTTTAATTATTAACTATAAATGCCACACACAGCAGCCTTTCCTTGCACAGTAGGTGATATGATTTCTATATTTCAAAGAAAAATTAAATCATGTTTCGGAACTAGAAGAGTTAAAGGATGAATGAGGCAAACTGAAATGCACAGTTTTCTGAACCAAGCCACTAAAAGTAGAGTACATTTGTAACCTAGAATTCAAATCTGTTTCCAAATCTTTGGTTAGAAGCATTAGCAGTGATCGTTGTAAGTTCAGTTATACCAGTGAACCATGGCTAAAAATGTGGTAGGGAATGTGGGCAGATTTTTGAGTAAAGGGGACCAAGCATTCGTGTGGACTTCTCCTGACCAGTGTCAATCAAACTCTGATTATTCTTTTTTGGTACTTGTGCAGACTGAAGATTGGATAAATGTTAGCCTTTTGCCAGCATTTGAATGAAGTAATGAGGAATAAAGATCTGTGTGTGCTAGCTTCACTGTATTGAGCAGGGAAGGCAGAAGAGGAGTTTTATGGACATTCACTTGAACATGAGTAGATTGGTACAATTGAACATGAGCAATGGTGACCTTGATTGGCCAAGGAGTCCTTGTGAAGCAAGTTGAACTTTTGAGACTTCTCTGCTCATTGCAGCTGGATCAGGAACTGAGAGTGTGGAGCTGGGATCAGAGAATCATTGAAAGTGTGGCCTGTTGTACACCCCTTCCCAACCACACACTCATGAATCCTGAACATAACTTCTCCAAAGTTTACTTCCTGAGAAAATACTATTCTAGTTACATTTTGAGAATGCTTGGAAAGCTGGCCACTGGAAGAGAAGAACAGGCTAATTCTATCGTAGTAATGTCCTTTTCTGCTATTATCCACAACAAATGAGTGCAAATTCAGATTGTCCTCCATATGTATTGAGAAACAATTTTCAGCCCCCCAGAATAGTTCCTAAAATGTTATCCTAGCTGTTCACATCTAAGTGAGACTGAAACACATGTTGCCACATTGGGGCACTTGATTTAAATAATCTGAGTGCAGTGCTAATGAGTAAGTTTGAGAAATACTTTTTAACTTCTTTCTTTCTTTCTTTCCTTTCTAGATGAGCATGATGATGTACAAAAGAAAACATTCACAAAATGGATAAATGCTCGTTTTTCAAAGGTAAGGATGACTTAAAATTAATAGGCATATAGCTGGGCTACTTAAAATGCATAGTTTTTTCAGATCATCAGCTAATGAAATATACAAATCTTTATACGTCTTGTTCCTTTCCCCGGCAAGGAGACATCACAATAGCAACAAACTGAATTCTACAACTCCTTATTAAATCCACTCCAACAGACATAAGGAGTGCTGAGATCCTGAAGGCTGCAAGCAGTGTCCATATCAATGTCTTCCTTTATTTATCCATGCTTGTTTCTAGTTCATTCTTTTAAAAATCGTTTATGGTATTTATACTGTTTTTCAAATGGATGGCATTTGTAAGATAATAGTTTTCCCCTGTAATCCACCAATAGGGAACATGGGATTCTTCATATATTGGACTACAGTTTCCACTATCACTGACCATTTGCTGTGTTGTCTAAGGGCTGGTGAAGTTTGCATTGGAAGGCCACAAATTCTCCAGTTCTACCATAAACCATAGGTAGGCTGGGTGGAGAAAGAAAAGAAGGCTTTGATCATGTCTTCTATCCATGAGAAGTCATTACTGACGAATGCAGCAGGTCTAGTTTTATTAAACTTCTCCTTGTATGACTCATGGCTGGCTGGCAAATGCCAGGAGTTGTAGGGCTTTTGTTTATCTACACCTGTATCTAAATCTCTTAATTTTATTGAAACGTTCTGCAATAGTGAGTAGAAGACTACTTTAAATTAACCATACTGTATAATTGGAGTTGTTGTGCCTTACATGCAATAATATGTGTAGCTCTTGCACTAATGCAAATTCTATCAGAAGCGGAGCAATTCACAATTTATTGGCTTCATGTACATGATAAAATGTCGAGGAAGAAACGTACTTCTTTTCATAATCCTTTGTTAGGCTTAAGGCAATAGATTTTAGATGAGAAAATTTATTTCTTCAATGAAATACTTTTATGATAGCATCAGATTTGATATCTGGAGATCAGCACTAGGATAATTAGGAACATTATTTATTTATTTATTTATTATAGGAGGTGCAGTGGCGCAGCACCTCCAGCTTAATAATGCTTGATAATGCCTGGATGTGCTGATCAGAAATGGTGGACACTCCAGCGGTTTTAGCCCAGCACTGTGTGACGGAGTGAGTCCCTGTCATTTGCCCATCAACTTAAAATTCATTTCAATCTTTGAAGCTCCATCCAGACATTCACCCTGCACGCACGTATGAGAATTAAAAATGTGGTGGGGATGAAAGCATGCATGCAAGTCCCATTAACATGGTTTTTCTGTAGATCTTTGCACAGTGAGTGCAAATGCCTGCAGGCCCACAGGTTGAATTTTCTTTTGATTGGGAACTCTGATAAGAAAGAATTTGTAATCATAGAGAGGCTTATAAGTGGGTTTGGTTGAATTTCCCTCCCAGTTCTCTACCAGTGGCTTTTCAGCTTGCTATATTTCACAGACCTGTGGAGTCTGAGATTTGGCATGTTCCAGGGCTTGGAGTTTGGTAAGTAGGTTTCATTTAAACAAAATGATTTGTTCAGGAAAACATGTCTATAACACTGCATTAAAAGGAACTTAAACTGGCATTATATCTAGATGGTTGCTTAATGTGGTAGGTGATGGGAAGGCATTAGAACTAGCATTAAATAAATGCTGTGAATGGTTATTACAGCCTATGGAATCTTAGAGATTAAAGTTTTCTTTATCCAGCATACGAAGATGTCACTGTTCAGCCTTTGTCTAATTTCTAGAGAAAAATCCCTTTGAAGTAGTTGGGTCATAGCTGTGTGAAGAAAATTGTCTCCTCCCTGAAGTTCCAGCACAAAGTATAATTTTGAAATAGGCTAACCATGTGGATATTTCTTTGAATGTGAAACTCCGTTTCAAGATCTTGTTAAAATAATCTGATGCAGCCTTATTTTTTACTTGGGTGTTCTGAATGGAAAGTTGGATGGAGTTCAAAGAAGACAAAAAGGAGAAACAGCATGGTTTCACCAATATACAATCAGAAACAAAAGCAGTGGGCTAACCTGGTTTAGGTGAAAACCTGACTCATTTTCAGTTTCAACATATATAAAAATACAAAGACATTTGTTCAGATGCAACAATAGTAAACTAGGAATAATCCTCCACCACCACCACCACCACCACCAAGAAACAGCAAGAATTGCTGGGAAAGAGGAACTACAAGATTGTGAGGGGATTTTTAAGGAGGAAGAATTGGCATTTTCCTTGGGATTCCTGTATTTGGGAACTGACTACCCATTCTTTAAATACTTTTCAGAATCCATAGATATAATTTGTGTGGTATTGACAGCTTACTTTTGTATTATTTCCAGTTTTCTGATTAAAGACATGGTGTGGGAGGGGAGAGTCAGTTTTAGTCTCAAAGGGCCTATGTTTCACTGAGAACATTAGAAGAATCCTTCTGAATCAGATCAAAGGTTGATCAAATACATCATCTTATTCCCACAGCAGTCAGCCAAATATATGTAGAAGGACCTCAAGCATAGTATGAAGGCAACATCCATCCTTGCTGTTATTCCCCTCCCCACTCCAATGATCCATTTTCTCATTACAGTTAGTAGTTGGATTCCATCTTCCATGCAGTTGTCTGATCATTTCGAAAGGAGTGGCCATCATCATCTTTTGTAAGAGAGAATGCCACAAGCTGATTATGAGTTCTTCCAGTCTTCTTTTCTCTTGGAAGAACTCAAGTTCCAGCATTATGAAAAAGGAAGCAAAAATTGTCCCCACAACCAAAATTATGTTTAAACAGCATCAACTGCAGTTACTTTTTTACAGGTTACAGAAAGCTTAGCCATATCAGCACATGGTCTTCTGCAGCATTCTTTGTCGGGGCATCTTCACATATCCCTAACAAAAACAACTTCACCTCAGGATCCCAGATTTCTCATCATCCAGCTTTTCCCTCTGGTCCTCATCAGACAGATACTCTTTTGAGGAGGAAGTGAGGGTGAAAACTGTAGAAGTGAGTGACAGCCTGTTTAATGGTGTGGCAGAGTTGCTGCCTGTACCCTGTGCCACAACAGCTCAAGACTGGACCCCCACCACTAATGTTTTTCTCTGACTCTTTACTGGAGCAATTCTGCAGCAACAGTCTATTTAGCAGTAATCCCCTTGTGCTTGTCTGCATGAGCCTACAATTAGTGTTCTGCTTTCTTTTCTGTAGGCATAAGCCCAAATGCTCTGGTGGTGTTGGTAGGTGGTAGGGTAGTATGAGGGCTTGAAACCTACCAGAAGCAATCTGCTGGGTATCCTGTGTTGCAAGAACTGCACTGGCCTGCTATTAGCTACTGAGCCATGCTCAAGCTAATGTTGTTGTTGTTCAAAACTCTGCACAACTTTGGACTGGGATACCTTTCCCTTTTATATGCTAAGTGACCTTCAACATTGTCAGAGAAGGGCTTGTTGGCTGTTGCAAAATTAAAGGAATGCTGCTATTTCCTTGGCAGCAGACCTACCTGATAGGATCCGCCCTTTGGAGAATCCTCCTCTGTACATCTTGGGAGACAGAATATGTTTCAGTTACTTCCTGAAAGTGCATTTACTTTCTCAGACTTTTTTGGCTTATCATTAAATCAGTCCCATGCCTCCATTTGTACTGTCAAAAGCTCTAACTGAAATATCTTTTAATATTTTATTTTAACAAGGTGTTCATGTTTGTATGTGGGATTTTATGTTAAGAGATATACGAATATCAATAATAATGATTATGATGGTTATGCTGGCTAGAACTGATAGGCAATGCAGGCCAAAACATCTGGAGGGACACATATTGTCCATCTTCCTTGCTGCACATGTAAATCATAACTTGAAATATAATGATGCACTTGTGGAGTGGGACTTCTCGTCCACCTAGCAGTCACCACCACCTAAATTTGCTTTGGAGCATCCTCCAAGATTCTGACCAGGTACACATGGTCATGGAGGAAAAATAAGCAACAGTAACTTCTTTTCATATCTTGCATGTGCCAGTTGTGAGCTGCTTTGTAGATTGCCTGGTGTAGGTTGTCATAATGTCTGAACTCAGTGAAGGTGGGGTAGCTGAGGTGGTTTATAAACCACTGCAAAATCCTTGGCTGGTTCTATGATTTCAGGGTCCTTCGTAAACCATGGATCAGGTTTTGTTGGTGCATGGGGTACGGGATAGAGGGAGCATTAAACTTTCCCATTCTACTGCTGTAAGCAGTTCCATTGGTGGGAGGAGTTAATTGGGTATCACCTTCCTTTGCCCTTGAAGCTGCAGTCTCACACCTTGGTTGGCTAATCTTGGTTAGTCTTTAACAATGATTTAGATATCCATATATAATTTATGCATAGACATTATGTGTAAAGTCTGATAGTATAAAGTGACAGTAACTTTCCAGAATTCAAATTTGTCACCAACCAACCAACTATATTAATATATTATTTCAAAAAAGCATACATTAGCCACTAATGACTCAGCACTGAGCTTTTTCTTCTAATTAAAAAAAGAATCTTCTTGTTGAAAATATAGAAGTTTGGGGTACACCAGGGTACAGACAATTTATATCAGATTAGACTACCTGGTAACATAATCCTGGAAATCTTTTTGTTTTTCAGTTCAAGTTGTAGTAATTCTCAAAGGCTGTTTACAAATACAGCCCTTGTTTCCTTAAGTATTAAATATGTATCTTGGGGGTTACACTTCTCTTTGTTGGTGTATTTGAAGAAAATATAGTCGCTGTTTATTTTGAAAAGAAATTTGTTGTATATATTGTTTTACGTGTGATTTCCACCCTATAGTGGTAGGAAAAAAATGGGTAAATAGTAAAGTGCATATAATTTATTTTAGACATAGGCAATTCATCATAGCAAATATCTATAAAAGAATAATATATACTTTCTTGCATCCTTGGTTGACTGAAATACAAATAGAAAAACAGAAAATAAACATTTTGAAAACAGGATGGTGCTCTAAATTTAGATGTTGGCAATATACGGTCAGTTTTTTAAAACTAAAACTGTTCTTACCCTGCATGGTGACCTTTCTGCTTTCTGAATGGTTTCCCACATCAGATTCCCACGTCTTGGGCACATGATATGGAAAATCTTGACACAAATATCCAAGTACATAATACGTATTATTCAAGATGGACTAGAAATTAGTTATGTTTATATAGTAAAACTGTTTAGCTATGTTTCTTGAGCATGCTGGGAATTGTAGGACTTATTTCTGACTAAACATGCAAAGGATTGCACCCAAGGTCATGTACAAGCTTGTTTTGTCCTGCTTGCTTCTGTAGATGAGATGACCAGGAGGATTAAATAACAAGATGCTGAATATGAGTTGTAGTATGGAATTGACTGCATCACAGAGCTAAAGTAACTCCATGCTTCCCATCTCTTTTCATATGCCTTATTAAACTGAGCTTTATGACAAAGGAGATGCAACTGATCTCTGTTGTCTTCCATTTGTACTTCCCCTGCCAACTTAGACAACAGGACTCCCCTATCCTGGCTCCTGTGTGTGGGTTATTTCTATTTTGTAAAAACAGCCCTGTTAAATAACAGTTTTTCATTCCTACTCATAATACCACCAATTATCCTCACATTTCCTTCTAAATATTTGCACCTCTGCTTACAGTGTCATTGTTACATATGCTTTGAGATGTATTTACCCTAAGAGCATATGCCCATAAGAAAATCCATGCTGGAGCACACCAGTGGTCCATCCACTCCAGCACTCCTTTTGCAAAGGGCCAGCACAGGCTGGATGGCTACAAGAGTTCCACCTATCAGTGCTCCTCAGCAACTGGTATATGTAGGCAGACCACCACTGATAAAGGAGGCAGCACATAGTCAGCAAGACTTACAGTTATCAATAGCCTTGTCCTCTATGAATGTATCCAGTCCCCTTTCACAGCTGTAAATGTTGGCCATCACTACAGCAGGACCCCTGTATCTAGTGGCTCAGTCATTGCATTTTCAGTTAACCACGGTTGACCTCAGCCTGAAAGAGAAGTCATAAAGTGCTTCATGCAAGCAAAAATTCTTGATTTAATAGGGAAAGAAAAATATTGCATGCTGAGGTGAGAATGAACAGAATTGTGAAAAAAGAAATGTGTATAGTATGTATATTGCAGTGTTTACTATTATCTGTGGTTTCAGACTTCCGCTGGGGGCTTGGAACTAATCCATGCAGATATAGGGGTCCTGCTGTACTTCACGTGGCAGTGAATTCCATAGTTCAGCTACGCGCGGTTTCATTTCTCCCATTTGTTCTATGGTTAGTGCTAAACAGGAAAAATGGAAGTTGCACAAAAGAAATGCAGAGCCAAGTTCTCCTGGTTCATTCATAATTTTCCAAACCATTGTCCAAACTGAGTCATATTAATTACTAGATTATTATTTCTTGTCACTGATGCTTTTCATTGATAAAATCTTATTAAATATGCAGTTATAACTGAAACCGCATCACTCTGCAGGTAATTCTGTTATATTTTTGCATTTAACTTTGAAGACATGAGTTTATAGCCTGACTATTCTCAATTTCAGCTGTTGAGGCACTCTGTGGGATTGATGTTTTGTGACTTTTAAGGCATTAAACAGTTCCTGAATTCTTGCAAATGAGAGGCATTAAGGGGTGAGGGAGATGAGAAAGGGAGATGCTGGCTGAAAATTGGAGGCAGATCTGAGTTGTATGTAAGCCAGAGAGAGTGGTAGAGCTCTCTGTTTTAACAGTTTTCTCCTAAGAAAATTCCTTGCTGTGTAGTGCCGAACACTGCTGAATTATGATCTTACTTTTGTTGTCTGGGAAGATGATCGATCTGCGAAAGAGAACCAAGTCCCTCTACAGATCTTGATGATACAACCTGCATTTTTTCCTCTTCCTTCCTTCCTACCACATTTATTAAAAGCCTACATATAAGTCAGTTGCAAAGATGGATGCTTGCACCTCTCTATTCTGTCCTGTCTCTGGTGGCAACTGTTCTATTAGATATACCTGCTCAAAAATATCCTGTGATAAGAACAAGTACCAGAATGTATTATAGATAGCAGTTCTGGTTAGACAACATCGTAACAGAAAATGGCAATCAGATAGCTGCTTTCTATTGATTTCTGAAAGTCTGTGCAGTGGTGCCACCCTGGTATACCTGAGTACAGGCTGTCTCTGAGTTATGAACATCCAAGTTGTGAACAGCCCACACTTACAAATGAACTGCAATAAAGCATATTAATTTAAAAACAATTACTGCAGAAAATCATCGACCAAAGGGGAGAGAGGGACCTCCAAAGCAAGCCTTCCTGCCCCACCCATCTAGAGAAGGAAATCTCTCCAGCATTTCCTTGCTGCAAGGAAATGGCACTGGTGAGTTTGGGTGGGTGGGTGGCTGGGCGGGCTTAGAAATATTTACAGTTTTTCCACTTTCACAGAAGTCCTGAGCCACTAACACCTGAAAATGTGGAGGGCCAACTATATGTGATCGATCTGACTTACATACAAATTTAACTTAAAGAGTAATTTCCATTTTCTCAGGAGCAAAATTCATTTGTAACCTGGGGACTGCCTGTACATAAAGCTTGCGCAGGCAAGTATGGAATGTTAGACCATATGCAGAGAATTATACAACCTGAGGAGAAATCTGTCTGCTAATCCTGGTTTACATTTGTAGCATTCTTCCTTCCCTTTCCTTCCCTTTCCTTGCGTAGAACAATATAGATGACTTCCTGGAAAATTAATAAAATATCTATTTTCTCTTTATGTGTTTTGACATGATTCTAAAACCCTTATTTTATAGTGTGGAAAACTGCCAATAAAGGATATGTTCCTAGATCTTCGAGATGGGAGGAAATTATTGGATCTCTTGGAAGGTCTGACAGGGACTCCACTGGTAAGAAAAACATTAACTGTTTCTGTGTAGGAAGGATAATCTAAAAGATGGTATGCATAATAACTATGCTTCTCTTTGCTTATTTAGAAAATTAGACAGGTGCCTGCAGTTGTTGAAAGAACACATTCAAAGTGTATTTGGATTTTTATTTCCCTCATCTAAGGTTGAATTTGCATGTCATCTTTGGCATCTTTTCTATTCTCTGAAACCTTAGAAATTCTAGATTACTTTTTAAAATAGTAAATTTTTAGGCTTTTCAGTTATAGCAAAAAGTTGACGTGGGTAATGGTGTTACTTGCTGATCAGGTCAGCCATGCTGAACGAGTTATTTACTTTTCATTTGATGGATTCTTATGGAAGCTTTTCGGCAGAAGAAAATGTATTGCAGAATGATCCCCCTGATTGATATTGGATTTTGGGGGGGTCGGATCGGATTTTTAGGCAATAGCACATTAACTTTAATGAGACTAGTCAAAACCTTGAAAATCCAAAGCACTAAACATATACCATCTTGATAATGAGCAATAAGGTATAAAGCTCAATAATGTTGGATAGAACAATAATTGGCACATTAGATGTGATGGTTTTGATGAGGAGAACCGAAGTAGGCATGTTGTCTAAGGCTAATGCCCATTCTGAATTACTTCTGTGTATGCAACAAAATGCAAAATTAAATCTCTTCTGAGTTTCTCAGGGGTTGATTGCATTCTACGTGCCCAACGTTGATAGTCCTTTTTTTTTTTTTTTTAAGAACAACTTCACCACTCTCTGCAAACAAATCAAAGTATCATAGGCTGTGGAAAACATTCAACTGCAGTGTCTACACTTGGGTATTGCATTCTGACCAGTGACTTTAATTGGGAGAAAAGGTCCATACTTGGATGTAATAGGAAACTATTGTTCGTTAATATAAGAATGCTCTGTTCCAAAACTTGGGCTTATGCACTCCGTCTTCATCTTCTCCCTTTTTGAATATGAAGGGAGAAAATGTGAAGCTTCTGTATCTTCTGCATGGGGGAAATAGAGGATTATTCAAAGTATGGTTAATTAACAACCAAGGTTATCAACCTCCTTACTTTGGTACCTTACTTTCTTGTATTCAGACAAAGCATCACATGGTGTTTCTACTATAAATAGTGAACAACAGTATAACATTTTCTTGCATTGTGTCTGAAGGAGGGGGAAGATTGGGGGGACTGAATGAGCCTGTAATTTGTTAGATTGCATTTCCATTGTTACATTTGAATGTGATCAGAGTTTATCTGATTTAGTTGCCTAAAACGGATGAACTTAAAACAGCTAGTTTAAGTTCCCATAGTAATATAGCACTGCATTAAATTATATGGCCTATATAAAATAAGTGCATATGCATTTAGCTAGATTTAGAAAATGTAATCAGAAATAATGTAGATTTGTTTTACTTTGCTGTTCCTAAAATTGTTAATTGTAAAACTAGTGATTTCGTTTATAATGCCTGAACATTGTTGTTTTTAAAGCTGAAAGAACGTGGATCCACAAGAGTACACGCCTTGAATAATGTCAACAAAGTACTTCAAGTTTTACATCAGAACAATGTAAGTTTCTAAAATGCTTTGCTTTAGTGTTTGGTGCCCTTGAAGCTAGAGAACAAAAAGTATCTATGAGGTCAAATTTCTTTTCTGCCAGTTCGATTGAGGTCCAAGAATTCTTGGTGTGTGCTGGCCTTGTGGGGTAGAAGAGTATTTAATAAAAATCAACACAACTATATCTTACATAGTTGTGGATGACAATGGATTATATTTAGTTTATAATTAGAAGATACTTTTATCTTAGAAAATATAAAGATATTTTTCTTGTTGCTGAATTTCTGAAGGCATGATTAAGAGGGATAGAATACAAACCCAATTATACTTTCTTTTCTATATATATTTGTAAGCAATTACTCATATCTCTTTTAAATTGAATCAGAATTATAAAGATTCAGCTGATGATCTGTTTTCTGCTAAAAGGTGGTTATATGATTAAGAAAGTTGCCAATTTTTGTGGTGTTCCAGTGCCATATGTCACACTGTTACATGACACATGATCCTACCTTTCTTTTATCAATGGAGAAGTGCATGTTCACTCTCCCTAAGTTTGAGAAAGACTGGAAGAACAATCCAAATGAAAACAAGATGAGGTTCTGGGTATGTGTTTGGCTTGTGTGACAAAACTGGTACAGAATGAGGGCATTACTTCCTCTCTAATCTTGAATGGGTTAATATGTGAATCCTGTTTACAACTCCCATTCACCTCTGACTGGCTAGGCTTTTTATTGAGAAATCATAAGTCACTTCCAGTAGGGCAAGTGCTGAAATCCACCAAGATAAGAAGCCTAGAGTAATTCATTATCAGCCTTGAGATCACCCTGGCTGGTTCAGGGAAAAAGACTACAGGACTATTTATTTATTTAATTTGTACAGAATTTACCTGTTAGCATCATGTTCTTTGCATTGCCATTACAATAAAATGTCAATAATAACATGAAATAAAATAATAGTTAAAATATACAATAACAAAACAATCTAAACACACAGTATATATATAATCAGACAAAAAAGTAAATTAATAAAATTAATAAACTAAAACCAGTGCTGTCAATAGTCATGTCATAGGTGTGTCAACAAAGAAAAGTGATTGGGGTAGACAGTACACCCAACAGAATGTGATGTTTGTGTTCTGGCTGTAAAGTTTATTGGAAGCATTTCCTGCTAGTCACTGCAAATTAAACCACCCCCGAAACAATGTGACCACAGTTCTGTATCCCTGGAGGTGCGGACACATCGTGGAGCTAGACTTTCCTTGTTAAATTATACAGTTTATACTATTTCCTTGTGAATGTTTAATGGCTCTGATTGTGAAAGGGTTGGAATATTTTTCAGGTGGAGCTAGTGAACATAGGAGGAACTGACATAGTTGATGGAAATCACAAACTGACCCTTGGATTGCTATGGAGCATAATTCTGCACTGGCAGGTGAGCAGACTTGGTGATTTTCTTCAGTATTGTCTTGCGAATTGTTCATTTGCAACAGAATATATTTGCATCTTTTCTCTTACTGCAAACAAAAGAGCTGCACCTATTCCAATGTTAGCTGACTAACCAGTCCTGAAACTCTGAACTTTGGCAATGGCCTTAAAGAGACTCTTGAGTCCTATTCAGATGCAGTGGGAAACTCTGGCTTCCTGTTGGAGGACAAGCAGATGTGAGCTGCAAACTTGCATGCCTCAATACCCCAGTTCCTATTAAAATGTGAAAAACAGTCCCCCCCCCACAAATTGTGGTTAATTGCAAACTACTATAATATCATGGGTTGTGAGCAGCTTCCTATATTCAGACAAAAAGGGAAAATACAGTTAGTTCAAATGGACAAATGGAATAGAATGGCCTTTGTTTCCTTCTCTGTGATGTGGAGCTAGAGGGGGTGGATCTGAATGTGAGCCTGAGGATCCTTTATTCTTGGAATAGTAAACCATGTTTAAGTGTTACTTCTGAACTGGGTCTTTGTATTTAGGTATGTAGAAAGAATAACTGCTCCCCACTTAAATTTTTGTTTTGCATCATTTGTGTATTTCTAATCTGCCTTTATTCCATCAGAGCCCCCCCCCCCCCAATTTAAGTTTATGTGTAACAAGTAGATCAGACATACTTCTGGTTACTTCTGTCTCATGCTTTATTCTTTAATTATGCTTACAGATATGCTTTGTTTGATTTCTAGGTATTGTATATTAATATTGCATATTAATATTTATACTGCTGCTGCTGCAGGTGATGTCCTATAATTAATGGGCAGCATGGTGGAAAAGTTTAGTTTGTTGCAGTAATAATATTACTAATCTATTTTGCGAAATATTAGAACTATTCCCCTTCACACAGACTCAGAAGCACACACAGGGGAAGACATGGGCTATTGTTGGAGTCCTCACATAATCAAGAGGCTATTGAAGTACGGCTAGAGATAGGACTGTTTATCTGGTGCTGGAGTCATTATATGCTATAATTCAAATACAGAGTTTGGGGCTTTCTCTCTTTGATTTTTACTCACAGGTAAGTGTGCGGGGCCCCAGTATGAATCAGGTCATAAGGAAATACAAGCTTACTTGAAGATAAAACACAGAGAAGTTGAGAATGCATGATATGTATTTCATGTACCATACAAGGTAATTGTACAGGTGAATGCTGTGCATATTGTAAGACAATTAATGTACAGGCTTGCCAAGATAAGGGCAGGGAATAGAAAAATGTCAAGCCCAGAAAACTTACAGCAAAGTTTGAAAATGAGACAACAGAGGGTGAGTGTGGCTGTATTCAGCAATGTGTCCTTATTTGCTGTGGTGTGGCGTGAATCAGTTTCACTTTCACTAATGCTAGATCTGGATAACACTTTTTTCAGAGGCTGGGTATATTTATCAGGCAATTGTTTCGTGTATGTGCTTCAAAGCTGTTGTGTACTTTCTTTCAGGTTAAAGATGTCATGAAAGATATAATGTCGGAACTGCAGCAAACAAACAGTGAAAAAATCCTGTTGAGCTGGGTGCGCCAGTGTACTAGGCCTTATACTGAGGTTAACGTTTTGAATTTTACCACAAGCTGGACTGATGGCCTTGCCTTCAGTGCTGTGATCCACAGGCACAAGTAGGTGGCTACTTGCCAAACTCTGCAGAGTTAGAGAAATGAGCGTCTGTGGGATCTTGATTCTGAAGAGAATATGCATCTTTCATTTTAAATTATGCCTTTTCTTTTTAAAAACACTGAATGGTGATAATAGAAGGAAAGCTGCTAATGCAACATTTTCTTACAGAGAACAAAGCCTAGCCTTAGTTGTCAATAAATGAAATAAAATACTTGGAATTGTTTTAAAGTTCACTTGACATGTCTTAGTTGGAAAGAAAGCTGAGTGTTTTTTCAGTGCAGAGATTACTACTTTGAGTGATAAGCAACTTCTAAAGCTAATAATGGGTTCTTTGTTTTTGTTCTTTAAAACCACACATTGAAAAAGTTATAGAATATTTAGAGTTTTAACTAAAATTAAGATCAGCACTAATACTACTGTGTTTTTATTACTTCCTCTACAAACTCACTCTCTCTAAAACACAATGGAGAAAAGGCATTCATTTTCCAATGAAAGCTTAACAATGCATGATTGTACTTAATGAAGCTATGGAAATGCTGAAACGTAAATGTGTTTTCTGTTGGTAGGAATTTATGGCTTCCACTGTAGTTAAATATAATTATGACTAAGTAGCATTGAACTCTATGAAAGCATGTTAATCACAACTAACAAGAACTATAAGAAGCAGCAAGAACTAACAGGGATATAACAACTGGGAGAATAATCGAGAAGTAGAAGTAACTATACGAGTAATGGTCAGAGCGATACTCGAAAGCGGCACGAGGCACAGCGAATGGCGGTCGCAAAGACTGAACAAAATGGCAGACGCTCTGCTCTTTATAGGCTATGGGGGAGGGGGAGCGGAGCTTTCCCACCAAAAACCGTTAGCTTGTAATCTTCCGGCCAAAGGCACTGCACAGGCACAGCACCCCATATGTGTGATGCACAGAGGCCACGACGAAGAACTAATTTTACTTCTTTCATTTGAATGATACTTAGTCACAAGTCATTTTAGCAGCTTTGAGGGCCACAGCATTAAATACTTTTGGAAACAACATTTTGTTCTGAGGATCCCTGTATAGTCCCATTGCCTCTGATAAACTGGACATCTCTTAATCCAATGTATTTTATATTCCTGAAAAATTGAGCAGGATCAAATATACTGAGGTGGCTTTATTCAGTTGGATGAAATCTTATTAAAATATTTGACCTAAATTCTAGAGACGATATCTCTATAGTTTTCATAGGGTGATTCAATACTGATCTGAGATTGTGAATTGAATTTCATCTGAAATTGTGAACCTCTTCCATATTTTCCTACTTAAATGGTTTTTTTTTTTTTTTTTTTTTTTGAAAGGAAGAATTTTGAAGAAGTGATGGGAAAATGCGAAGGGGTTACAAGTAGAAAATCCCATTATCTGGACCCTCTAAGATTCCGTGTAGGATTATGCAAGAGATTGCATAATCCCTCTAAGATTACGCAAAAACCTTGCATAAAAATGCCATCACTTTCTGTGGAGAAGGAAATAATCAGCATGTGCATGATTTTTTTTCTCTCCTCATATATGACTCAGGAAGGAACCATGTAACTGTCACGTTTGATATTAATATGTATTAATGCTTCATTCATTAAGTGAATTAATATATAGTTCTTAATTTTAGTTCTCCCTTATTTTGTTTTCTGTTTTCTTTTTAGACCTGAGCTCTTTGGCTGGAATAAAGTAACCAAAATGACTCCAGTTGAAAGATTAGAACATGCCTTCAACATAGCCAAAAATTACCTGGGGATAGAAAAATTATTAGATCCTGAAGGTACAATAAAATTATATAGCTGAGTAAACTGTGTAGATATACCCACATGTTTGTTTTGTTTTGAATTTAAGCTTCGTAGAATATAAACTGTGACAATTATTGCTCCAGATATTTTAATATTTTTAGATTGTTTGTATACCCTGCCATTACTCTTGTTGTGCATTTTTAAAGTTAATTTCACTCAGCTTTCTGGTGTCTTTTATAAAGTAAAATCTAATGACAGTCAAGTAATGGCATTTAGTATAGTCACTAGTATACAGTATTTGTTATGCTAAAATGTTACAGGAAAGAAAAACAAATGCCCAGTTGAGGATGCTGAACTGAATGCCAGGTTGGGGCACCCTTAGGACTCTGGGTATGATTTTCTGTTTAAAATCTTCAGTAATATTATACAAGCATCTTATGTATGTTTCAGATGTTGCTGTACAACTTCCAGATAAGAAATCAATTATCATGTACTTGACATCCTTATTTGAAGTCCTTCCTCAAAAAGTTACTATGGAAGATATTAAAGAAGTGGAGACCCTTCCAAGGAAGTACAAAAAGGAATGTGAAGAAGGAGATGTGCAGGTAGCATGTCCTAATGATTGCTTATGTTTCTCCTACATGGTGTTTTTAATGTTCTGTCCCAGAGAGTTCCTGTGTATCTTCATCCTTTAAATGGTCAAGTAGCAAGATACTGAAATGAATCAATGAGTTCAGTCCTCTTTGCTTCAATGAGTGCGCAGATAGTAGGCTTCCTACCATTATTTCTGCTCCAATTTTATCTGGTTGTCTTTGCTTTTCACTTTACTGTTACTTTATTAGATCTCTGTTGATCCTTTCCCTCTTTTAGTGCAGCTGCTGGGTCTTTTTGATAGATTTCTCTCTTCTTTCAGCCTATCTAATGCCCTATTTTTCTCTTCCTTAATATATATTTACAGCTGTTCTCTTCTGGTTCTTTTCTTTTTTCCTGTAAGCCTGACATTTGCTATCCTGATCTTAAAGAATTCTATCCATTACTCACCTTTTATTCCTTTCTATTTAATCATTAGTTTTCAAGCACATTGTTCTCTGTCCAAGTCCTTATTTTCTTTCTAACTCATCATGATTGTATTCAGCCTGATTCCCACTCTTTCCAATATTTTTCTTTTGACTTGCAGTGCTATTCCTTGCTGTATGATGGCATAATCTTTGTTCATTTGGAGATTCCTTGTTCTCTGTGTCTTGGCCCCAATATTGTGAATTTGATCTCCAGTGCCACATTTATGAGGGTGATCTACTTCCAATATTTATTTTTATACCTCCCCAAAACCAAGACTCTCTCCATTTTGTGAATTGTTATTTTTAGATGAAAAGGACAAGGGAGAATGAATCACGCAGAATTCATCCCATATTTGTTGAGTATTGCATTGAGTCATAATTGGTTCCCTGTTAACTTGGAGGGGCTAGATTATAATACCTAATCACAGATTCTAAATCTGCATGGATGGTTGGTTCCTATTTCATTTTGGTATAGCGGTGAACTTGGGCATTTTAATAAACAATAATAATAAACAAACATTGCACTTGGCCTAGCAAGCGTCAAGTGCCTTTTGTCCTGTTTCATTATGTTTGGTGAGGTAGCTCAGGAGTGGGCAACTTGCAGCGATCCAGATATCTAACAACTCCCATCAGCCTAGCTAGCATAGGTTATATTGAAATATGATGGGAGTTGAAGGCCAGAATAATTCAAGAGCCACAAGTTGCCCACTCCTGGGATAGATTGGTATATTGGGGTAGTTACCTGAAGGAGCGCTTACATCCATATATGCCCGCCCGCCCGTCCCTTGAGATCTGCGGGAGAGGCCCTTCTCCGGGAACCCTCCGTGAAAGAAATTAGGAGTGTAGGTACTCAGAGGAGGGCTTTCTCTGCGGTGGTGCCCAATCTATGGAATGCGCTCCCCGGAGAGGTCCGCCTGGCGCCGTCGTTGTTTGTTTTTTGTCGCCAGGCGAGGACCTTTTTATTTAAGCGTCATTTTAATTGTTAATATTATGCTTATTTTATCTGGCCAGGGCGACTTATTTTATATTGTTATTTTTTGTATTTTAACTTTATGTTGTGAGCCTCCCCGAGGCTTCGGCGAATTGGGCGGCATAGAAATGTTTTAATAAATAAATAAATAAATAGTTGCTAGATGCTTTCATTAAGTATTACAGGTTGCAGTACTCTGATTTTTTTCCCTGTGCACTTTCTTTTATCAGGTACAGATGATTTGGGGCTGGATGGAAGGGTCTATTTAACCCAGCCTTCTACATCCTGTCACACTCTGGATGTGTTGTACTGCAACTCCCATTGTCCTCACCAAATGTAACTGGCCATGCTAACTAGGTCTGATGGAAATTGTAGTATATTACATCTGAAGAACAACAGCTTGGGGAGGGCTGAGTAAAATTCTGCCTGCTCTCCAGTTCTTTTCACCATGAAAGATAAAGCACAGGGTCTCTGCACCTTTCACTTTAGGAGGGAAAAGCTCCATTTACTCACCCCAGCTGTTTCTTCAGTCAGCTGGAGACAAACTGCTTTACAAGCCAAGACTAACAGTTTTACCTGATAACAGAAGGTTTTTGGGAACAGTTGGATGGGGATCCTGGAATTTGCCCAGATGTATATTTCCATCCTCATTTTATGTGTACACATACCCAAGACTTAAAAATGCCATTGGAACTTTTTGCTACAGTTACTAAATGTCTCTCTTAAACAAGGATACTCCTGAGTTCATGGACTGTTGTGTGTTTAGAGACCCATGTTAATGAGATAACCTTTTGTTTCTTATGATAAGGCAAACTATAAGCTAAGTTACAAAGAAACATCCTGTCAAACTGTGTACAGTCATTATTTCAAGTGTTTGAAATACGCAAAGATATTTTGCCAAGCAGCTAATATTATAACAAGTTTGGTGCTGCGTATTACACTTAGGCATTTGGAAACTGGACATGTGATATAAATTCAGGCTTGTGAGGGCAGGATAATTTTACTTCTCTGAGATTAGTACTGATTAGGTATCTAAAATACTTTAAAAGCTGCCTTTGGACTAGGATGTGTACACAATGAACTGCATTTGCTTTGGAATTTGTATCAGCAGATTATATATTTCAAAATCTATATTTAAATATTTATATATTCCCTTATTTTCTATAGGCAGCTTTCCTTTTTGCCCCTGGGGATATTTACAAATAGCTTTTCAGGGAGAAGTAGGCAGTGAGATGGACTTTCTTCATATATTTGTGTCCCTTCTGTTGCCTCTTTCTATCTAGTTTCACCCTTCCATCAGTTTTTCTGTTTCTTTTTGCAGTAGTCAGTCAGCATTTAGTCAGTCAGCTCATTCTGCTGAGCTGTTTTGTGATGTTCCTGCTTCATTTCTTTTCATAAAGAAAAACACGGAGTCCTCCAAGTTAGCTGGTACCTCCGTCATGTGCATATATATTTCTACTTTGACTAAAACAGGAGCAGACACCTGTGAAGTCTGGAAATAGTTTACAAGCTATTTCCTATTTATGCCTATGATTTGACCTGTATGTTGATAGTTTCAATTTGGCAGCCCTACTTTCAGCACTTAGCCCAGTCATACTGCAGAGGATCTTTAAAAAACAGTTCAATATCTGGAATACCTTCTGTGCTTTAAGTCATAGTATGTACACTGAAATATCTGAAAAGCAATGGCTTGAGAACCTGAAAACTGTGAGCAGTGCTCTGTTTGGAGAGCAGGGCCTTCTTACCCGACATCTTCCTACCAAAGCAGCTCACAGCTCCTCCACTGCAAACCAGTCCTGGGGGCACAGAATATCTGTAAAAGGATGACATCCTATTTTAGCACCTATGTTTATTGTCTGAAGTGGGACCTTAGGTATTCATTTTGGAAGATGCATGAGATCCTGCTCTGGATATTAAAAGATATGTGAAAATGGGATGTTGCAGCTCACTCTTGGATCATCTTTACTCCTTAATTAAATACGCAGAACCTTTGAGAAAGGTTTTGCCTTTATTTTGAGAACAGTCAGAGATGCTTCACTAAAACTTCATTTGTCTATGCAAGCTGCTTTCATTGAGCAAAACTGTATGCCCATCAGGACTTGTGACATACATGTCTATTTTTATTCACTTTGTATACAACATAATACTCTTATATGGTGGCAGGCTCTTTTTGTGGTTACACGTGGTTGGTTTAAATACATTTTTTGGTACATGTATAGCCTATCCCTATATGGAGGCAACATCTGAGAGGAACAATCCTTATTTTGGCTTTCTTCATTTTCAGAGTGCAACATCAGAAGATGATTATGGAGGTTCAAGAGCAGAGACACCCAGCACTGTGACAGAAGTGGATATGGACCTGGAGAGCTACCAAGTAGCACTAGAAGAAGTTCTCACATGGCTTCTCTCTGCTGAGGATACATTCCAGGAGCAGGAAGAAATATCCAATGATGTTGAAGAAGTCAAGGGACAATTTGCTACACATGAAGTGAGTTTCTGGGTGGTGGGGGTAGGAACCAGGTATCTGATAAGGTTTTAATCAGGGCTTGGTTGATTTTGAAACTGAGTAAGCAGGAGGCAGAATTTTTTTCCTCATGAGAATTACCGTATTTTTCTGTCTATAAGATGTCCCCATGTATAGGACGCCCCCCACTTACCTACCCATCTCTAGCGACCAAGCCGCCGCTGCCTGCACGCACTGCTTTGCTGCCCCCTGCTCACGCGTGCCTCCTCGCTGCCCCTCCCATGTGCGCACAATTGTGCTGCCTCGCCCCCACACGTGCATGCAATCGTGCCAGTATTCCCCCACCCCCCGAGCGTGCCCGCGGTTCTCCTCTTGGCCCCTGTGTATAAGATGCACCTCCATTTTTACGTAAACTTTTTACAGAAAAAGTAGCGTCTTAAACACAGAAAAATATGGTATTTACAGGGTACTTAAAAATCCATGAATATAAGACAAAACATTCCTTCCTCACTGAAGGTTTTAGGGAGAAGACTAGATATCATCTTTGGGGATGATCTAATTCTGATTTCCTACATCGAAGAGAATGTTCAGCTAGATGGATTGCATGGCCTGCTCCAATTTTTTTTAAGCTGTTGATGGCCTGTGGTGGGTATAGGCAGCCATTTTAAATATTCAGTGCTTGAGTGCCACTTATCATGGTGTGTGATCCTAGGAACCCTAGGTTATGCAGAGGTTGTTGAATTCACATGACAAGGTTTGGCTAGTTGAATATGTAAATCCTTCCTTCCACATTCCACAACAATGGCAGGCAGTTTTGACCATGCCAATCAGGTCATGCAAAGTGTGTGTGGTGGCGCCTGTCAAGCATCTACTTAACAGGCCGCAGATTTGTTAGCGTAATGCTGCCATTGTTTACTTTAATGCTGTTATTGGTCAGAATCCATTTAAAGTTTTACCATAGTGGCTTACATGAGTAAGTTTTTGGTTTTGATCCTTTTCCAGATTTATCATTTACTTATTGAATAGCACATTTTCATGTTTACTAAAACTTCTTTGAGTTTTTGTGTGCATATGGACCTAAGTCCAAAGAAGTTACAAGTAATTCACAGACTGGAAATGGCCACTATGGTTTGGGGATCCATTTTCACACACACACACACACACACACACACACTGCTGTTTTAGGTTTAAGATTACTAAAAGCTAGAAGTAAATAGTTGTGGTTTTTGTTTTAGTCGCAAAATTGGGCCTGACCCATTACGACCCCATGGACAACATTCCTCCAGGCTCTCCTGTCCTCCACCATCCCTTGGAGTCCACCCAAGCCCACACTCACTGCCCCAGTGACTCCATCTTGCCACCTCATCCTCTGCTGTCTCCTTCTCCTTTTGCTGTCAATCGTTCCCAGCATTAGGGTCTTCTCCAGTGAGTTGTTCCTTCTCATTATGTGGCCAAAGTATTTGAGTTTTCATCTTCAGTACCTGGCCTCATAAAGAGTAGTCAGGGTTGATTTCCTTTAAGAATGACTGGTTTGATCTTTTTTCCATACAAGAGACTCTCAGGAGTCTTCTCCAGCACCGCAATGCAAAGGCCTGAATTCTTCAGCGCTCAGCCTTCCTTATGGTCCAGATTTCACAGCCATACATTGCAACTAGGAAAACCTTAGCCTTGACTATACGAACTTTTGTTGGCAGGGTGCTGTCTCTGCTTTTTAGTATGCTGTCTAGATTTGCTCCAAAGGAGCAAGCGTCTTTTAATTTCTTGGCTGCAGTCCCCGTCTGCAGTGATCTTGGAGCCCAAGAAAATAATACCTGTCAATGCCTCCATTTCTTCCCCATCTATTTACCAGGAAGTGACAGGAACAGATGCCATGATCTAAGTTTTCTTAATGTTGAGTTTCAAGCCAGCTTTTGCGTTCTCCTCTTTCACCC
Organism: Varanus komodoensis; assembly: GCF_004798865.1. Taxonomy (NCBI): domain Eukaryota; kingdom Metazoa; phylum Chordata; class Lepidosauria; order Squamata; family Varanidae; genus Varanus; species Varanus komodoensis. Next base: position 41,762,523 of record NW_025335268.1, on the reverse strand, counting down.
GCATCAAGAGGCTCTTTAGTTGCTCTTCACTATCTGCCTTTAAGTTGTGTGGTACATATACTAATAAGTCTATTGTGGTCATCTTGTGCATTGACACACAGAAACTGAGGTACATGAATAACAGCATGTACGGCATTGTACAGGGAAATGTCCTGAGAGTATTTTGGTGCGTGTGGACTTAAAGTGAATACACACCAGCATAACATATTTACATAGTTTTGTCATGTGTGTTAAAATCCAGAATTTCATTTTTAAATTTAGTATATCATATGTTAAAACTGCTAGGATCTTCTGAAGATCCTTTTTCAGATTTGCCAGTTTTGGGAAGGGTTTTGTTCATACATTACAGTGTTGGTTAAAACTGACACTCTGGAGCTGCATGCAGCTCTTTGAGTTTACTGTGCAGCTCGCAACTTGCTGCTCATTGGCATCCTTGGGCACCCACTTGTTGCTTGCTGTGTGGGTGCCTACTTGTGGCTCTCAAACACCTTGGTTCTTCTTGGTTCTTCTGTTGAGCAAGCCTGGCTTGATATATTAGTTGTTGCATCAGGCTGGACTCTGAAGTCTCCGAACTACATGGAGGCTGGTTAATGAACCAGCTTGGTTGTGAACTGGTTGTAAAGTGCCCAAAGAACTTTGGCTATGGCATGGTGTATTAATTAATTAGTTAATTAATAGAAATTCTGCTTAAGTGGCTTTATGTTTTTTGGGTATAATATACTTGCAAAAGAGAAAAAAAATGGGCAGGATTAAAAGAACTATCTTGGATACTAATCTAGGAGACAGCAGTGAGATAGAGTCTTTCTAAAAGTCTTCCCAAGGTCATATGAAGCATGAAGTTAATCATGTGATTAGTCCTTGTGTATTTGTTTATTCTTTACTTAATAGCATTTGGGCAGGGCAGGGTGGGTGGGGGTCCTGAACTGAGACAGTAATAGTGGGGGATGGTGAAGATGGTGGTGGAAAGCTTTAAATTAGGCATGCAGAACCTCTGGCTTGTGGATCACAGAAGGCCCAATGGGTGTTCTTTTTCCAGCCTGCTAGCTTCCCCAAACTCTGTCTCTCTTTTGGCAGGCAAAAGCTTTTATTTCCAGTCAGCTGTTGATCAGATAATTTTTCCAGGAGAAACTGCAGAGTTCTTCAATCCTGCTTGCTTCTGAATAAGCATGGCCCACTTACTTGTGGGTAGACATACACTGATAGGCTCAAAATCTATAAGAATCAAATTTTGCTCTCACCTGCTATACATATGGTCATGCCTACATGGAATGTGGCCCCTGAGTCCATTGCCAGATTGAGATCCTTGGATTGAAAATAGCCTCCACTCCTACTTTAAACCTTTGCCTCCGGTGCAGTTCAGGGCAAGTCATACTATTTGCCTCAGAAGATAAGCTGCCATTGCAAGTGCAAGGGAATGCAAGTTCCCTTCCTGGGTTCAGTAATAGCTGCAGAGGTAGGGCCCCAATCTGGGTTAGGACCTTGCTGAAGCAAAACAAAAAGCCCCTTCTGTGCAAATCACAGTCATGATCTGGATCAGACTTTCACCACCCAACCTGCTATCTGGTACATTAAAACTGGAGCTTCTGATGTGATCTAATTTGACTCTCAGCTTCCAAGACAGTTGATGTTCAGTATTTGGGACTGCTTTTCAGGAAGCATCTGCCAAGGTTTGCTTTCAAATGATTTCACTTTAAAAAAACTATAGTTCGTTATATTTTGGCAATGTTTGGGGGAGAGGAATAAATTTGGGACTGACACGCACATGCCTTTAAGGATCGCATCGTCTTTTTCAGATGGGAAAGTGTTAAGTGTTGCAACTTAAGTTTATATATTTATTAAGATGGTTGTAAATTCCATGCATGCAATTAGTTAAATGATATATTGAAATGATTCATGGTCTCACACTACATCGATCTGACTTGCTGAACCTTTTTCCAGGCGTTTATGATGGAGTTGACTGCACACCAGAGCAGTGTGGGTAATGTGCTTCAGGCTGGTAATCAACTGATAGCCCAGGGCAATCTGTCAGTGGAGGAAGAAAGTGAAATCCAAGAACAAATGACACTGCTGAATTCTAGATGGGAGACTCTCAGAGTTGATAGCATGGACCGGCAATCCCAGTGAGTTGCATGCTTAACAAGCACACATTTGTTTTTGAGTTGTAATGTCACATCTGAACAGTTTTAAAATGTATTTTATTGCAGCACTAAATTCAGTTTCTCAGAGGCTCATCTAAGTGGCCCAGTAAAGAAGAACTTAAGTTCAGAACTATTTAGAGTCTAAACAACTTAAACATAACTGAATCTTGGCATGAAAATTCAGTGTTTCATTTCATGGGTTAAACATATCTATGTTCTTCTAAAATATACTTCATATCAGTTCCTAAATAAAACAAGAGGCTTTCCTGTTTAGGAAAGGCTTTCCCTTCCGTGATTCTCTTAAGTGTGTACTATTATGTTAGCAACTGAGGTGTCAGTATGTTGATTTGGAATCTGATGGTTTATGTGAAGAAGAAGATAAAGTAAATGATCCTTTTTATGTTAATCCCATGGAATCATAGCATCTCAGGCCAAAATGCCATTGTATTCCTGGTACAGAAATACAGATTGTCATGAAGTAGTCTATGTATCTCAGACCACACCATAACTGAAAGAGACTGGAGAAAACAAGGCACAATAGAACGTGCAAGGTGGTTTAAACAACTGAGCCAAGCCACATGTTACAGACAGAAGCAGAAAGGAAGCAGAGTTGCTAAGATGTTAGAGATTTTGATCTGAGAAAAAAATCCTTTCTATTCCTGAACATAAATTTAAATTTAAACCTATACACCCGAAGAGGGAATTCCTGCTAGCCAGAGGATGTTACAGTTCAATAATATTTAATAAAATGTAAACACAATCATTTAAAAATTGATAATATTATTTGATAGGGTTTCATCAGACATAGCATGAGTAAATGTTTGCTTAAGTTGCTGGACCTCCCCTTTCCCTGCATTTCCTAATATGTTTCATAGGATCTCCTAACCCTCAGGAGCAAACTTGCAAGGGGGGCGGGGGCATGGGAAGTTGCATGGGAGGGAAGGAATCTGTTCTGCCAATGGTCTTTGTTCCATGGAAGGACAGTCTGCACTAAATTCACCCAGAGGTAACTTATGGTTACCTTGATGCCCTGCTTATTGAGTAGCTAGGATGCTCACTTACATGTGAGAAGTCCACACAGAACAGAGTGGAACAGACTTCTGAGTAAGCAGGTATACAACTGCACTGCTATTTTTATGTGAGTTACCTTTTCAGAGTGGTGACATAATTCAGTGTGTGTGTTTTTTTGACACGGGCAGCCTCCATGATGTGTTGATGGAGTTACAAAAGAAACAACTTCAACAGCTGTCTGATTGGTTGACTGCTACAGAAGGACGTATTCAAAAGATGGAATCTCAGTTCTTGGCTGAAGACCTGGAGTCTCTTCAAAAGAAGATGGATGAACACAAAGTATTTTTGCCTCTTTCTGCATAGCATATGATAGTAAAAATACTGTGTAGAAGCTATTGTTTCTTGTTTGCAGCCGTAGTGGAACTATTAATACAGACTCCTTTAAAAAAAATAAAGTTCAGACCTCCCTGTCACTAAGGAGCCATATAATTTTTAGTAAAGGTTAGAAGTAAGATTTGTTTGGAGACTCGTGTTATTTCTTTATTCCCTTGAAAGCTGATAGAGAAATCAGCATGATCATGAATGCATCTGGATAAAATATATGGGGTTTTTCATATAATCAATCTTGTCTGGTGATATTCTGGGGGTGCTTGTAGCTTTCCATCAGGAAGTGTTTCTGTTGGAGGGAAACTGTTCTTTCCTCGCTCATAATTATTGCCACACGGAAAACATGATTCTCTTCCTCTACTGGCCCTGAGATTCAAGTTAGAATTCTCACTGGCCTAGCTGCCTAGAGTGAATGTGAGGATCACTGGTTGTGCCAAATGACGTGCAAACACATGTATAAGATAAGTGTCAGTGAAAACATTTCAGCCAAGGTGAAATACGTGATGTACAAAGGGAAGGACAGAGACAGAGATGCAATCATCTTTCATGCCTGCCTGTTCTGCTCTGGGCAGAAGTGAGGCTGAGGGCAGTCATTCAACATTGTTTGTCTACATTATCTCTGAACCAGCGGTTGGAGAGACTATGGCCTTCTGGATATTTTGTTGGCCTCTATTTCCTCATGGGGGTTATAGGCCAAAACATTAGCTGCACATACCTCTCTGAAACTATCAATTCTTTTAATTTCTTTAAAACCTTAGTACATTTTACAGTTGTGATTTGTTCTGAATCTTGATCAAAGATTAAACTGTGGATTTGCTTTCAGCAAAAAGTCATCCTGAGGTGGTTGGTTGTGGCCCTTGTTTGCGTGTCCCTAATCAAATGCCCAAAGAGATAATTTAATTATATGTGATGATGTAGGGAAGTGTCCCCTCTCATTGGCAATCTATAAGTTTAGCAGAAGTTTAGAGAGGTGGTGAACATACTCTTGTGACCATTAGGAAAATATTTGCTGAAATGAAGAAAGTTCAAGCAATTAGCTCAAACTGACATAGGTAATCATTTCTGGTCTTTGCAACATTTTACTTGATACTTGCAGGGGCTGCAAAATGATCTTGAAACAGAGCAGGTTAAAGTCAATTCACTGACTCACATGGTGGTCATTGTTGATGAAAACAATGGTGAGAATGCCACAGCGATCCTCGAGGAACAACTACAGGTGAGTGGCAGATGTCATGTTCTCTTACTATTCGATGCTGTAGCTTATGTAGTGGCAAGAATAATGTTGCATTGCGGTGGGGTTTTTTTAGTAGGTAATGATGGTAAGATTATAGTGGAAGGTGTTTGTATTACCAGCTTATTTAATGTTATCACTGTTTCTTTTTTTCAAAGATTTCTGCCAGCTGGGAATTTATTTCATTATGTAATATTTTATTGCCTGTTCACCTATTCCAAGCAGTTTCCATTAGATGAGTGCTTGTTGTGAATTAAGTTGAACGTTTGTAGTCATGTTGGTGTTGTAGAGCAAATAAATAATTTGTACCTGGTAGTGTCCTCGCTAATTCAAGTCTTGATCAGAGGGACAGAGCATGAAATTCTGATTTAATAGGCCCTGTGAATACCCTCCAAAGATGTAATACTTTCAGTTTCAAGCATTGTATCAGATCCCAGATTCTAAGGCAAAGTAATAAATCTGTTGTAGCATTTTGAGAAGTTTTGCTTGGTGAGTTTACATTCTGGGCTTTCAGGAGTCTTTAGTTTAGAATCTGTGCTGGTCTTTGTGAGAACAGATTTATTTCATAAATCTGGCTGTCATTGTATACAAACTAGAAAACCTTCAGTTTATTTAAATCCTGTTGAAATTAAATGTGTAAACAGTTAACTCTGAATTTTGTCCAGTGGTATATGGGTACATTATTGTTGAAAGAAGCAGCAGCAAAGGTAGCAGTAGGAACTGCAGTTGAAGAATATTTGTATCCCACCTTTTTACCTTCCAAGGAACTCGTGGTGGCTTGCATAATTCTTCCTTCTCAGTTATCCTCACAACAGCAACCCTGTGAGGTAGCTTGACTGAGTGTCTGTAACTGGCCCATGGTTACCCAGCAAGCTCTATGGCTGAATACGGGACTAGAACCCAGATCGCCCGAGTCCTAGTCCTGCACTCTTAATCATTACACCACATTTAATCTCATCTTTTGGATCACTCCTTAGTCTTAACTGAGGATAAACACTAGGTTCAAAGTCTTTATGCTTATGTGTGTTTCTGTATTCCTTCTGCTTCAAAGGAAGACTACTTAAGTTTGGTCATTTCTTTTGTTGTTTCCAGAGACTTGGTGAACGCTGGACAGCAGTTTGTCGTTGGACTGAGGAACGATGGACCAAGCTACAACAGATCAATATCTTATGGCAGGAATTGTTGGAAGAGCAGGTTATATTTAATCACTCTATTTAGTTAACATCTTGTACTGTTCCACTATACTGAAAAGCCTGCATAAATGTTAAAGCATGTTGCTATTAATTAAGATTTTTTCAAAAAGAAAATGAGCTATCAAAATATACCAGTATTCTTAACCAAAAGTATGCAGAAAGTGCATTTACTTTGTTATAGCTAAATTGCTTTCTAGTATATATTGCTGATATATTGGTGGTTAGACAGTCCAGAGAGCTTCAGCTATTGGTCAATATAGAAACAAAATAATAGTAATAATACTTGGGGAAAAAGGATGAGGCTACAGTCTTATACCCACCTACTTGAGAGTAACCTCCATTGAACGCAGTGGACATCCTTTCTGAGTTCCTTAAAAGAAAAGTCATACCAGTTAACTTTCTGTTTTAGTGAGGGAGTGATTTCTTCTTTAGTTAATAAATTTATGTTGCGTGGCCAAGTCCAGCTATAAAGCTTAAACCACACAATATATCTGAATCAGTCAAAAAGGGACTATTACTGGGTCAGAGAAAGTATACTTTTAAAAACTTGCTTTGGTTCAAAAAATAGGCCTTGAAAAATACCACTAGTTAGTTTTTTATAGTAAAAATAAAATGTTCAAGATATTTTGCTTTGTCAAGATGAATTATGGAGTATGGGAATTATGCTGTTCCACAAGTTTGTAGAAACATTCTTAAACTTGGGCATGTGTTAATAAATTCCATTAGTGTAAAACTGGTTTTTTTAAATGCTGCTTTTAAACACACATGATTCTATTTCTTATTGCGACAACTTATATTGCCTTTGCTGGTTGTCACCTGGCAGTATTAGAGGTGCATAAAATAATACAGCATGGATTGCTACATTTTTTATTTTTATATGTGAATGGGATCTTGATTCCTGCAGCTACGTGTTCCAGGAAGTTCGATTATATAATGGCGGTTGTTGCTCTGCTAGAGTAAAATTGGCTGAGTCTGTTACTTTTTAATTAAAAAGGAAGACAAACACACTTTTCCAGTATGTAGATAAGGTTCCCTCCTGGGTGTGATAAATAATTATAACATGAGAAGAGTGATTGATATGTTCAGGGTGCAGCAACATTAGTTGCTAAGTTTTCCTGTCTTGTTCGCTGCCAGTGACGGCTTATCTACATGATGGGTGAGAGGTGGAGAGCAATTTGCCTGATTCCACTCCAGAGTATAAATCAAAGTATTGGATATAAACTATATCCAATATGTTACCAAAAATTATGATACAAATGTATTTTAAGACCACTGAAGAATTGACCTAAATGGAAGTAGGTGAACAGCACACAGCAGTGGGAAATGAGCAGTACTGCGTCCATAGGAGTGCAGGTTCTACCCTGCTTGCTGTTGTTTCTTTAATAAATTGCATGGGAATGGAATGCAGCTAACTGAAAGGCTTGAGACGTGCTTGAGAGCAATAGAGTAGAATACAATTAAAAAGTCGGCCCTCCATTCTCACACCTCTTGCCCTTCCAAGGATGGCCGTGTCAGTGGCAAAGACATTGCCAATGAGGGCTGGGCCAGGAGTGGAGAGCAGTTTTTTGTGTGCAAGAGCAGCAATTTACTGTTGGAAGAAGAGCCATCAGCCTATATAGGAGAAGGCTAAAGACAGTGTAGGTGAGGAATAGATTTGCTTCTCACCTCTTATGACTCTAGTCTGCCTCTGTATACTTAGTCTTACTTGAACTTTGTTCCTTTCATTATGGGATTTTCTACACAAGTCCTTTATTGTGCCTTCTGTATTTTTAGAAAACTACTTATTTCACTTGTGCCTTTGTGCTACTCTGCTGCAGTACAGTGCCAACTACAGGTTATATAGGTTAAGGCAGGGAAAGAAACATGCTTTGTGTAGTGCAATGAAACTAGACAAAATTAACTGTCTTATGTAGAAAAACTGTAAATCTGCATCCTGCCTTTCCCACAAAAAGTTCAGGAGAACATTCTTAGCTTAAGAAGAATCACTGTGGTGTTCTGGGCTCAGAGATAGTTGCTTGCCAAAGGTGACCCAGTGAACCTCATTTCTTCATTATCAAGTAGGAATTTACTGGATTTCTATTTGAAGGTTATACTGAGGTAGTTCCAAGTCCAAGTTGCAATTATTTTTTTATGCTTTATGATAGTGTTGATTAGTAAAACATAAGAGAGTTGTGTAAATATTTCCATGTTTTGTTTCCTGTGTGCAGTGCTTATTGAAAGCCTGGTTAACTGAAAAAGAAGAGGCTTTAAACAAAGTACAAACAAGCAACTTCAAAGATCAAAAAGAGCTTGGTGTGAATGTTCGAAAGCTGGCAGTGAGTATTGCTTGCTTTGCATTCCAGACCTGACTGGTAGTCCTAATTTTTTGTCCCAGTGCCAGTTTACCCCTTCTGCAATGCTGGGAGTTCATTGTCCCATCGTAGTACTAATTTCGTGGTCCAGCAAGTTCTTAAATTACTTTGTAAAGACACGGGGGAATTTGGTTTGGTTTCACTCATAGCTGAAGAATTTAGTGTGAAAATTAGAACACATTCAGCTGTTTGTGAAAGATGCATGAAGTTCCTGCAAAAGTGCTAAGTAACTTAAGTGAAAATGGTGTTTATTTAAAAGAGGCTGATTGCAACATGCCACAACACAGATACGTAGATATCCTTTTGTTAAGAGGAAAGGGATACGTAGTAGTGGACTGCTTTAGAATACGTGCCAGAGGAGTAGGCAAATCTTAGAAGCAAGTGCCTCTTGTATATAGAACTTGTGGTACAGAACTTTTCCAAGCTCAGAAGTTACAGTTTTCAACTGAGTATTTCCTTGCTTATTTCAAGGGAAAGTAAGAGGGATGACTCTGCACTGATGCCTCAGCAGTGAAGTAAACAGAGAAGCCTTTTCTCATGTGTCCAGTTCCACAAATGCTTCAAGGTTTCATGAATGTACTGGAACCTCTGAATCATGCCAGTAGCCTGAAAGTGCAATATACATATGCAGTGTTTTTAGTTACTGCTATGCTCTGCAAAGCGCTTCGCAGTCTTCAGTGAAGCTTCTGTTTTAGCAAAACTATGAAATAAATATTCTCCAGTGTAACCCTGAGAGGCACATTAAACAAATATATTTTTTATGTCTCCCATCCATTAACTATGTAATACAAATTCAATTTTACATGGCTTTTGCTTTCTAAAAATATATCTTGTTGACATTTGTGCAAACTGTATTTCTCTAAGAGGAAGTGACTACTATTGTTTCATTGTAGATTCTGAAAGAAGATATGGGAATGAAGCGTCAAACATTAGAACAGCTGAATGAGGTAGCCCATGATGTTGCACAGCTCCTTAACAATGAGCAGGTGTTGAAGAAAATTGACAGTGATCTGGATGAACTAACACAGAGGTGGGACAGATTAGTTCAGAAGCTTGAGGATTACTCCAATCAGGTACCATAAAAATACTTTCTCCCTTTACAGTTTTCAGTTATGGCTCACTAGTACAATGAGTATTGACCTCAAATGGCAAATCTTTATGGAAAGGTATAGAACCAGGGCTTCATTTTATTTTGATTTATAGTGAGTTTGAATGAATTGGTGCTTAACATGCATGATTTTGAAGGGATGATATATATATAAAAAAAGTTGAATAGTGAGTTGGCTGAATAATTCAGGATAACAGTGTTTTTGAAAAGACTGTGGAGTGCCCCAAACAGTCCCTATAAATTTCAGAATAGCAAGTTGGATTCTCTGTTAAATGCAAAATGTTACACAAATGAGATCGATATTCAGGTAACACATACACTCAGATGTGTTTTGGCTAGATTACAACCCATGAAAGAAAACTTGAAGTCATAGTAAAATAAGTTTGCTTGACAAAGTTGAACTTCTGTTGAGGAAATGAAAAAGGCAAATGTAACACACAGTCCTGTACATACTAATCTGGAAGTAAGTCTTATTGGTCTAGTCAGACTTACTTCTTAGAGAAACGTAAAGGATTACAGTGTAAGTTTTGGGAACTTTTAAGAAAGGTGTTTCAGGCACAGTATCATAGCAACAGTATACAAGTCTGAAGTGCACTGTATGCACCATTCTGGTCTTTCCACATCAAAAAAATATATAGAAGAACTGGAAAGGTGAATCAAAAAAGTGAATCCAAAATAATTCTATAGTATACCATATACAGTAAATTAAGGTATGTTTTGGAGCATACTAGCATGCTGAGAACAACCTGCCACTGCAGCACAGATTTTAAATTAATTAAAGACTCCTGAAAGCCCAGAATGTGAACCCATGAATTTTGTGGTTGCTTGTGACCTTTACAAACTTGATCCACTGCTTTTGCCTGGCCTCTTTTCAAACAGCAGTAGGTAATTATGATACAATTATGCTTTGGGTCAAGTGGCTGAATAATTTCAGATCAGGGATGTAGTATTGCTGTGCACACGTAGAGGAGATAATTGGTCTTTCTGTGTAATCCTGCTGTAAGTTTTCATTTCACCAGTAAGAAGGGATAGGTAGATCAATGATACATGCAGAAACACCAAGTTCTTTGATTCTTAATTTTGCCATCCAGCAGTAAATATTTGCAGCTGGGGTGAAATGTGTCTCCCATTTTAACGAAGGAAAAAATGTTCCTCAACTATTAGAAATTGGGAAGGGAGTATATTTTAGTGTTGGAGCACATGCTTTACATACTGGTTTAATCCTTGGCATCTTCACTAGAAAGGTTTAGGGAACAATGTGCAATGATCTTTCTCAGCCCAACACACTGACTTGGTTCAGTCAGTGTAATGACTCACACTTAAGACTTGAATATGGGTAGAGTGTGGATTGTTGTAGAACCATGTGTTACCATGTTGACTAAACCCAACTACTAACCACAGAGAACCCACAAAAAGAACCCATGGCTTGTTGCTGTGTTCTGAATTGTGTATTGTTCACATAGTTTGCTATCTAAGCTGGGTACAGACATCACAGCAACTTATGTTTCAGTAACAACCCACAGTCCAGCAACGACCCACACACAACTCATAGTCATTTTGAATGTTGTTTAAACCCAGTAATTATGTCCATGGCAGTCAGAGTGGTCCTAGGTGGACAACTAATTTTAACTGGTATAAAATCATTTTCTTAATCTGTATTTACTAAGCTAATGGCTGATGGGAATAGACCATTGAACACTTTCTTGCGCTTTCCCCACAGCCTCAGGAAAACATTTGCGTGTCTTACAAGCATTTGCGGGTCTTACAAGGGTCTTACTTATGCAAGAGCAGTTTTGGCAGAAGCGGCTCTGACTCAGTGGCCAAACACATACCATATGGTTTGCAGAGGACTCAGGTTCAGTCCCTAGTATTTCCAAGCAGGACTGGAAAAATTCTGCACTATCACAGTGGAACCAGTTACCTAGAGAGGTCATGGGCTCTCCTGCACTAGAGACATTCACAAAGAAACTGGACAGTCATCTGAGTGGGATGGTGTAGATTGGTGACCTACAGCAGCAGTGGGCTGGAACCAATGGTCTTCTTGGCCTCATCCAGCTCTGCTGTTCTGTGATTCTATGAGTTGCTGCCTGCAGTCCTGGCAAACCACTTGTGGTACATTGACTGGTGATATGGCTAGCTATAAGGCTCCTTCCTGTGTACCTAATAATATGTCTGCAGCAAACAACAGTGTTTACTTTCACTTTCCCTGATCTTGGCTGCTTTTTGTGCAAATCAGGAAAAACGGTTCATTAACTAATTGTTAGCCTAAACCACACTTGGAAGTTAGCACCTTTTGCAAAGGACCAAAATTTGTGATGAACCATGACCACTACTTCCAATGCAAGGGCGACCTCACATTGGAGTACAGTGACATACTGGTAAAGTTCTCCTGGTCTTATGGGCGAAGGAGAGGATAGGAAGAAACTCACAAACCCAAGAACATGCATGTGATGTTTTATCATGGTTTAGCATTTCATGTGAATGCAGTCATTAATGAATTCATGGTATGAACAAGGACATCATTATTTCCTTTAAAATATTGTATATTTTATTTGATTAATAGTAGGATTTTGATGAATTACCCATTTAGGTTACTCAGGCAGTTGTAAATGTTGGAATGCCTCAGGTTTCACAGAAGTTCATCACAGAAACTTTCCTAGTCAAAGAGCAAAAAAAAGTTAAACACTCTACAGAAGAAGAGTCTTCTCTGCCTGTTCCCCTGGCAAAGAAAAGACAACCATGCCTGGATACTGAAGTGAAGAAAAAGTAAGGCTATGTTATTTTCCATCACATTTTCTCAGTTAAACCACATTACTTTGACTCTTTTTCTCATTGTACATATTGGCAATACATTATAAAATACTGCTTTATATAAGGGGATGAAAAATCAGCTATATGGAACTAGTCATTTATTGTCTGGATTCACACAGTGGACTGTGGTTAAGAGCAGTCTTACAAATATGGATTGACAGTAATCCAGTTCACATGATCAAAACAGCTTGCCCTGTGATGTGTGTGAGACAGTATTTGGATATTCATTGCCCAGTTGTGGCTTCTTGTATCATGTGAAATTGGGCAGTGTTTGTTGTGCAAAGATTAAACAACCCTCTCAAAATTCAACAACTGTCCATAAGTTTTCCGATGCTCTTGTTTTTTAATTTATTTTTATTATGCAATAAAAAAACAAAAATGTTCTGTTAGAGAAGAAAAAAAGAATAAAATAATTGGAAATATCACAATTTTTGAATAAAATTTAACAAGTTCCATAACACTAGTTACATATATATTATATATCATTGTGGATTAGTATTGTGCATAAGCTTCAGCAGAGGCACCCCAATTACCCATTTGTTTATCCATTTGTAAATTACACCTAAAAGCCACATGTTCAAAAAGCAAAAGTTTTATTAAAGCCTCCACCCACTCTGTTATTGCAGGTGGCTGTTTATTCTTCCAGTGTTGAAATATTAGTTGTTTTGCTGTCAAAAAGGCCCAGAAATTCTATATGCATTGACCTTGCATTAAATTTCAAGAGATGGGTAGGTAATTCTAAAGGACATGTATATCCTTAAATATTAAAGAACTTTCCACTGCAAGATTTATCTGAATTATTATATCTTCCCAGAAGGAGGCTGCCAAAAAGATAAGAAGGCAAGCATTAGTGGCATTACACCTCCAACAACTGGCCAATTCAATTGAGCCTATATCAAAAATATGGTCTTGGTGTTCAGTATACTCATTATTTCATTTTTTGATTTGAGATCCTGTGTATGATATTTATTCAACAATAATAAGTATCTATGCACACAAATTATAGGTCAATGTAGCTGTTTGGCCTCAATCAGTACTTCAAATAACACAGCTCTGTAGCTGTAAGAGCAGCAATAAACCTTGATTCTAACAAATGTTTCAACTGTATCTTGCCAAGCAGCCAAGATGAAAATCTGCTTGTCTATCCAAGTCTGCCAAACACAGATTTCCTTAGCAATTTTAAAATCTGGGTTTTCCTGTAAAATTAATTTTGTACATGGAAATACGTCAAGCTGCAGTTGACATGAAAATATATGGATTGCTCTCTAGCTGCTACATCTGGAAAAGGCACATTATTATTATTATTATTATTATTATTATTATTATTATTATTATTATAATAACATTTCTATGCCGCCCCTTGCTGAAGCCTCGGGGCGGCTTACAACACAATAAAATACATTGAAATACGATAGAACATAATAAATTACTACTAAATACAAAAATACAAAAAATACACTGAGATACAAACATAATAATATACAATTAAAATTAACAGTATAAAATAAGTAAATAAAGAATATAGGAGGAGAAAAGAGAAGGAAGAAGAAGTTGCCCTGGCCAGATCATATATTTTAATAATTAAAATGATGTTTAAATAAAAAGGTCTTTACCTGGCGCTGAAAAATATGATGAAAGTCCGGTGCAAATCACTTGGGAAGAGGATCCAGAAATGAATTTTCTATAACTATCCAGGGAGAGTTATCTAAGGTGGGGAGAGGAATGCTGGGGAGAGTTCACTGGCTCAAGTATAAGAGGCTCAGTGTGCCAATTCCAAGAAGGAAGGAGAGGCCAGGCTGTCACTTGGGAGGGAAGAAAGGGATGGGCCCAGAGGATTGGTCATTGTGCTTGGGCTGAAATCAGAGAAGGAGCTGCCTGTGATTTCTGCAAAAATTAATTGCGTGGCCCTTGGATTCCATGTCAAAGACCTCATGCGGCCCTTGAGGAATGAAAAGTTAGACTGCCCAGCGCTATAAAATTATGAAATTTAACCTTACAAAATTTAACCTAACAATTTCTGACATTCTGGAGTAAAACAGAAATTATTCAGTGTAGTGAAGATAAATCTCCAATACAAATTATCAAAATTCTTCTTCTCAACCAATCTAAGGTTGCCAACCTCCTGCCTGTCCCACCTGATCCAATTGGACCTATGTTGTGATAACCCATTGTAGTCTGTCAGCCAGTAGTCTGTCAGCCAGAAATACAGTCCACATTTTAGTATCAATGTTGATCAACTTGAAATAGGTTGAGGATTATTACAGAATTTATGATTTTCATATGGTTTAGGAATGGCTGTAATGCAAGGATGACTGAGCATAGATGAAAGAGGTATACAAACAATAAAACTCTGGAATGGAAAAGCTAGAAAGCTGTTTTTACTACTCAGTTGGATACCATCTGAACCAGGTGTTTTCATGTTATTTGATTTTGTAATTGCATCAATCTGCAAAAGCTCCATTAAAAACTACTTTGGTAACATATCTGGACAGGGAAAGTAAACCCAAGGAAATGAGGAAAAAAATTGATATCATGCTCTAATGTTTTACAATCACTGCTGTAAAATTAGGTATAACATTTTAAAAACTGAAAAATTATATCTTTAGAATGAGTAGACATCTTGTTGTTAGCATCTTTGAGCAAAGAATTGTTTCATTGTTTTTGTTGCTGAAGGCAATTTGCCAGTATTTTACCATTCACCATTGGTCATGGCCATTCACCATTCTTGCAGTATGTCTCTCTTAAATAAGTTAGTGTGAATTTTACCTGCTGTGAAAAAAAATTATGCAGACCATATTTAACATGTCATGTTTCCTGATAAAGTTGTTGATTTGAAGAGGTGATGAACTTACACTTGAGAGTTGTTTAATTGTCGTACACATGATGATACAGCAACCTGTTGTGAATCTTCAGAATGGCCAGCTGTACCTGTGGGCAGCTGTGGGTGTCCATTCTGAATTCTCTACATCTGGCCATGCCACTCCTGACCTTGCTGGTCCAAAAGTGCTGCTTCTTGAGAGGGCAGGTACAGCATGCTACTTTCTTTGCCTTGGTCAGTGAAACAGAGCAAACAGCTATTAGTTGCTGCATATGCCCTTTGTTGGCCTGTTAGGATGATAATGGTGACTAGAGAATACAGTAGCATTTAGGCTGCGCTTATTTCCAGAAAGTTTTGCCACAGGAATCCAGGCAGGCACATAAATTACATGTTTGGTAACACACTTGGCTAAGGATCCTTGAAGCATTCAAGATGTGGTTCTATTCAGACTTGGGAAGGGAATGCTGTAAGTACCTGCTGTATGCATGAGCATGTTATTAAAAGATAGACAGGTATTTTTGAGAAATAAAGACTGGCTGAATGGTAGAAAAAGTACTAAACATATCATTCCAATTCCAACTAGGCTTGATTCTGAGATTGCTGAACTATTGAACTGGGTTTTGAAATCAAGAGCTGCGATTCAGGCCATAGAGATCAAACAGTACAAGAAGAAGAGAGAGACATCAGACATGAAAGACAAGTTGAAGGTGAAGGAAAAAACAAGGAGGCATTTTCATTGAATAAGTTATTTTGTCTGCTTAAAGCTTCCTATCAACTAGGGGTGGAATCTGATTTGGAAGCTTTGTGTGGATTAATTCAATTATTAAAAATCTCTACTGTGTTTGGCTAACATAACTCTCCTGTAGTGTAAACTTTAAACAGTACTGCTGTAACTGATATGTCATAGTTAGAATCATAATAGGCACTTTCCCTTCCCACTTTTCTTTGTTGTACTAATTTCTCCTTTTCAGTCTAGGAGATGAAATATATTTTGGGGAGAATTTATTCTTAGATGCAGATCCTGCAGGAATTCTCTCCTAATCTCGCACTGAAACAGAACTATGGTGAAGTTTTGTTTTCAGCCCAAAGAAACAACTAATAACCTTTCTAGAACTGCTTGTAGAGTATAGAGATCAAAGTAATCCATTGCTTAAATAATTGGAGCCCCAGTAATGCTTATATGTTAGTTGTCAGTAGTTTAAGTATACCACTATAGAAAAACCTATAAGTATATCCTATATGGAAAAAGAGTTCACATGTTGCCTGATAGAATAGCATTGTATGTGATCTGTGTGGATTTTATTTAAAAAACTTGCTGTGCAATAATTTTGAAAATGCTAATTATTCTGCCTTGCCATAGCATTTATTTATTTATATTTCCATTTATATGCTGCCAGTTACTTTAAAAAGTCCCTAGGCTGCTTATAAAATCATATAAATGCATTTTAAAATATAAAACAATTTAAAATTTTAAAAAACCTATTACAGTAACTTTAAATGGGTGAAAGCAAGTCAGGATCAATTACTATAGATATTAAAGAGTATGTTTTTGTCATTAATCATTAATAAAAATATGGGTTACTTATTAAAAGTTTTCTCAGACCCTTGCTAAATTTTAAAGTTTAACATAGTAAATACTCCTTGTGAAGGGCTGTGAACTAGAATGTTGCATTTGGAAGGGTCAGTATTATTCAAATGCATAGCCAGTGGATTTGGTACTTGCTTTGTTTAAGTACTCCTTTCCAGGAGCTCCAAGAGCCAGCAATATGTGATTATGTTACTTTACAGAGACCTGCTTTAAGTTCTCTGCCAGCACAATTTCCTCTTTATTGTTGTGACTCTAAGGAGAAAGAGAAGCTTTCCTTGAATCTGGAGGAATAAAGCCCAGTTTAAGTAAAGATCAAGAGAATGTGATAAAAAGATGAGAATGGAGAAAGAGATCCAAGAGCTTTAAAAATGGTACAAGGATTTGGGAGATTAAAGACGTTAAAAGTCTACTTCATTTTTATATTGTGATATGTGATTGTTTTATGAACATGTAACTAAGCAGAAGACAATTCAATATTCAAGTATTCTTAGTTTAAAACAATGTTTATAGTTCAGTCCTATGTAAATGCAGGCTTACTCAGAAGTCGGCCATGCTCTGTTCTGTAGAGTTTATTTCCCTGTAAATATGCATAGGAGTATTGATTTGCCTATATTATTATATATTAAATTTATTTTTCATTCTTTTGAAGTGCACAGTGAAGCTAATGGGAAGTTGCTTGGTAGTCTTCTTCCAGGGAGCTTACACAACTATACAAGTTGAACCTTTAACTGATAGTTTTTTCACATTCATTGTTATGGTTTTTGTTAATAGGTAATAGAAAAAGAAAGAAGTGAAAAAAAGAGAATGTTGAATGAACTGGAACAGGCTGGACAAAATATGCTGGACCAAATGGGAAAAGGTAATTGTTATGATATGGTAGAGGATGGGCTCAAGTACTTTGTCAACATCTGGAATTGTCAGAAGGCATAACTCGTGAATGTTGTAGAGGCATGTGATGCAGTTTCATTATGGAAGATCAGGCCCTATAACTATCTTGGTTAAAAAGCATAAATATTGTTAGTAAGCTGTACTTTTGGTGAAGCCAAATGATGTTACCAACTTTGATAGGGTCAACAGTGGTGGGTGGAAGAGATTTTGTTTGGAGGTGGCTCCATGAGGAATTGATAGTAGAAAACAGAATTTTTTTTGTTGATAGTAGAAAAACAGAATGACTGAGTGAGATTTGTTTGTTTTTAATGATGGGTTGTTTTAATGGGTAGATGTTCCCTTTCTGAGTTAGTTCTGACATAACAATGTTGGCTTAATAAGATGTACTTTTATTAAAGTAAGAATTATCATTGTATCCATAGATAGTTGCTTGCCCTTCTTGTTTTCAGTATATTTTTAAAAATGTGAAGATACAAGCAGATGATTTTTCATCTTGCTACTTATCATTTACACTTGATAAAGATTTTAAATGAAACAAAGTATCAGGTACTGTTTTAAAGATGTGAATATATCTTTTAAGGTGGAATGTGGATGAAATTTTTTTTCCATGTGCTAAAGCTTATTTCTTCGTCATGGCCTCTGTGCATCACACATATGGTACTGCGCCTGCGCAGTGCTTGTGGCCGGATGATTGATCGCTAACGGTTTGGCAGGAAAACTCCCCTACCCTCCCCCCTAGTAGTATATATAGAGCAGAGTGTCCGCCATTTTCCAGTTTTTGCGACCACTGTTTGTTGTGCCTCGTGCCGCTTTAGCTCTCGCTCTGACCGTCTTCTCATCCGTGTAACCTCCCCGTTTGCTCTTTTCCAAGTTACAAATCCCATTTTCGATAGTTCTTGTTGTTATTCTTGTTGTTGTTCTCTTGTTTTTTCACCTTTTTTCTCTCTCAAAAAAACCCCAAAAAACCAAAAATATATTCTTACCCTCTGCACTATCTCCTCTCTTCCTTTCTTATGATGGCGCAATGAGCAGGTCTAAAATGTCCCTGGCAGACCCGCACGACCTATGCCTTCTCTGCCTGGGGGAAGGACATAGGACAGATAAATGTTCTCCCTGCCTGACCTTCTCGAAGCAGGCCAGGAAAAATTGTCACTAGGGGTCACTCATTTCCACCTCCTCTAGACCGCCCGACATCTTTGGTCCCGAGGTGAGCCTCTGCAGTACCGACCAGAGAAAGCAGCCGGTCCATGTCACCAGCGGAGTCTTCTTCCTCCCCCCCATTTTATGGGGTTGATTCCGACGTATCCGACGTTGACTCCACATCTCAGACATTGTGGTCACCTCCCAGGGCCCTGGGTCCCCCGATGAGTCCCACATCTCTTTCGGGGAGCTGATGTCGCGTCTGGTCCAATCGTTGGAAATTGATGCCATACAACAGCCCGGACCAAGCACTGACAAATTTTATGATGTTGTCTGTGGAGAGCTGTCTACATCCATAGTCTTGCAGCTCATCACCACCCTGTGGCAAGCTATGATCCAGCCGTGGGACCTGCCTGCCCATCCGCAACCAACTTCAAGGAGGTATGAAGCCATGTACCGGGTTCGGGAGGAGGACATCCTGTTCCTTCTCCGTCACCCGAAACTGAACTCTGTCGTGGTGGAGTCCTCCCAGGGCAGGGAATCAAGGGGCCATACCATGCCCAGAGACAAAGAAGGCAGGAAAATCGATTCCATAGCCAGCCGAGTCTATGCTGCTTCCGGACTCGGCATGAGGATTTTGAATTATGAGGCTCGATACCAGTACTTTATAATGCAGCACCTCAATAATGTTATTGTGACGCTCCCAGGCAACCAATGCGACCTTGCAAAAGTTTTTATAAAGGAAGCCATGCAGGTCGCTGTACAGCAATTGTCTACCGCGCACCATCACGTGGACACAGACTCTGGGGCCCTGGTCGGTGCCGTCTCCCTCTGGAGGCATGCATGGCTACGTAATTGCACTTTTCCGGAGTAGACGAAGAGGCGCATAGAGGAGATGCCCTTCGACGGGTCCAGTCTTTTTCACGCCAGAACCGACCATAAACTAAAGAAGATCTATGAATCCAGGATGACGGCTTGGCGGATGAAGCTTCATCCACAAACCTGACATAAGTGGCCTTGGACCCATCCATCGTACTGTCAGTCATACCAACCAAGGCAGCAGCCACCGCATCAGCAACAACAGCAACAGCGCCGCCAACAACAGCCCCCGCAATGATAGCAACAAAGCCGTTGTTGTTTCAATGGCAACAGGAGGCAACATTGATGGGACGGGCGAACCCTTTCTCTCCTCCATAATCCACCCACCCCTCTCTCATTTGGGGACCGGCTGAAAGGCCAACTCCCCATTTGGGAGTCCATCACATCTGATTGGTGGGTGTTATCCATTATTCAGCACGGATATTGGATAGAGTTCGACATTGTTCCTCCATCAAGCCCGATCCGGTTACTCCATTCTTGCTGGTACTGATCAACGAAGTTCAACAGCTCCTCCGTAAAGGAGCGATTTGTCAATTGGCTCGAACTGAAGGACTCCACGGATTCTATTCGAGATATTTTATGGTCCCAAAGTGGGACAGTGGTCTTCGTCCGATACTTGACTTGTGGGATGTCAATAAGTTCATCACACCACAAAAATTCAGGATGACCACCCTTCAAAATATCTTACCGTTGCTAAGGAGAGAGGACTAGTTCGCCTCATTGTACTTAAGGGACTCCTATTTCCACATTTCGATTCATCCCTGTCATAGGCATTTCCTTCGTTTTGCTGTTGCGTCTGAGGTGTATGAATTCGTGGTGTTACCATTTGGACTGGCTACTGCACCATGTGTTTTTAGACAGTGTATGACTCCTGTCTGTGCCTTTCTACGACTGCGAGGACTTCAGATTTATCCTTATCTTGACGATTGGTTGCTGGTCTCCCAAACCAGACAAGGACTTATTGCTGCCATACAGACAACCTGTTCCCTGTTGCGAAATCTTGGACTTTGCATTAATACTGAGAAATCTTCTCTTGTTCCTACACAGATGATCACTTTCATCGGAGCTTGTCTAGATTCCACGACGGCAAGAGCATTCGTCCCGCAGGACAGACAACAAGCTATTGCCCAACATATCCATCGAATGCGACGAGACAGGACTATTCCTGCCAGGTCCATTTAGAGACTTTTGGGCCATATGGCTGCGTCAGTCGCCATTGTCCCACATGCCAGGATCCGACTTCATCCTTTACAGCTTTTCCTCAACAAAGCGTTCCGACTGCAAAGAGACTTGCCGACGAAACTACTTTGGATCCCATCTTCTGTTCTCCACTCTCTACTATGGTGGACAGTCCCAGCCAATCTAAACGTGGGGGTACCTTTTCGACCCCGATGCCCTTCGATGACTCTCGGTACCGATGCATTCCTTTTGGGATGGGGAGCAGTATGTTCCGACCTACGCACCCAAGGCGTATGGAATCAACAGGAATCCAGGAATCACATCAATTTCCTAGAACTTCTGGCAGTTTTCAAGGCTCTGTGCTTGTTCGAGGATGTTCTTCAGGACCGAGTATTTCAGATAACCTTGGACAACATCGCTACAGTCTTTTATCTGAACAAACAAGGAGGGACGAAGTCACTAACGTTAGCACGGCTTTCGATGAAAATCTGGGAGTGGTGCATTTCGAGATCTATTACCCCGATAGCAGTACACCTTCCGGGTATGGAAATGTGGAAGCTGATCTTTTGAGCAGGCACATGTCCACATCTCACGAGTGGGAACTGGATCGTCAGGTATGCGACCAACTATTCAATTGCTGGGGCCACCCAGACATGGACTTATTCGCTACCTGACAGAACGGGGTATGCGAAATGTTTTGCCCAAGAGCGGGAATCAGACAAGGGTCAACAGGGGATGCCTTTATGATCCCCTGGAACAGTATGAACTTCTACGCTTTCCCTCTGATTCCCCTCATCATGAGAGTGATATTGAAGATAGTCCCGTGGCCCTGTCGTGGATTATTAGTAACTCCATGGTGGCCGTGCCAAGCTTGGTTCTTGACTCTTCTGCAGATCTTCCAAGAAGAATACCTCCACCTTCCATCCATCCCATACCTCATATCCCAGTGACAGGGCACGATTCGCCACTCGGACTTAACATAGTTGAAGTTGACTGCATGGTGAATTCGATAACAGCCCATACTACTTTGGTACCGATGTCGTCTATACCTACTATGGATCCTGTCCTCGGATCCAACATGCCACTCCACGCTTCGAATCCTTTGACACTTTCTACGCCCCCGGATCTAACTAACGTTCCGTCGGGTCCAACGTCTTTTCACCCGGACATTCAGCATATTCTTGATTCTGCGCTAAGGCCATCAACTCTTAAGCCTTATGTGGCCAAGTGGCGACGATTCTCTGTCTTTGCAGAGTCACATTCATTTCTTCCACAGTCAGCATCCATAGACCTGCAGTTTCTCCTACAACTTTACCATTCCGGCCTGAAGCCATCATCCATTAAAGTGTACACGGCAGCAATTTCACATTACCGTGGTACAATTCAAGGTTTCTCCATCTTCTCTCAACCACTAATAAAGAGATTCCTTAGAGGACTCCATAACCTTTATCCTACAGGTCAGACCGGTTATGCCTACATGGAGCCTTTCAGTGGTCTTACAAGCTCTCACAAGGGCTCCCTACGAACCTTTGGCAACGATTAATGCCTCCTTTCCTGGAAAACAGCATTCCTTGTAGCAGTTACATCGGCTCGGAGAGCTAGCAAGCTCTGCGCCCTCAGGGTAGACCCTCAGTACCTGAATTTTCATAAGGAGAAAGTAGTTCTGTGAATGGATTCATCCTTTCTTCCGAAAGTGGCTACTCCCTTTCATACTGGTCAGGACATTGTTCTACCTGCCTTTTTTCCATCTCCGTCGAATCCGATCGAGAGATCTTTACATACACTCGATGTACAATGCTGCCTAGCCTTCTATAGATCTAGAACTGAGTCTGTTCGACATTCCAACAGACTCTTCCTTAAGTACTCTGAACAGAATCAAGGTTTTCCCATTACTCCTCAGAGACTCTCCAAATGGATAGTACACACAATTCCTCTCTCCTATCAGTTGACTAAGATAGACTTGCCTACAGCCCTGAGAGGACATTCCACTAGAGCTGTAGCTGCTTCCTCAGCTTTTGTGCTGGGAGTTCCACTTGATGTCTGCAGGGAGGCCACTTGGGCTACTCCATGTACATTTGCAAAGCATTACTGACTGGATGTCCGGGCTAGACAAGACTGTTCCTTTGGCAGAGCCGTTCTTTCAGCTATTCTTCGATGATGACACCTCCCTCCTCCAATCAGGGTAAGCTTGTTACTCTACCCATATGTGTGATGCACAGAGGCCACGACAAAGAAAAGCAGGTTGCTTACCTGTAACTGATGTTCTTTGAATGGCCATCTGTGCAGTCACACAACCCACCCGCCGACCCTGCTCGGTGTTAATGGGTGGTGCTTCTCAGTACCGTGTTATTTTCGCTTCGGTACTGAGTCAGTATGTTTTCTCTTGTCATGGGTTTGACAATGTTAATTACTTAGTCACACTTATTTCTTCAAGAGCGAACATCTGGTCTATCAAAGTGTGGAAAATGGCGGACACTCCGCTCTATAAATACTACTGGGGGGAGGGGAGCGGAGCTTTCCCGCCAAACTGTTAGCTAGCAATCTTCCGGCCACAGGCACTGCGCAGGTGCAGTACCCATATGTGTGACTGCACAGATGGCCACTCGAAGAACATCAGTTCCAGGTAAGCAACCTGCTTTTCCAGGTCTCCCAGTCATTATTTCTGTTGGGCCTGATCTTGGGATGAATGGACATCAGTCTATTAGCTTAAAAGATAGAATAATAGAACCATAGAATAATACAGTTAGAAGGGGTCAGATGACCAATGGGCACAACACCCTGTTCAGTGCAGGACTCCATGTTAAACCATCCCTCTCAGTTGGCTGTTCAGTTCCATCTTGAATGCCTCTAGTGTGGGAGAGCCCCCAAGCTCCCTAGGTCATTGACTCCATTGTCGTACTGCTCTTACAGTCGAAGTTCTTCTTGATGTTCATCCAGAACCTGTCTTGCTGTAACTTTGAGCCCATTGTTCTGTGCCTTACACTGGGGTGATCGAGAAGAGATCCTGGCCTCCTGCTTTGTAACAACTTCTCAAGTACTTTAAGAGTGCTTCCATATCTCTGCTCAGTCTTCCCCTCAGATAAGCATAGTTTAGAGTAGCATTGTGTTAGTGAATACTACATATCAAAATTAATGTATTTATTTCATTTGTTTAGAAGGGCTTCCTACTGAAGATCTAGCAAATGCCCTAGAAAAGCTGGCAGCCGAATGGAAAGGGACAGTTTTGCATTTGGAAGAAGCAGCAAGAAAAATACAATGCCAGGATGAACTCAACATTTATTTTAGGCAAGTGGATGAGCTTGATAGAACTTTGTGTGAAAAGGAGTTATGGCTGAAAGAGAACTCTGCTTCATCACCTCAACATCAGTGTTTAGCAGCTCTAAAGGAGTCATGTCAGGTAATTTAGTCACACTTGATCACTTACTGAACCTGCAATAGTAGTGCAACATATATTTAAAGGCTTTAATGTTTGCATATGTGTGCATATACTTAAACTCTGCAGATGGAACTCACTCATCTGTTAAGTCTGACTCCACAAATTGAACATCTGAAAGACAAGTGCAAGGCCCTTGAATTACGGTCTGTTTCTCCAAACTTTATTGAAGATAGCCTCATCTCTGTGACTGACTCCTTCAGGTCTTCCCAGCAGAAACTGGAGGTTTTTCTACAACAGTTGAAGAAAGGTACTCTACTCTACTCTACTCTACTCTACTCTACTCTACTCTACTCTACTCTACTCTGTGTGTGTGTGTGTGTGTACCTATGCCTGTAAAAAGTTATGTCTTCCTTATCATACTCTGTTACTACTTTTTGCCAGTAGCCAAACCATTAGAACTACTTTGTATTTACCTTAGAATTTGGTTAAAGCTATGTTTAAATCATGCAAGTTCCCTGAAAGCTTGGTACAGATTTTTAAGTTACTTATACAGTAGTATCATTTTAGTTTTCCTTTGCTTGCTCTGCAAAAGAAGTTTTCTTTAGAAAAGTATTATCTGGATTGTTTGTTTCGTTTTTATTCTGTGCAACAGCCAGCTGGCTCTTTGAATGGTTTACAAAGTTTAAAACATAAAAACAACAAAACAAAAAAATTAAATCACAGTAAAACCATAAATCTACAAAACACTAAAACAGTGATAATAGCAGCAGCAAACCCACAGCATTTACAGTCAGATTAGTATACAGGACAGCAGCAGTAATAGTAAAAAGCAGTTTTAAAACTAAAATTAATTATTAAACTACCTGGAGAATAAAAAAGTTTTCACCTCATGTGAGAAAGAGCAGGTGACAGACATACCTCTTTGGGGAGCTTGTTCCAAAGATGGAATGTCTCAAAGGAAAAGGTCCCCCTCCTAATGAAGTGGTGGGGGGCTACGAACATGAGAAGGAGCCCAAAGGATGATCTTAGGGCTTGGGTAAGTACATCTGGGATGAGGTGTGGTTGTTTTATACATGCAAGTCATGTATAACACCAATAATTCTAACAACAATTTACCCAAAAAAAAAATCTAAGGAAAAAACTCCAGAAGAGGTTGGAAATGGGAACCTTTCTTTTGCATTTCTATAAAATCTACCTAACATGCAATATTTAAAAATATATTTCAATATAATTTGTTTCAAGGTTGGGTCACCAGCATGCTATTAGGACCAAGACAGAGAGAGAATAAATGTTACTGTAATTTGTTTTGTGTCTTCTTTCCTACTAAATATGGTGTCTTTAATTCATACTGCGATTAATTAATCTACCAAGCCATCCATTATTTCCAAAATAAAGGAATTTTCTTTATTTTCATTGTGCCTGGATACAAAGACTTCATTGAAATTACATTTGTGATTACCTGATTGATGCCCTGCCAAACTGGATGTCTGTTTCAGGCAACTTAATAGAATCATATACATGAAAACTACTACTTAGAATTAGCAATAAACTTTTAAAATATAAACATCAGTATAACACTTCAGTAAAACCAAAATGACAAAACACTTACAAGTTTTAATTATTGGATGCTGCTTTAGGTTCCAGCTTTTCCAGGAAGTTAATTTCATGTGGTAAGTTTTTGCTTTATATTGGGTTAAATCCAAATGTTCCATTTTGAGAACAGAAACTCCTTTTGCTTATAGAACAAGTCAAGCTCATTATTTTTTTTTCATTCAAATATGCCCCTTCCTTTCTGTCCTTTATGTGGAGAGCAAAAAATCAACAATTAGGCTGGGATATGTAATACCAAATAAATAAATGAATTTTAGAAACACTTTATAAAATACAACAAATTTCGTAATCACAAAATCTAAAAATCAAGCAGCTTAGTGCATAAGTAAAGCAAATAAACATACTCAAGTACAACAAACACCAAATGTTGTTTCATAATAAATTGGTTTTTACTGGCCTGGTAATTTTCCACTTGTTGCTAGTTGCAAAGTCGCATCCAACCCATTACGACCCCATGGACAACATTCCTCCAGGCCTTCCTGTCCTCCACCATCCCCCGGAGTCCACTCAAGCTCACACCAACTGTTTCAGTGACTCCATCTAGCCACCTCATCCTCTGTCTTCCCCTTCTTCTTTTGCCATCTATTGTTCCCAGCATTAGGCTCTTCTCCAGGGAGTCCTTCCTTCTCATTAGGTGGCCAAAGTATTTGAGTTTCATCTTCAGTATCTAGCCTTCTGAAGAGCAGTCAGGGTTGAACTCCTCTTAAGACTGACTGGTTTGATCGCCTTGCAGTCCACAGGACTCACAGGAGTCTTCTCCAGGACCACAATTCAAAGGTCTCGATTCTTCGGTGCTCTGCCTTTCTAGCCGCCCCGAGGTTCTTTGCGAATGGGGCGGCATAGAAATGTTTTAAATAAATACATACATACATACACACACTGCAACTGGAATTTTCCACATACACATTTAAAAAAGAACACTACTTCTCAAACACATCTTCCCCCAAATAAAATCATAATGTTACAGTGCTGTTTCATGCAAAGTAATTGGAAATTGATTGTCATATGTATAAAATGGCTATTAAGAATAACTAAAATTTTAAAAAACCTACAGAGAATTACCTAGTCAGAAATAAACTCAACATTTAAAAATACACTGTTATCACCATATCAGGTAGCAGAGAATAAAATCTTTATATATTCATAGTCCTGGGAAAAGAATTAAGAAGAAAAGGGTAAGAGGAATGAAAATTTAAACTTGACTTTATCAGTGTTCTGAAACTACAACATAGTCTCACCTAGACTATAATGGTACACAATGAAAAGTTCAAATACTAATGGCAATTTGCAGGAAATGCCTCTGAGAGTCTTGGTTTATCATTGATATAAATTGCTGATACTCAGGGTGTTGCTGCTGCCCTTCAAGGGTACCCATATAGAAGAAAAAGGAACATAACCAATTTGGCAAAAATGTCTAGTCAGTCCACTAACAGAATCATGGCAATATCACTATGTATCCCAAACTGAAATAAGCAAAGCAATGTTATATAGTAGAAAAAGATCAAATGTGAAAAACATTTGTAAAAATACATATCAGCAAATGAGCTATTTATATTTCAAAGGTACAGACCAGACAGATCCCTGTGGCAAAACTGGCCATAACCATATTTAACATATAACCATCAATTTCTTCATTTAAATCATCAGGTGACTTGAACTTTAAAATGTAGACCCAGTATAGTTCTTTCTGTAGGAGTTTATGAGGTAGTTGAAGTCTTTTGGCACTGACCTTTTTAAGGCAGCAAAATTTTAAATTGATCTGATTGTGACCATGACCATGAAAATACTGAACAGAAGGTGTGCTCATCTAGCAGTTTCTAATACAACTTCAGTCCTCACAGATCCTTTACTTATGGTTCTAGTTGTCATACCCTTATATCCCTTAATATGAGGACATAGCATAGTATAGCTAATTTAAAGAAATACTGTTACATACGTTATATATCTTCTGCCCTGTGGTGATGTCCAGATGTGTCACAACCCCATCATTTTCAGGTAGCATGACTTGATAACTGGATCTGCTGGAGTTTTAATCCAACACATCTGGAGGTTGCCAAGTTGGGAACAACTAACAAATTATCTACCAAATAATATGCTAGTAGGATAATTAGTGCATACATTGCACTGCCTACTGGAAAAGTTACATCTTACCTGGTAATGTCCTATCCATAAGAAAGGACTGAAGACTAGAAGTCTTGTGCCACAGAGTATCACTAATGTTCTTCTTCATGCTCTCTGTGCATCACACATGTGGGCATTGCTGTGCAGTGCAAGGCCTGGATCAGAATCTTCCAAAGCTAAATGTCACAGAGTGGGTGGGAGCCACCCTGCCCCTTCTGGGGGCTTGGATAAGAAGTGGGGGCTTCCGGTCAATTTCTCAGGTTTTATTCATGTTTTTATAATGCCACAGAGAGCTACCTTGACATCTAGAGCTACTTTAAGTAATCACTGTTGTTGAGAAATTACATCACAGATCTTGCTGGTATCATACATTAGTAGAGCCACTGACCTTTCTGGTGTTAGATGTTAGCTTGTGACAGTGCCTTTCTCTCCTCATTCATGTTATACATGGCCATTTTCAGGAGTTTCAAATGCTATCCGCTCACGTAAGATTACATATGAGAATATAAATCTTGCTATAGATTCTGTGTATCATAAACATTGATGTGTACAAATTACAGAAACGTTAATGCTGGTGAAGATGTTGAAGATTATGTTCAATAAAAATAGTAATTGTCATTATGTGAATGTTCCATGACATTTTTGTATAATTCACAATTCTGCCAAAATAGCCAGCAAGAGTAAAAATATGTGTGGTATATGAATTCTTATATATTCATTGTCCTTACTTGCTTCTGTTTTGATTTTTCACATAATCAGAGTTTTAAAATTCTGTATGTAGTTTTTCGTGCTTCAGAACATATGGGTAAACATAGGTTAGCACTAAATTTTTAATCCCACATTGTATGAGAAGATTTCTATTTGTGCCATGGACCTTTGCTGTTTTCTTCTCCTCTTGCATGCCCCTGAAATCTGTGTATATATCTATGGGGAGGGCTGCCTGCTGGTGGATGCTGTTTTATCAGTGGATGGATTTAACTTATAATCTGTGGTATTAGTGACAAAATAAAAAAGAAACATGCAGAGATGTAATTGAGATTTAAGAAAAGGATTGAGAAAAATCTGATACATGATTAGGTGAAGGAAAGATTTTTGAACTTCTCAGTCATGTCATGTCTTGTGACAGTGAAGTCTAGATTAATTATGCATTATATGAGGGGAGACCCAAAAAACCCAGGCATTTATTTATTAAAAAATGTGTTTTTATTTTTAAATGTTCATACTTCAGTCACCCTCAAAGTACTTTCTGTTTGATACAATACACCTATTGAGACGTTTTATCGACTGCTCAAAACAGGTTTTGAATTCATTGATTTTGACATCTTTTAGTGCTTCTGCCATTTTTTGTTTCACCTCTTCCACCGTGGCAAAACGTTTCCCTTGGAGGACTTTTTTCATCTGGGCAAACAAACAAACTAGCACTGGGCGAGATCAGGTGAATAGGGAGGGTGGGGCACAAGGGTAATACCATTTTTGGTCAAAAAGCGCTGAACAAAATTTCACCGCCACATGTTGCTCATGCAAATCAGCCATCACGAAGTAGGCAAACACATTGAAAGAGAGTCTCCAAAAGAAACCTCACTGAAACGGAACACAGCCTCTCAAAACAACTCAGCTAGGTACACTGATGCAGATGGGTTCCTAGAACACTCACCTGGTGGAGAACGCCTGGCCCACCCTCCAGAAGATAAGCCCTGGTTTTCTGGGGGGACCCCTCTCATATGAAGAAGTTGTTTCTCAGCTGTATACAAATTTCTTCAGGTGACTCTGATTTTATAAGAGATAGAAGAAACATATATATGATCAATTTCTGAAATGGTTAATATTATAAACCTGTATTTGGTATCCTCTTGTCTTTTTGTGAACAAAGAACCTTTTATTAGCCTTTCATTCCAAGGAAGGGATTATTTATGTATTGAAACTTTGCTCACATCAATTTTAGATATGTATTCAGGATAGACCTGTCAAAAGTTGATTCACTCCCATATTCAATTGTGATGTTTCTTGCAATGCTCAAAAAGAAGTGGGGCACTTGCTCATGTTACTTCATAGTGCTATGAGATTATGGAATAGGGACATAATCTCATATGTGCAATTAAAAGGAGACATTTTATTTTAAAATGAGATAAAAACTGTACAATATGTTCCTACTGTGTTGTTTTAAGTTGTTCAAAATATATAAGTAATTAATTTGAATATTTATTTTAAAGCAGAATCTGAAAATCAGCCTTCTAAGGATTATGTGGATGCTTTGAAAAAACTGAAGGATGAGCTGAATGAATTAGAAAGCAAGGTTCAATCCAGCATGAATACAGTGAATGATCTTAGTAAAGTTGAAAGAGCCTTGCAACAAACAAAGGTATGTTCCCTGATTGTATTTCAGCAAATAAGTGGAGATGTAACTGTATGTTAATTTTGCTTCTCTATGTCATTACACTTTTAATTAAGCTGCTACTGGAGTGTGGGTGGGGAGAAGAATTTGGATGGCTTTGCAACAGAGTTTTATATATGAAAACTTTTGCTCAGTAAAATATGTTGATGAGCTTGGATGTATTATAGAAATAGCTGTGGAAATCTAAGAATGGCTAAGCTAAAGGGTGTGGTCCACCCTTGGTGTGGTCCATCCAAGTTGCCTCTCCCCACCGTATAGTTTTGGACAAATTAGTGAGATAAGCACTTTTGCTTAGGAGCCAGACTTGTCATTTCCTTGCAAACGAAATTTGCATAGGTGTTAATTTGCAAATAAAAAGAAAAGAAGAAAGTAATTGTGGACAGTAAGTAGGCTAAACAGGAGCCAACAATGTGATGCAGCTGCCAAAAGGGCAAATATTATTTTGGGATGCATTAACAGAAGTATTACTTCCAAATCTTGAGAAGTAGTAGTTCCTCTATACTCGCAACTAGTCAGACCTCACCTGGAATACTGTGTCCTGTTCTGGGCACCAAGATTTAAGAAAGGTAAATTAGAAAGGGTCCAGAGGAGGGCGATAAAAATTATCCATGGTTTGGAAACACTGCTCTATGAGGAGAGACTGAGAGAACTTGGCATGTTGAGCCTTGAGAAGAGAAGACTGGGGGGTGGGGGGCATGATATCTTTCTATAAGTACCTCAAAGGGAGTCACAAAGAAGGTCAAGATGCCAGAGTGTAGGACACAGAATAAGTAGTTCAAGTTGTGACAACCCAGATTCAGGCTGGACATCAGGAAAAGCTTCCTCACTGTCAGAGCAATACGACAGTGGAACCATCTGCCTAGAGAGGTGGTGGGCTCTCTCACACTAGAGACATTCAAGAAGAAACTGGACAGCCATCTGAGTGGGATGGTGTAATGTGGTGTCCTGCAACAGCAGGGATTTGGCCTCAATGGCCTTCATGGTCCTTTCCAACTCTACTATTCTATGATTCTAAGCAAGCATCTGTAACTGGAATTAAACAGGCAACAACCTTGTTAAAAAAAACCAAGCATAAATGCATTTACTAAGACAAGTGAGGAAGGAGTAGTTCTAACCTATTCCTTATAAGCTGTTCTGGGAAACTGGTATGGTTACGCAGCTGCAAGGCCCTTCTCACATCGCTGTGTTTAAGTTTGATGTGTTGTAGCTAGAGGTTCTAAAAGTGTAGTATGTGAGCTCTGTTAAGATGGTTGCTGAAAAGTTATGGAATGGTAGAGAACAGCTGTACTTGGTCTTGTACTTGTGTTGGTCAGAGTGTTGGACTGGAGACCTTGGGAAGCTGGTCCTCATAGAGCCATGAAGCTTATTGGGTAATTTTTGGACCAGCCATTCATTTACAACCTACATTCCCTCACAGGGTTGCTCACAAGAGGAAAAAGGCGGAATATAAATGCAATATGATGATCATGATAGTTTTCCTAAAAATTTACCAGTTAAAGGTAACTTTCTTGAATTTGACCTGAAGTCAAAGCTGATAACCATGATAACCACGTTCACAAAACTTTGCTTACAAAAACAGACACATCCATCACATTAGAAAGACAAATTAATAGTTATTAAAAACATGTGTTGTATAAGTGTTTTCATCTGTAGAAAAATGTTGTTGAATCTTCTGTAGAGACTGCCAGCTGTTTTCATGTGATCTGGAGCAGAAAGCTTTGCGAACCATTACTGAAACCTATTCCCATTGTGTATTTTATTTTAGTTATTTAAAACTTTTATATCCTGCCCTTCAGAATGTCTCAGGGCAGTAATACAGTAAAATAAATAAGATATTTCCTTATTTTGTTCTGAGTTGTTCTGAGAGGCAGATACAAAATAGGTTCCCCATATGAGCTTCCTAAAGCTTCTTGTGGAAACCTGGACACCAGCCCTCATGATCCACTATGATTCCTATGAGTGATGGACAGCTTTCCAGTTTCACCCTAGTGGTGGCATGTCTATGATATGACTGAAAAGAAACACTTTACAACATCAACTTGGTCCCACCACACTCAAAAAGTAACAAGAAGAATCTAGCTTATATCTCTGTTGTGTTGCCTGTTGCTGGCAATAGTTGATTCAGTTGTGAATGGTGCCTTGAAATAGAGTTAGTTTTTGCTTATCTGAATCTTCATGGAGCCAAATGTAGGGTGTCAAACCAGACTCAGAATCCTTGCTGAGTAAGGCCAAAGCAGGAAGCCTAATCCTTCACCTCTCTATAGTTTCCTTTTTTCCAGCAGGCTTTGTTGGAGTAGCTGTCCCCCAGTCACATTATTTTTCCTGAGTCGAGAGATATGACTATTGATCCTGCATCATGTCAAACTGCTGTCTTGCTTTCTTCCACTCTCTTTTTCATATGTTTTAAGTCTGGAAAGGCTTTCTGATCTTTTATTAACCAAGGGCAGTATTCAACTGGGCTGCTGCGCAAAAGGCCCTTTCTGCTGATTCTGTTGCTTAAGTGGGATCTACAGCTCATACAACAAAGGCTTATTGCTTTTTATTGGGAATCCCTAGATGGACACAGATTCTCATTTCTTCATTGGGGCAAGATGGTAGATCTCACTTAAGTGAGCTCCAATGATCTGTCCAGTTCCACAGATGAGCCATTCCCCCGATTTCTGGTTATCCTCAGAATTTCTAACTCTCATTTGCACAAGTGGTGGTTTACATTTTACATTTCCCAAAGAAAAGGAAGACTATTGTGGGCCAGTTGGGTATCACTGTATATTTTTGGTACATCAGCATCTCATCAGTACTCTACCCACATGTTCAAATGCTTTTTTCCTTGCTCTCTTTCTCAGAATGTACACCACTTCCATATTGAACCAGTATTATTGTTGATAAAAATATTTTAGAGGATCTTTTATGCATGTGTCATAATGTAGAGCAATTGTAGGGTGTGGCTGACATTTAGGAGAAACTTTGGAACTGGGTAAACTGGAAGAATTGCAATGCATTAGGACTGATTTTGTCAATGACTTTACTGTTTGGGGTTGATTTACAACACGGTGCCCTTGTTCCTGTTCTTTTGATGGAATTACATTTATCTTGATTTCTGTGCTGTGCTGGGAAGGGAACAGTATTAGAAAGGATGGATGGGATGTGTCTTAAGAGGGTCGTATCATGCACTACTCTTCTAAAGCAATAATGCAAAAATCAGGATTTGTAATTTATCCACAATTTTAAAAAATGCATAACTTGTGGCTTGAGGAAATGTAGAGAAGCTAAGTTGGTAAAGACAACATCCTGTGTTGATACAGGTCATATATATTAGTATCTTGCCACATTTTCCTTGTTTGTAATAGGAACAGCTAAATGTAGAATATGAAACTACTAGTAGCTGTGTATAAATCAAATGCATATTTGTTGTTTAACCCTATCTCTGCAGACAGCTTATGAAACTCTGGAAAATCAGAAAAGCATGATAGATAAACTTGCTGTGGATACACAGGTCTTAGAGAAGCATATTCCAGATGAAAAAGCAAAGCTCTACAAGCAAGAATTCAAATGTCTTCAGGGATATAGGGAGAAGTTAAAGCTGAAGATTTCTAAAGATGTTCATCTACTTGAAGAAATTATGTCCAAACTGAGTCTGTTTGAGGTAAACAGAAGTGCTTCTGTTTATTTAAATATGTGTCCAGTAAGCATATTCTTCCCCATTCCCAGATTAGTTTGTGTGCTGCATTGTGATTCCCAAATGGTGTGATGGTAATTATGTAGGTCAGTCATCCCGCTGCCAGAATAGAGTATACCAACTAGGAGGAAAGCCCTTTGGATTTAGGGAATCAGAAATAAGGCAATGTTTGAATAGCTGTGGCCTCCTTTTAAGAGGTATAGGTTCCATTGACAGGAGAGGTTGCTGTTTAGTGTCCATAATATTTTGGCCAACATTCATGTTCTGAATTTATCTAAAGTTGTTTGTAGATGTAGTTGTCTTTTTTCATGACAAGATTAATGTTAATACAAAGGATGTTGAATTGTTCCCAACTGTTGTTGAACTGAAAAATAGAGTTTAATCTATTACCTTCTAATATTTAATTCCCACAGGGTGGTTTTATCTTTTCTAGAATGGCTAATGACAGCATCTGCCCTTATGAGTGATGCTGTCACATGGTTATAAGGAAAAAGGGTGAATAATATATTAAAATGAGAATGAGAGCAAGGTTAGGATTAGGGTCCATTCTTTGCTTAAAATGGAAGGCAATTTATTCATCATTTTTATTTGATTTTTGCAATCTTTCAAGCAAAACCAAGCCTC
The DNA here is from genome assembly GCF_004798865.1 of Varanus komodoensis. Lineage (NCBI taxonomy): Eukaryota > Metazoa > Chordata > Lepidosauria > Squamata > Varanidae > Varanus > Varanus komodoensis. Next base: position 41,728,001 of record NW_025335268.1, on the reverse strand, counting down.
AGTGCAAAGGTGCTACAAATGCAAACCAAAACCACAAATGCATATGCAGAAGAAAAGGGAAGGGAAAAAGAATGTACAACCACACATAAATAAACTGATCTGGAAAGTATTACTAATAATATACATGTATACATATGCACATGCTACCATTCAAAGCTACCATTCCACATCGCTAATGTAGGCTGAAGTAGGTTGATGAAATGTTGGAATGAGTATTGCGACAAAATTGTTCTAGTGTATTCTCTCATAGGATGCCAGTGCAACAGGTGATCACTTCCATCTGAGAAATGGTCTAGTCATGAGTGGAGCTCTGATCACAAGTATACCTTAGAAGGAACCCTTATTCCTCATGTGTACCCTCTAGCATTCAACTGGGCCTGCACCTTTAGGCACCTGCACTCCTTGGTTCCATGCGGCCATCTGGCATATGCCTCTGAGTCTGTCTAAAGGCTGCATATGGCTTGAGGAGAAGGCAGAATGGGCCTCTGACCCAAGTTTCCCTTGATCAGCCTCAAAGACTCTCTGCACAGGCTGCTACTCTGTGATGTCAGTTTGGGGATTCCAGGTTATCCTTAAAAGAGGAATCTCCAGTGGAGGCATGACAGTATTGAGAGGGATGCGAAGGGTCAAGAATCTTTTTTTGAGAATGGGAGAAATGGTAGCATAGTTGAATGCAGTCTGCTTGGACCGAAAGGAGAATGATAGGCTGATTATGCAAGAGAGGAGGAATAATAACAGGAGTTAGCATAAAGGGGCCGTAAGGAGTATTTGGGTACACAATGACTCTTATAAGTAGGTAATATAAGTGATCTCTCTCTCTCTCTCTCTCTCTCTCTCTCTCTCTCTCTCTCTCTCTCTGTGTGTGTGTGTGTGTGTGTGTGTGTGTGTGTGTGTGAAATTTGTACTGAAAGAAAGTATGTTCTGCAGGTTGGTGTATATACCAATCAGCCTGTAGCAAATATTTTTGGGACCATTGTGTATTCAGTTTGGAAACTTTCATAAGCTGTACAAATCAGCTGAAAAAAATACCAAGAGCTGGGGGTAGAACAAAAGACTGTCAAGGATCTGGACATAATTTGCTCCTCTGTAAAAATACAATAAGTACAATATGGCCTTTGAACACCCAGAACATGTATCATTTAAGATGGCAGTTTATGTTTGCATGACAAGTGAAGAACAGAAATGAAAAAGGATAAGTGAATTTTGGCTAAGATATTTCTAAAATAATTAATACAGATCATCTGTCATGGCCTAATTTATTCCAAATCCAAACTCTGCTAAATTTGGTGCCCGCTAGTCTGTACTTATCCTTGACCCATGTGTCACTTTTGATTAAATTGATCAACCTCTTCTAGTTTTCTTCCGTTCCATGTAATTGCTCTTTCAGGGTTGATCTTTTCCCTTCGGGCCTTCCAGGGATATTTCAGTCCTTTGCTATTCTATTTCCATGTACTGTCCCTGAGTCACTTCCTCAAATCCCATGGATTTCAACACTGCTTGTACACTGACGGTGCCCAGCTCTGCCTTTCTCGCCTTTCTTCCCCTTTCATTCAATCCTTTCTGAATTTTCACTTCCCTCCTGTGGTTACCATCTACTTAATTTGACCTCTATTATCACCTGGGGCAGGATTGTCTCCTTTTGCTGCTGTTCTGCAAACCACCATATCTTCAATAGTGCTATTTCAGTAGCAGTAGTAGTGTAGCAGCAACAGTATACATGATTATTGGATCTATGATTATGTGAACAATATAAAATCATGTTTTAGGATCTGAAGTTTTGGTCACAAGCTTTTTGATTACAGCTAAACACGACTCCATCTTCAAAGTGCATGTTCTATCCTGATACAGAAATCTAAAGGGACATGACTCTTCTACAAGCTTCCTGTGCACCATGTGTCTTGTGTGTATGTACCATTTCTCCAGTATTTGGCCTTTTAATGCTTGTTTAGTTCATTTGTTTTGGTTGGCAAATTTTCATATTAACCTGAGGAACATAAAAATGAGAAAGCAGGGATCAGTATTACATATAGTACTTTTGCTTCATGGATGGGAAAAACCTTTTGAAAATCTGTAGGTGTCTGTTGCTCATCACTGTTCATAATATTTCTTAATTTTGCTGTGTTGTACTTAGGCTGATTTAAAACTGGTACAAAGATGGCTGGATGGTGTAAAAGACTTCTTAATGAAAGAACAAACCATCCAAAGAGATCCTGAAGTGCTTCAAAGTCAGCTTGATCAATGTATGGTAAGATTTGCTAATGAACCATGGTGCTGCTTCTTCACCTTCACTTTTGGAAGGTGCCTATTTCCAAGTACTCAATGGAGTAGGGGTGCAGAATATTGTGGCAACTCTTGTAAGCCCCTAGCTAGCACAGTCAATGACAATTAGCGAGGGGGAGTTGTATTCCAGCAACTTGTGGAATTGCACATTCATACACATTCCCTGTCTCTGGTATAGACTATCTTATGAGGTTTCTGTTTCTGACGAGTTCTGCCTCTTTGCCATTTTAAGTATGTTGCCACTTTCTTGACTCCAGGAACTTCCATGTTGCCCAGGTATGGTGTGTCAGCTTGGACGTACAGGGCAATAAAGCAGGTACACATGGATTCTGTTTTCCTGGGATCTCCAGGCCTGTGGAATGAGCAGTGGCATTAAGCCTGCGTAATCCCTAACATAATTAATCTATTCTAAGTACTCGTGATTGGCCACCCAGAGAGAAAGTTCTGTGCCAAACACTGTCATTACTGATGGACACATTAGTATTGATTAGTTAAGGTTAAGGACCTACACAAAAAATTTGTACATGGACCTCCTCTGTGAACTGCATTTTGCATTCATCACCCACGGTAAACTCAGTAGCGTTCTAGATACCCTCTTTCCCTTTTGCTTTTAGGGGAAGATTTTTTTCCTTAAACCAAGGAATTAGAAAGACATTACTTCCAGTAAATGATCAATGTGTGTTACTCCAGTAATTCATGCTGCTCCCCTGAGACTGTTTAAATCAAATTGCCAGTTCCCCCTCCTTGATGCATCATCTTCCCTCCTTCTTCCCCTCCTTTTCTTTCCCCTTCAGCTCTTTTTATTAGTCTATACCCCAAACATTAAGACCTAAGGACCCTTATAAGGCTATATGCCAGCCTTTGGATCTCCATCAACTTATCCATATGCTCTTAACAGACTTCATTTGAATGTGAAGAGATGTGTAATCCTAAAGAAATTATCCTTAGACATTTTGGGCTTCAGTCCACATTGAGATTACTGTGACACTGAAAAATTCTGTTTCCATTCTCTTTACCACATAATAGTCAGTATTTGCATTTAACTTGTTTTCTCTTTGGTCTTTCTCCCTACCTGAGTTAATAAGATTTACATATAACTTTGTGGGTCTGTTTTTGTATTCTGGTTCCTATTGGCATCTCGAAAAGGCCTTTCATGTCTCGATGTAAGTGGTACTGTGTTCCTATCTTTATTTGAATCAGCCTCTCCTCCTCTTTCTTCCTTCTTGCATGTTACTTTGCCCGATTTTTTCTCTTCACCTCAAGTCTCTTCCATGGCATTAACTAAATTGTTGCTGGTTCTGTCTGCAAGCTGCCAATGTATATATTCCTGATTTTGCAATAAGCTATATAAGAGACTATTATAATCTTTAGATCTGGTCTCAATGCTAATTTTGCACTTCAGAAAGCTCAGTTTAAATCATGTTTTTCACACTTGGGCTTTTCTGTTTCTGATATTGTACATCATGATTCTGACTTAAATATCTTATTGGTATGTGTTCCTCATGCACATAGGAGCACTGCATCTCTGCTCATGGACACATAGTAACTGTTCCCTCAGACAATGAAAACAAAGCAAAGCAATGTGGTTACATAACTTTAATCCGTGATAGCATGGTTCATACTTGCACTTTTTGAACCTTAATGCATTTTTGTAAGCTGTTAAAATATTTCAATATTTACAGATTTCATATGGATATTGAAACTGTCTTAAAAGTGTAGAATTATTGCTAATAAAAGTGTGATTTAAGTGTAAATAAGTAGATAATGCTCATAAGAGTGCTAGAAATTAGTGGCCACTTGACTCTTGTAAGAATGCAAAATTTAGCACTCTAAAACAGAGTTGATCCAGACTTTTAGCTCAAACTATGGCATTTCAGGCCAACTGGACACGTCTCTTTATTTTATTTTTGTTCTTTGAATGTTTTATTGTGAAAATCAAAACTATCTGTATAATTCTTTTTCAAAAATCCTTGGGTGATCTACACCACCTCAGATGAATCCTGTAAAAGACAAAAACAAAATCCAAACCAAATTGTACCAATAGTTGCTGTGGGTGGGGGAAAACGTATAATGGTACTAATATTATTAACTTTGGCAATATTTAGAAAATGGAAACCTCAAACATGTGCTTACACTTTTGCTAAAACATGGAAGCACTGCTCTGAAATATGAAAGATGATCACTCCCACAATGTTTGATTGAAACTGTTGTGGAGAAAGATCCCCTCTCCATAATGCAGAGCAGTTTTGAAATTCCCTCTGCTTTCAAAGGTAGGTTACCGTCTGGCATACAAACTGCTCTTCAAGAAATACAACACTACAGCCCCTTTTGCACACACAGAAAGCACTGTATAATTCTTTGAATCCTAGCCATTGTGGTAGTTGACAATTTATCCCTAGATAACAAGGATAGTACCAGTGTAATGTTGGCACCCTATTTATGAGTGTGGATCTGAAATCATTTCTGAAACAGTGATAGTGGTCAAAATCTAGTAAACAAGTAATTCCACAATTTTAGCAGCCTACTATTAGCAAAGGAGAAAGTGCTTTTGGAAGCTGAGCGTTTGGAAGCCATTTGTGTGTGTGTGTGTATGCATCGGGGTTGGGGTTGCTGTTTAAAAGAAGAATGCTCAAAAACAAATATTAAATTGTCTTCTGTTTCTGATCAGTTGTTTGTTCATGAAATGGAGAAGATTGAGTTGTCTTTAAAAGAGATGAAAGAAATCGACTCTGCTTTAAGAGGCCAGCCTATTAATGTTTGGGTGAAATCCAAGCTGACAGATGTCCAGTCACAGTGGGAGAAACTGAGCAAGCAGGTTAGTCACTGGTAGTATTTCTCTTTATTTGCATTATCTTATCTGTCACTCTGTATTCATAGTATTAGCTTCCTTGTGTATATCTAATGAACAGAGCTTGTTAGGCATAAAATAACAGATGGACTTAATGCTAGTTCATTCATGTCATATATAAAGCAACTTTTCATTTATACACCTTGAAGAAATACATCAGAAAAATACAATTTCTAGTGTAAGCTGTGATCTGGGATGTCCCCAATTCATATCTCCCTTACTTATGAATTTGCTAGGTAGACTTAGCAAATCAGTCATATTCTTTGCTTCAGTTTTCCTTGCTACATCTGCCATCCTCCATCTGGGGATAGCAGTACTGAACTATTTTGGGGTGTTACTGTAAAGATTATTGGTGGAAAGTATGAAGTGCTTTATTAATACTCCATATTAGTATAAAAGAGTTAAATGCATAGGACTGTGATAGCAGAGTTCACTTTTTTCTAGTTACCATTTTGTAATTGATAAGGAAATAGCTTTGATGGTTGTTTCAAGGGGTGTATTCCATAGCTACAGTGCCACAGAGAAAAAGTCATGTTTGAAGGCCCCCTTCACAAGTAAACTCCCCAAAGGAAGGTCTTCCTTTTAAGTGTGTCTTAAGGTGCTTCAGGCTGCTTAGTACTTGGTAACAGAGTACATTTTAAAAAAACTGGGGCTTTTATGTTTAGGCATAACTGCCTTGTCATATAAGAGTGTAAAACAGTTTATGCAGCAAGATTGGAAAACTGTTAGGTGTCCATGTAGCCCAAAGTGTCACCAAATTTCCACTTCGTATTTCCAAATATTTTTTTAAATAAAAGTTCCCATTCACATTCAGAAAATTACTTTAGTCATTATTGTATTGAGCATTATATGGAGAAGCCCAGATTGTTACCCTGTGTAGTTGGCATCACTTCAGTTAAGGATTATTCAGTAGTGTTTCCTGGAATGTTGCTCAAATTTTGCTTGGAAGTAGCATGTGTGCCCATGAATTATTTTATCACCTGTTCCTGTCTCAGCCACAATGTTGGGCAGATGTAAGAGGGCAACAGGATCCACAGAAGTGGAAAGAAGTTGTTTGTAACTTAGCACAACATAACATTGCAGCTGGGGCACCATTCCTAGATTGCCAGTTTTCCAAGCCTGTAATTCTAGTAAATGAGTGTTTATTTACTGAGTATTTCCTGGCCACTGATAGCTTTTAGGCCTTGCTGGTAACATTGGCTAGCAGCATGATGTAAACCATTGTAAATCACTCAGAGAGCTTTGTTGATTGAGTGGCATAGAAATGAAATAAACAACCATCACCTTGGCTACCCAAGAAAAAGACAAGTTTTCAAAATATGTTTTCAGTGTGCCATTTTTGTTGGTAGAAGAGTGCTTGCTTAATCTTTTGCCCCGACTGGGGCAATTTGAACATGGTGAGCAACACTGGATTATATGTACAACACAGTGTTTGTATAATATGCCCTTCAACTCTTTATCACTTTTTCCCTCCTCTTTTTATTTTTAGAGGGCATGTTTAACAACCTATGCCTTTCAGCAAGTGGTTGACATCTTTCAGCCTGGGGCTCTAGGCAGCAGCTGTGGACACATATTCACTCAGGGGAAGATGTATGCTAGAACCTTCTACCATTTAATATTAGTATAATGTAATAAATAACCTATCTTTTAACATATGAAAGCAAAACTCTTTGTTGTGGAATCGCTGCCATTAACATATGAGGTTCATGTCCTAGACATGTGTGTCCATAGATGTATTTATACTTATTGCTGTAACAAATGTATTGTGGTTAAAAATAAGTAAATTCAATTGCATCCACCAGTACCAGTAGCCTGTAATGAAGGTTCTTGTTTTGTAGCCATAGCAATAATATGCTTAATATAATTTCTATTTTTTTAAAGCTGAATGGAATTATTCTCTAAAAAGTAAGCTGCTGAAACTTTCAGCACTCTGATATCCGTACTTTTTCCTGCTAAGATACCCTTCATATGATACAGACAGCATTTGACATTACCATCTCTTTATGTATTTTGATTGCCAGATTATTAGTCATAAAAATCAATTATCTGAAAGTCAAGAAAAAGCGGTAAACCTCAAAAAGGATTTGGCAGAGATGCAAGAATGGATGTCTCAGGCTGAAGAGGAATATCTGGAGAGAGATTTTGAATACAAGTCTCCAGATGAATTGGAGAATGCTGTGGAGGAGATGAAGGTCAGTAGCACTAGAAGAACTTGCCAGAATAGGGAAGTACATGGTTGCTGTACTCAGGTGTATAGTAGCAATTGTTAAGCAGGCCATTTTCTGAAAAGATTGCTTTGCTTTTCAGAATATAATTTCTTCAATTTTCTCTTCAGAATTAGAACAATGGGAACTCCTTAAGATCTAGATATTTGTCCTAAATGTTCTTAGAAACAGGACATAAGTGAAGGGGCAAGGGCAGTTTAGATTTGGGAAAATAATAATAATAATAATAATAATAATAATAATAATAATAATTATTACATTTCTATGCCGCCCCTTGCCGAAGCCTCGGGGCAGCTTACAACACAATAAAATACATTGAAATACAATAGAACATAATAAATTACCACTAAATACAAAAATACAAAAAATACACTGAGATACAAACATAATAATATAAAATTAAAATTAACAGTATAAAATAAGTAAATAAAGAATATAGGAGGAGAAAAGAGAAGGAAGAAGAAGTTGCCCTGGCCAGATCATATATTTTAACAATTAAAATGATGTTTAAATAAAAAGGTCTTTACCTGGCGCCGAAAAACCAGTAATGACGGTGCCAGGCGGACCTCTTTGGCGAGTGAATTTGTATAGTGATTTTTTTTGAAAGGCAAATACTTTTTTGTGTGTTTTACCATATCCAGACCTTTTAAAATAAGGATAAATGGGATTTGAATTGTGGCATACCAGAATTAGGGTAGAGGGAGGATGGTACAGGTGCTAATCTTGGTCAGATGTGCTCAGAATTCTGCTAGATAATAAGGGGGTGTGAAAAACAGAAATTATAAATCTTGCTGAATGATAGGGATTGAAGTTATTCAAGCTTGATTACTTTGTACAGAGCTGAGCCAATGCTGAAGTGACAGATTTAATGAGGGAAGCTGGGACTCTGAAGTATGGTAGGGAACTGAAAACTTACTGTGTCTGTTTACTTGAGCATCATTGCAACCAACATCACAACTTGTATGATACAACCCCCTTTTATGATTTGGCTTAAGTTTGCATCCTGATCTAGTTTATTTCAGATATCTTTTTAATTGCAGTGTCTTGATGGCAATTCAGCACTGGTGAGAGGACAGGAAGTAAAACATGAGTTGAGGTGGCAAACATAACATTTTGCCTCTGCACATTTTCTGCAGTGCATTTGTAACAATATTTTAATGAAATCTGAATAGTTTGGCCATCAGTTCATAAGAACAGAAGAAAAGCAAGGCTGGATGATACCAAAAATCCATCTAGTCCAGTATACTCTTCACCAGTGGCCCGTCAGCAGCTCACAGCAGGCAGGAAAAGAGTGTAAGTGTATCTCATTGCCCAACTGATATAATGCTGTAGCACCTCTGGTACTAGAGGTAAAATATAACCATCAGAACTAGTAGCCTTCGATAGCTTTGCCCTCCATGAAGGCCTTTTTGAAGCCATCCAAATAGGTGGCCAGCAATGTATCCTGTTCAATGAATTCCATAGTTACCTATGTGCTGTGTGAAGTAGTACTTCCTTTTAGCTGTCTGGAATCTCTCCCCATTCACCATATATGATGACTACATTGGGTTATGAGAGAAGAAGAAAAGTATCTCTTTATCCATCTTTTCAGCATGCATAATTTTGTATATTCTATACGATAGCCCTTCTTTGCACCTTTTCTAAGCTAAACAGTCCCAGTTGCTGTAAGCCTTGCCCCAGCTCCTTGATAATTTTAATTGCCCCCTTCTATACTTTTTAAAACTCTGCAGTATCCTTTTTATCCTAATTTCTTTAAATTCTTATTCCTTTAAATCATGTTTTTAAAGAATAACTCTTATACTTTAAGAAGCTTACTGTGTGTGTGTGTGTGTGTATATATATATATATATATGTATTTTAGTCATTAAGGTAACACAAGTCTCTTTGCTGTTTTAACACTGACATTTGACAGCATGATGATCTTTGGCTGTTTTATATCTCACTGTTAAGAAAAGAAATTTTAGAGTAAAGTTCTCTTGGTTGCAGAGAAAATTGACAGTGAAATTACGGAATGCTAAGAACTCTGAAAACCATATAGCACTCTAAAGCCAAATGGTATAATGGCTAAACCGTTGCCTAAATCTGGGGGACTCAAAAAACTCACCTAGCCTTGTATTAAGTCCAAACTTCAATCTAATTAACTTGAAGTGTCAGTATGATGAGAATAATTCTAGTGTTATGTCACTAGGGCTGTCAAGGATAGGAGAGTTTGGAGGGCGTTTATTCATAGGGTCACCGTAAGTCAGAGACAACTTGATGTCACATAACAGGAACATGTCACATTGAGATCCTTGGAAGGAGGACAGATCCAAAAATAGTCAATAATACTTCATGGAACCCATGGATTACATTTCTGCCCACTCTGTAATATAATATTGAAAAACAATTTTAATTAAAATATTTTGGTGTAAGTGGTGCCCTTCATTTATCAAGACTCCAACGGCTTCATTTATAAACATTAGTAAAGGCTAAAACCTTGCAGTTACATTTAGCTTGTCAGTGTTCACTTTCTTTGAGCAGAGAGCAAAGGAGGATGTGCTGCAGAAAGAAGTACGGGTGAAAATTATGAAAGACAACATCAAAATGTTAGCTGCTAAACTGCCATCTGGTGGTCAGGACTTAACAACTGAGCTTAATCTTGTACTGGAGAATTACCAGCTACTCTGCAACAGGATCCGAGGGAAATGTCACACTCTGGAGGTATGGTCCCTAGCCTGTACTCTGCACCTCCTGCTTATGATACCAGTTGAGCAGAGCAGGGAAGAAAGCAATTTCCCAGTGCTAAACTTAATAGCATACTCTAATGACATTCTTATCCTTTACATTCAAATAGTGTTGTTATTTTAAGTTATTTCAGCTCTAAAGTGGGATTTTTCAATAGCAATTTAATCAATCATATTAAATGCATTTTCATCCCTTTCTGATGAGGAGGTACAATTACAGAAAATTGGATATGCTTTATTAATGTTTGCAGAAGTAAAACAGTCTGTCCAACTATTCAGTTTTGTTATTCTATATCCTGAGTTAGGCTACAATCCTCTCCATACTTATCTGGAAGTAAGCCCCATTAAATTGAGTGAAAATTATTTCTGAGTAGAAGTGTATAGGATTGCACTTTAGTTATAAAGTTTATGGTTGCATAGGAATGATAACACTTTTTGGATTTTGCCACATGAAGCATAATATACATATAAATGACTGTGACAGTGGATATACCTTATTTTGGAAACCAAAAGAAGGTCAATTTATTGATTGTTATTCATGGTATACTATTGCTGCTATTGTATGTGTAACTTAAATTTTAAAAGGAGATGGCATTTAAAAATGCATCTTTATAAGCTTCAGTAATGAAATTCTTCCATTAAGAACTTCAGAATCTTTTTCTTATGTAATTTTTTCTTACACTGGTCAAAATCAGTTCACAGCAGTGACTTCAGTATTACTGAGAATGCGCTATGTTTCAGTGATCCACTGGGAAACAGGAAATGCCAGTATATTGTTGGAACATCAACAGAAATAAGAAAGTATATGTAATATGGCCATAATTTCTTCATTATTTTATATATCGGGTTGGATGTAATCTTGTATTAAACATTCATTGCTAACTATGCATGATCCATCAGTATTCACCACTGGAACAAACTAACCCAATGGACTATCATATGAAGGAGCATTTTGTTCTCACACATAGCCCCTTTGTTCATTTCTTTATGTGAGCCATAATTAAACCAGGACATTTCTAATAATACTTTTTCATCCAGACTTACAGAACTTTGGCTACCAGTTTTGGGATTAGCAGGGATATTTCCAAATTGTAGTTAAAGATGGTTAAATAGAAGCTTTCTGGTTTAATTGTGGTATATGCAAAAGGAGCTAATGGTGTACAAGCAGTACAATTCAGAGTATCAACTCAGAGCTGTGGAAAAATGTAATTAGTTTGAGAAGGAATCTTTCTTCAAAATCTAATAAGGTTCAACCCCCTCCCCTACCCCGTAACTCTTACTTTCAGGAAGTTTGGTCTTGCTGGATTGAGCTGTTGCATTATCTGGACCTAGAAACAACTTGGCTCAACACTTTGGAAGAGAGGATAAAAAGTTCTGAAAATTTACCAGATAGAGCAGATGCTGTTAATGAAGCCCTTGAGGTAATGTGTAAGAAAGTTAAATGTGCATCCAAGAAATAAGATTGGCAAATGTACAAGGACGTTTGTTTTTGAAGAATGAATGCTTATCTTGCTTTTAGAGACAGGATGGTGGCAATTGTACTAAATGGACAGTTTATCTCATTCCTTATAATATTTAATATAATTGTATTGCTGCTTCAGAAAATTGTATTTGAAAGGTAGCCTACAAAAATAGATTTCCATTTAATTTAATGATTCAGGCTTTAATATTGGCAATTACTTTAGTTAACTGGTTTGCTTGTTCCCAGTGTGCCAGGTTGTCATCCATGTCTTGGGGCACCTAGATTAGGCTATTGCAGGATGCATTGCATGAGGTTGCCCATGAAGTTGGCTCAGAAACTGAAGCTGGTAACATGTGCTTGACTGATACCATGCTGGGCTCAAACCATTTCATTGGCTCTCAGTATGTTTCTGGGTTCAGGTCATAGTGCTGGCTTTGTGTTAATGGTCTGTGTGCTAGAAGTCTCAGTACTGAATTGGTTCCCTATGAACCTCCCTGTAGTTTGGGATCAGCTAAGATCACCCTTTCAGGTTCCATCATACTACAAGATCAGATTGGGCTCCAGAAAAAGCAACTCCTTCCTGGTCCAGTGGAAATGGAGAGCACTTCAATAAGCTGGATCCTTCTTATTTAGTAACCATCTTTACTTCATTCCTTCCCCTGCTCTCCATTTGTTAGCTGCTTTGCATTGTTGTTGGTGCATGTTGCTGATTTTTGCTCTTTTGTTATGTGTTACTCTAAAATGATGATGATGATGATGATAACAACCCTCCCAAGAAATCCCCAAAAAACCCCTTTTACCCAGTATGCCAGAAAATAAACATCCAAGCTTTGGGGTAATTTTGCTCTTTTTAGTCATTGGAATATGTCCTGCGCCATCCAACTGATAATCGGACTCAGATTCGGGAGCTTGGCCAAACACTCATTGATGGAGGGATCCTTGATGAAATCATCAGTGAAAAACTAGAGATTTTCAATGCCCGTTATGAAGAATTAAGTCATGTGGTAAGAATTTTTTTTAACTGGCATTCCAATTCTCAAAATATAAATAAAGCTTGAATTGATTGTCACCACCTGGCAGAATATTGGTGTTTATGAACAAGATTGAACCTGCACAATTTTCAGCCCATCAAACCAAACGATGCACAGACTGAGTTGTTCTTGGAAATGAGGGTGAAATTTGTTCTTGGCGCACACTGATGGGTCACTCTGATCTGGATTCCATGGCAGAGAATGAGGGGGAAGGGGTAGAGGGAGCTTGAGAATGTGGGGTTCAAGATTTTGGGATGAAGTACTGGTTATCTCAAGGCCACTCTCCCAAGTGTTCAGAAAGGTTCTGAGAATAGCCAACGTGTATAGGTGTTGGGTGGAGGCACAGGAGAGGAGTTCTCAGAGCCAGATGAATCTGGTATGACCATGATGCAGTGTTGGGAAAGGAGGGAACACCAACTAGAGGTTAGGTGTATAGAAAGGAGGCAGGCTTGCTTCCAAATGGGCCCTTCAGTACTCAAAAGGAGGGTGTCCGAAAGTAGTTGTTTAGATTGGGTTCAACAAACGGCTTGTGCATACATAGAGATACATTCTGTGAGGATTGTGTTTGTTGGGTATCATTTGGTGAATAAAGAGCTTTTGCAAAGAAGTGGTCTGTTGCCTTGAATGTGTCAAAGAAGGAAAAAGCGATGCATGACAGTTGTGGTCTGCCACTTGTTTAATAAACTCTTTGCATATGGCAAAAATGGAAGGCTAATTGAATCTCTGGATGGCAAGCATGTCTTCCTACTCAGCTACATTTAGCTTGCTGGGCCACAATGGGTTTTGCTAAATCATGGATAGGCCTCATCCCTTCCTCTAAAAACATTTGGCGTTTGTAGAAGCAATTCTGAGCTATAGCTACTTTTATAACTAAGGTAACTGATCCAAATCAAGGTATGATGAGATTGTGAGCATGCTTCAAGAAAGCCATGTGTGCAGAATGGGTGAATATCTCAATTATAAACAAAAGCTTAATTGAAGAGTAGCAGTAGCTAATTAGATGTGCTCTCAAAATCACAAGCTGGATTAAAATTTGGACTGATGATTCTAATTCTTGAAAGTGGTTGGCAGAGCGGTATCAGAAGGTCACAAGCATTTCAGATAAATAATTTCCATTTTTTCTTAAATTCCAGTAAAATCAAGGATATAAATAGTAGAATGTTAGTTCTTTTAAAAATACTTTGTACAAGGTTGTGATCAAAATTATTTAACTAGTATAAGCATTTCTGCATATAAAATTTGTTTGAGGGGTTCTGAATTCCATGACCAAACTATTCCATATGGGAAAGAAACTTGCACTGTACTGCCATACTGTGAATTTATAGCATCCCAGCACAGCCAAGGGTACAGCCAGAGCCATTCTTGTGTATGAATGACTCCGCTTAAATATATTTAAAGCAGCTGCTTGCTGTTCTGCTCATCTTTTCACTACATATCGCGACCTGTTCTGAAGAACGATATGGGTAATTGGCTTTAAAAGAACTGCTTACCCTCAATCTTGGAGTGAAAATTGACCTTTGAAGGGTTATTTTCACTGGCGCTATGAAACTGTTACAAATGCTGCCTGTCAGAGATCCTGCTGAAGGCTGAATCATTGTCCACTGATGTCCATTTTGGGTCTCTTGTTCTATGATATTGGTAATTATAAGATCCCTCTGTAAGTTCAACATTACCTGTCTTTCCTTTGTTCTCTTCCCCACCATATTCATGGTAAATGTTCAAATGGTATATATTAATGGAGAAAGTCATCACCTTTGTATATGGTTTCCTATGTTAGAAATCTCCAAATTATGTACCTTTTATGGGGTGACCCATAAGAAAGTAGTCCCTGATTTTTGTACTTAACAGCAAAAAGAGGCAGTGTTTGTAGTTGTCATTTTATTTCAGATGTATATTCAGATTTATGTGCAACCCCAAAAGTATTTGCAACTTTATTCTTTTGTTCCTCCATTTAGGCAGTGAGCAGGCAGATTTCCTTGGAACAGCAGCTTCAGACAATGAGGGACACAGAACGCATGTTACAAGTTCTACAAGAAAACTTGAAGGATTTGGACAGGCAGCTAACTTCCTATTTGACTGATAGAATAGATGCCTTCCAAATGCCACAGGAGGCCCAGGTATTTTCAGTAGACTCAGGAGATTTTTGTTTTTTGTCACACAGGATTTTGTGCTGTAAGATGATGATAGATTGCCTGTTGAAGAGAATCTGTACTGTATAATTTAACTGTGTGTATGTTATGTGGGAGGATGCTTTGGAGCACCTGCTATAATGGTTCTAAAGAAGCAGCCTATCATCAAAGCCAGCATGACTGTAGCATTCATAATAGATTTCTGTAGTGTGATTTATTGCTAGGAAGGCTGATATCTGCCATGTATTATTTTTCACCTCTCTTGTAATGACTTGGCAGAAAATCCAAGCTGAGATTGCTGCTCATGAATCCACCTTGGAAGAACTAAAAAAGAATGCAAGGTTGGTGATGCCAGCTTCCCCAGAATGCAGATCTCCTCGCGGTGGGACTCATCTGGATACTTTGCAGGTAAATATCCTATATAGTTGCTATTTGCTTTTTCTTATTTACTGGGAAGTTGAGGACAGCACATAATTTTAAAAAATGAACTGAAGGTGCATTTATGGTATGAAAAACCTTGCTACTGCTACTTAAATTGTTTGAACAGAATTCTCAATTGCTCTTGTTTGAATTTGGATCAATAGCAAAGAGAAAATGGGAGCTCTTAGAACAGTTGCTTAGAAATAAATCATGCTCTGAAGTATGTCAAAATTCCCTTGAGGCATTTCTTTTGCTGTAATTTTTTGGTGTGAGTGTTTGAATTATTATTGCTGGAGTTCATAGGGGTATGTGGTAGTAAAACAATTTTTCTTCGTGGTGGTTAATAATTATAATATAGCACAACTATGTGCATGGTGCTGTACAGAGTAGAAGAGGACAACTTTCTGCCCTAAGGAGCTAACTGTTCAAAATGTAGCGTGGTAAACAGGAGGGGAAGAGAAGGGGTTGTGAGGTGGATAGGGAAAGAACATGCAACTTTTTCAGTTACGCAGGCTTTTATACAGAGTTGCGAGAGGGCATGAGAACTAGTGGTTGAGAAAAAGGCCCTTGGAAAGGGCAAGGACAGGATATTTTGGAGGGCATTCATTGATAGGGTTGCCAATAAGTTAGCATTGACTTGATGGCCTGTAATAACAAATATTGGGATGATGATGATATTACATTTTCCTACTGCCTGTAGCTGAAGCTCTCTTGACAGTGCACAACAGTTTAAGTCACCCATCCAGATTTCAATCAGGCTCAGCCCTACTTGGCTTCTAAGATTAGGATCAGGTACTTCAGGCTATATGGAAGCAGTACAGGAAAGGACAAGGTCTTCTGAGAGAGTAGGACACTCTTGGGCATCTAAGGATTGTGGAGCTGAAGGAGCAAAGGCACATGGATTTCTAACCCACTGCAAGTGTTAATTAGTTTATCGATATGAGGATTTTTGTGTCACCATGACAATTTTACATAGATTTAATCTTTAATGTAGTTGTTGTACTCTTATCTTTTGGATTACATTTTCTGTTACTGCTTAAAATCTCTCCTGTCCCCCACCATGTGTTCTATATACTGTGGTACCTTAGTTCACGAACTTAATTCGTTCCACAGTTCTGGTTGCGGACCAAGTCAAATTTCCCCATAAGGTTCAATGTAAATAAGGTTACTCTGCTCTGAACCATATGTAATTTTTTAACCACAAAAATGTGAAACAAAGTACAGTACTGTACAGTATGAAGAGAGAGAACACTAACCTTGCTTGAGGTGAATTCTGGCGTGGAGGACAAGAAGGTGGGTGGGGAGGAGGTTATTGTTTGGAGGGAGAGTCTGCGACCGCGATCTCGACTAGAGGAAGCCGTGAACATGTGTCAGAGTGGGGAAGATGGCCGCTTTCATGTTCGTGCAAACATGATTGTGGCCATCTTACCCACTTGAATATGCTCTGACATGTGATGACTGTGATTGTGTTCATTACCCAACGCAGAGTTCACAAATGGAAGCAAAATTTTGCCGAACTTTCTGTTCACGGACCGAATTGTTCGCGAACAGAAGCATTCTTGAACTGAGATATTACTGTCCCAGCTAAGCTGGGATAACATGTCATGCATTTGATGAAGTGGATTTTAGTTGATTCTACATGCATTTAAAGTGCCATAAGCTCTTTACTGTTTTTCTGTAAAATACTGACTCCAGGAAAGTGATACACAGTTTTCCAGAGTTGGTGCAGGACCTCTATGAAAATGCAAAAACCATGAATATTTCTAGGCCTCCCCCCAGCCCAAATTCATCAGTGCCTCCTCTTTACAGCAAGGAATGCTGGACAGGGGTCTCTTTCTGTATGGGTGGGGTAGGAGGACATGCTTTGGAGTCCTCCCTCTTTCCTTTTGCTTCCTCTCTTTATGGTAATGGCAGTTTTCCTGCTGTAATTTTTTAAACTTAATAGGCTTTATGGCAGTTCCGTACATACAGGTTGTTTGTAACTTGGACGCTCATACTTGGGGACTGCCTGTAAATGATTAGCTGTAATAAATTCACTAGAGGAACTGGAAGGAATGAGAACTGAACAGAGGTCTTTAGATAAGGAAGTAGTTGGAGATGTTGGCTAAGTTAAAGGATGGTTAATTGAATGGAGAGATGGACATATTTGAGTACAGTAGGGGAAGATCCTCTGTGTGTGTGAGCAGAGAGGGAGGGAGGTTAACATTTTGATGGAAAGGAGGAATAATGGTGGGTGAAATGAGAAGCAGGGCATGGGATCAAAGGTGTACATAGATAGGATAGACAAATATGACAAATCATCATCTCAGCAAGAGGAATAGGGAGAAAGGAAAGGTTGGAGGCAATGTAGGAGGATTTTTAAATTCTATGTATCTTTCCCCATTTTTTGTCTTCTTATAAAAACAGAGGAAACTCCGGGAAGTATCCACAAAATATCAGCTCTTCCAGAAGCCAGCAAATTTTGAGCAGCGTATGTTGGACTGTAAACGGGTTCTGGATAGTGTAAAGGCTGAACTTCATGTCTTAGATGCTAAGGATATTGACCCAGATGTTATTCAGTCTCACTTCGATAAGTGCATGGTAATATAAAGTTACAGCTGGGCTTTCCTACTTTTCTTTGATGTGTGCCTTTGTATGAATGAGTATCCCTAGATACTCCCCTTTGTTTATGAAGCTTTAGGACAATTTCCTATATATCAGTTGAAATTAATGCTTCTGGAGTCTGAAGAACTATAGGCACAGAACAAATAGAAAGCCTGAATAAAAGCAACTGCTTTATAAAAAGTGTTTTTCTTATTGGACCTAGATACACTCATCAAAACAATGTGAACTTTACTCACATTGTCAAGCCTATTGAATATTTGAAGGGCGAGTTTACTTAACTCCTCACTTTAATAGTTCCTGTTTAATAGTTAAATAGTTACTGCAGAAAAGTTTCATAGTGAGTCTTGCAATGTCATTTTTGGGATCTATTTTTACTATAATTTGATACTTTTGTTGTCATATTAGTGAAATGGGGAGCATTGACGTAGTTCTTAAAACTCTGGATAAAACAAGTATTTGCAGTTGTGAACTACTGGTTGTAATTTTATTTTGTCTTCAGACTCCATAACTAATCCATAGTTTGGCTATTGAGAACATGCTGTGGATTCAGGCATTCTGTCCTCTCCCCTCTCTTCTGCCTTTGAGCATAGGAAATCTCATCTATCCCTTCTTGGTTTGTTATGCTAACCATAGCTTGCCATGATGTTAAGTAATTTTTCTTTGTTCTAAATTGGGTAACTGTATCTCATGCTAACCATAGTCTGCCTCCAAATTGGAAGCCATAGTTTGAAATGGGTTTCTAGCAGAGTCAGTTCTCATATTTTGTCCAATTTGGATGTCAGAGCAAACTGTGATTGCTGTGAACCACTGTAATGGAGAATGAGCTTGTAAGCATTTTAGATAGCTAAGAAGTAAAAACTTTAACATTGTTTCTTGGCCTATAAATTTAAGCATTCCAAAGTAATCTAACATGATTTATAATTCCAACAGTTCTAACATTTATTGAAAGTAAAAATGTTGAGTGGCTTTGCACACCAGGAAGCATCCAAATATAAAAAAAAAAACTGTGGTTGCTTGTCTTGTCATCCAGTCATGGTGATCAACCATAGTGACTTACCGTTGCTATCAACAGACAGAATGGCCTGTTCGAGGGTTTTTCCCCACCTACCAGCTGATTGCCTCTTCCTGTTCATGTGTGAGGGAGAACCTCTCAGGTACCAGCAGGAGCAGGGAGAATCAGCTGGAAGATGCTATCTTAGGAAGAAGGGAGAAAGTGCTGCCCCTCTTGCCACTCCTGCTTGGGTGAAAGGTGTTTTGATGCATACCAGACTCCCCAGTCTGGTGCCCACCAGAACACTTTTTCACAAGCAGAAGTGATAAGGAGGTGGGCCCAGTTCCCTTTCTACCCTCCTGCTTGGGAAAAAGGCAGTCTAGCGCAGGGGTCGGCAACCTTAAACACTCAAAGAGCCATTTGGACCTGTTTCCCACAGAAAAGAAAACACTGGGAGCCACAAACCCCTTTTGACATCTAAAATGAAGATAACACTGCATATATCGTTTTTTACCTTTATGCTATGTATAAAAAAACTATAGAGTGTTGCATCGCCATCCAAATATTTTTCAGCAAATTGGCAAACAACAAAAAGTTGAACGTTGCAAGACAACATTCTGAAAATGTCTTGCAACATTCGACTTTTTGTTGTTTGCCAATTTCTCACCACATATTAAGCATACTGGTACACCAGTCTCGTCAGCAGTGAACTCAAATGAATCTGGCCACATATCATTAAATGTTCTGTTTTCTTCTGAAACTTTTATTTTCTTGGATTTATCCATGGTTGGCCTACCGGGGGTTGAAAAGCTCAATAAGTTGCATGTTGGCGGGTGTTGCACATTGGCGGTTGTGATGCATATTTTGAGCGACAGGGAGCCGCAGCAGAGGGATGAAAGAGCCACATGTGGCTCTGGAGCTGTGGTTTGCCGACCCCTGGTCTAGCGTGTGTCAGACTGTCTAAGCCATCACTTGCCAGAACTGCCTTTCTTCTGGGAAGGGGTGGTGGGGGAGAAGTATGCCCCTCTTTCTTGTTCCTGTATCAGAGAAGGCCAGTCTTGCAAAAACAAAGAATGAGAACCTGGGCTAGGCGGGGTCGTACTGTTCTTGGCACATCCCAGCCTAGTCAGGCTGCCCTTTCCATGCTCCTGCTTGATAGAAAGCTTTCAGACAGGAGTAGGGGAATCAGCTGAGAAGTGCTGCCCCCCAAGTGGGGCAACACAAGCCAACAGACTGCCCAACTCAGTTGATGGGCACCACTTCTTTCAGCAGTGCTGCCCAGCTGATTGCCCTCCTCTATTCCTGAGTGTTGATCAGGCAGACCTCTCCCTCTCCAGAGGTCTCTGCTGGAGCTGGAGATGAGGATGCCTGATCAACTGTCCTGCCCTCCCTACTGCACTTTTCTGTGTGCAATTGGTTTGCACTGCAGAGACTGCTTGAAAACTGGCGTGAACTGAATTTGGCTCTCAACTGTGGCTGTGAAAGAAAGGAGCCTCCCTCCTTACCATAGTGTCCTGGGGCAGCACTTGGGAGGAATGAGAGTGAAGGAGATGGGATAAAGCAGGAAAACAATCAC
This sequence comes from Varanus komodoensis, assembly GCF_004798865.1. NCBI lineage: Eukaryota > Metazoa > Chordata > Lepidosauria > Squamata > Varanidae > Varanus > Varanus komodoensis. The sequence continues at coordinate 41,707,712 of NW_025335268.1, read as the reverse complement.
AGTGTCAGTTGGATTCATTGCGGCTTCTTGGCATTTAATGGCAACCCATCAAGATAATTTGCTTACAATGATTGTGACATGGGAACCTACCCATTATTTTTATGCATAGTCACCAAAGTAAAGGTTATTCTATAGTAATATATGGTATATGTTGCTCTGGCTCTAGAAACTGTATAAGACCCTTAGTGAAGTTAAGCTTGAAGTGGAGACTGTAATTAAAACAGGAAGGCAAATTGTACAGAAACAACAAACTGACAATCCTAAGACCATGGATGAACAACTGACAGCATTGAAATTTCTTTATAATGACCTAGGAGCACAGGTAAGAGTTGCAAAGGTTCTCTAAATGCAGTTTTGTTTTGCTTTGCAAAGCACATTATAAGTGATTGCTAATATCCCATGAATTTCAAGTGCTGCATCTGAGATTATGTGAGCTATGCTAGTTTCTGATTTGTTTCTGAGCATGTTACAGTACTGGTGATTAGTATAAATCTCTAAATTAAGTAAGGCCTTAGTATTGGAAGAACCATCTTTTCCCACATGAGTTTGCCTGTCCTTTATGCCCACACCGGAGCCCTTGTTCCGTAGCCTTTTCCTTACAGAGGTAAAGCTGACTGATTGGGCCAGGTTCCTCCAGTGGGCAAGTGTCCACAACAATAGGATTTGAAAGAACATCAGTAAGTTTGTTGATAATGTCACAAGGATGTTGCGAACTGTGTTCACTACTTCTTACCCTTATTCTAGAAATTGCATCCTTTGTCTCTGGTTTTATATGGTGTCTTCCTTATTCAGGTAACTGAAGGGAAGCAGGATCTGGAACAGGCATTGCAGCTGTCATGTAAACTCAAGGAAGTATCTCTTTGCTTGTCAAAATGGCTAGAGGCTACTGAGGCTGAGTTAGTGCACAAGTCTACCACAGAGAGTTTGCTTACTGATCTGGACACTGAAATTGCATGGGCTAAGGTAAGCGAAGCTATAACTGGTCCTTCTTCTTTGGTGTGCCATCAGGACTTTTTAAAACATCCTTTCTATTACATCTTTGGATAACTGAGGACTAAAAATACAAATTCTAAATCGTAGCCTACTCCAAGTCCTTATCCCTATATTAAATACATACTATTTGAATGGATAAGTTTGTAATGCATAAAAAGTTTCTAAACCAAGTAGAATTACCAACAGCCTTTTCTTGTTTGGATTCACTTATTGGTCAACTGTTACCTCCATTTTTGCTGCTATGTTCAGAAGAAATCTGTCTTCAGGACTCTCAAAACCTATAATGTTAACATGGAATTTCCAGAATCCCTGCAAGGAATTTAGCTGTCATTTCTTTTCTGTTTGCCTTATTACTATTAAATATATTCAGGGGTTGCTATATATCTAACATGCAGTTCATTAACACACATAATTGTTATTCTTCTGTTGTTTGTCACTGTTTTACATTAGACTGAACAAAGAAGTTGATGCAAGTTTTAAAGCTGGATTTTTTTTTAGTAGTCTTAATAGTTTTGTAGTTGTGCAGACGGCAGTCAATTGTGTAAAAGAATCTTTGTTTTGGGGATCATAACTAGGAGCTTAAAATTGAAAATTTTTGGCATTTGTTCTCTGGTGTCAGGTTCCAAAATCATTACATAAATATGGCATATTGTTGTTCTCGCTGCTGTTGTTTATCCTGTGTTCTGACAGAATACAATAGAGGTAGTAACACCACAGGGAGCTGTTCAGGTATTTCTTTGGCTGAAGATGGAAGTAAATTGTTTTGAATGTTGAAAGATCACCTATTATATCTATACTCACTTTTACAGTATTGGTAGCAGAGGAGTAAATAAAAATTCCACTTTACACTGCATCTAATTCATTAGGTGCAAACTGAGCAGGTAAACTTTGCATGTTATTTCACAAGGAATCTCATCAATAATTGCAGAAAGGGCTAACTGGCATCTATTTTTAAATGTAACAATATAAAGAATTCAAACTTATTTAAAGTCAGCCAGATAGCTAACCATGCAAAATTCATGCCATGTTGTAAATAACCATGTATTTAACCATAAATAAGTAGTCTTAAGCATATCATGTCTCCACCCATCCTTTATACTGCCCTAGTACTTTAAAACACCTTTTTAATTTAATTGCTTTTTTGTAGACATTTAAAAACTTTTTCTTTAACAGTTTGTATCTCACCAACCAAAAATAAAAGCAGATTAGATGAAGTGTTCAGCAGTGTGTTGCATTTTTCCATTAATGTAATACAGTTGTTAGCTTTTTGAATTTAATTGCTTGTTTTAATTATTGATTGCTGTTTTAGAGAATGTCATGGTTAGTCAATTATTTGCCTAATTGAGTGCAAAAAGTCATTAGCCTACAAGGAAGAGCATTGTGTACTGGGAATTGATGTTAAAAATAACATAATTTCTTTATACTAAAGAAGCAGTATGAATTGTTAGCTATATAATCTGAAAGTGCAAAGGGCAGATAATAAAGTCAAAGGTGAGTCTGCACAGCATTATTTAAATGTTTAAATGGTTCTCTGGGCAGGTTACAAAATATAATAGCAATAACAGCAATAACATTAAAACAATAATAAAATAACAACAATCATGATAACAATAATAAACACACGAAGAAGCTCCCATAATAAACTACTCCATAGCCTCTGTTTATAGCATCGCATCCTGTGAATAAGCTACACAGTGTGTTTTGTCTGGAACAACTTGTGGTGCACTCAATAGGTGATTTGGCTTACTGTGTAAGATTTTGCACCTTGATCCTTCCCCTATTTGCTTTCCACAAGCATCCTGGGGACTTGTATGGCAGAAGCCATCTTCCCCGCTCCTGACTCAGATTGCAACCTCTTTTGGGGTAAAGCCCCCACTTTTTTCCAGAGATTGCTGTTTGTCATCTCTGATGTGGTACCCCATGCAGCACAATGAAGTTGCTGTCACTGACTCACAATACCCTAGAATCATGCACAAATGTTCTGTTATCTTTTACTATATTTTTGTCAGTAGTTTGTTAGTTGTGCAAGTGTGTAACTTTGATTACTCTCAATAAAAAGCATTGCCCTGGACACCATCCATGGACATTGACAAAGCTAGGCTTAAAATATGTTGTTTTGCTTTCATGTCCCAGCTGTCACATGGCAAGCTGTGAAGTACAAAGCAAAGCTGTGAGATCTTTGTGAAAGAAGGTGGCAACAAATGAAAACAAGTTTGATTAAGAAGAAAGGGTGAAACAGATCACATTGACCATTAAAACACTGGATCTAGATATTGAACAAATATGTTAGTTCAAAAAGTGTATCTTTTGACAGCCAGTGGCCCCAATAACTTTGCAAGGTTCCAATTTTTGAGTAGAAAAGGACAGTACTGAGACTTTACAAAATACACATTGACTGAAATATGTGGCTGCCAAGGGAAGTGCTCTTACAGATTAGACTATTCACTGTTGGTGATTTATTTTGACATATATGCACAGTGCTGGTAATTGCCTTATGTCACACAAAAAGGCAAGCTGGCAATTTAGAAACAAAGTCATAATCAGGGGAGGTTTTTGATGGCATCTCTGATTTTGCAGTCCTGAGGAAACTGATGCTGTCCTGTTAATAGATTTTGTTGCCTTTTAGAGTGTGCTGAGAGAACTGGAAAGGAAGAAAGTTGATCTTAACAACATAACAGAAAGTAGTGCAGTACTCCAGACGTTGATTGAAGGCAGTGAGACTTCTTTGGAGGAAAAGCTTTGTGTCCTTAATGCTGGATGGAGTAGAGTTCGAACTTGGACAGAAGACTGGTGCAACACACTTTTGGTAAGCTGTATACATGAATGGCACATTATGACATTTTCTACCATTAAGTCAAGTTACCTGTCTGCTGTTAAAGTTTCCCATGTTAAATAGGACAAAATGGTTTTCCTGTGGGAAGTTTTGGAAAATGAGGGAAAAGGCTTATGTCAGTTTATCTCAGCATGTTCAGTAGAGATAGAATTCACATTGCTTAATAATGAAGGGTGCCATGCTATCATGGTGACTGTAGGCCTCCTGGCCTCTTCGGTCTCCTCTTCATTCCCTGAAACATTCCCTTTTAGATCCTCTCTGAGGTTGCTTTCCCAACTTCAGAGAGCAGCCAGCATTGTTCTTTCCATGCTAGGAGGAGGGGTAGGGGTGTGTGCGTGTGTGTGAGAGAGGGAGGGAGGGAGGGAGAGAGGAGCTCTGATGCTCATTTCCAAGGGCAGAATGCTGTTGCTGACCTTGGATCTGGGAATCTAAAATATTTTACTGCCCCTCAGACACTGTCTGTGGGTCACAGGATTGCTACTTCTGACTATAAGTCTATAAAAATATCAAATGATGACACTTGATTTTTTAAACCCTTTGTGAAGCTGAAAAGCCACAGATTCAGATAATTATCATGGTGATTTAGCTTAGCATTTGATGGTCAGTTGTTAGCCTAATTGCTGTCATCTTTCTCTCTCTCTTTTTGTCTTCTTCATTGTTTGTATTGCTTGATTTTGCTGATTGTATGAGTATAGGGTGATATTTACTTAGCAGTGTTCCTAACTACATCATGCTCTTCTTTTGAAGCATCACAGTGTCCCCTCAATATTTTGTTATTCGTCATTTTCAGTTAGTTCACTTCATGGGTAAGACAAAAGAAATATTCAATATTTCCTAATAGTGTTTAAGAGAGCTGGAACAGGCTGTGGGATTGTGCTGTTCTTACTCTTTAAAATAAATCCCCCTGTTGTATTTCCAGTGGCCTTAATTATGGTAATTTGTAACGTCTGCAGTGACTTAATGCTAACCATGTTTCCGTTATTACCCAGGGTTTGGAATAGATTTAACACATCATGGTTAAAAGGGCACTAATCAGTGTTTGTGTTAATTGTGTCAGGAAGATTAGCAGAGATTTAAGACTTAACCATTGATCATCGGGGAACAGTGCAAAAACCCATGGTCCAATTCCTAGCTCTTAGATATGATTAAAAGTTTGTGGTATTGACTTTATAGTGGTCTTACTATAAATATTCAGCATCTGATTTTTATGCCTTTGTTCTCTGAAATGGCTTTATTTACATGGCATGCAAAATGAGATAGTGTGTGAATTTATATAACATGACAAGCCATCTGGTGAATAAGCTACATAATGTGGGTTCTTCATGGAAAAACCTATGGTACACAATTAGGATCACTGTGGTTTGTCCCCCTCCTTCCCCCTCAGCCCTCCGCCTGGTATTTTCCCTTCCTGCTGTGATCCTGAGCTATTTCATGCTTGTCACGTTTTTCCCCCTTTCCCCCTCTTTTCAATTTTAGAGATTGCTTTTCATGACCTCTGAGGTGACAGCCAATGACAGCTCCTCCAAAGTGCCTAAGAGGCATATTAGAAGGGTTGTCACTGGCTTACCACATTTAAAAATTTATTGTTTCAGCATGAGATGTTTGTGCAAATATTTTTAGTATTTTAAAATTCTTATTTTAGTTCATCTTGCTTGAGTGCAGAGTCACATAGTTGTGGGTGATCCAGAAATGGGCAATGCCCTGTGAGGAGTCTGCTATCAAAGGGCAGCAGGTAACAAGTCTAGACATTGGCCCAGAGGGGCTGCAGATTTGTACATTGCACTTTCTTATTGTCAAAGGCAAACTGTCACAGGAAAGCAATGTTGCAACTTTCTTTGAATGTCTTTGCTCATGAAACGAGGGTGATGGAAGATTTTTCTCTCTTTGCAGTGAGATCCTCAGAGGAGAAAAGCACTTCCCACACCATTTTCTCTAACACTTACTTTTGTTAGCTGTCAGAAGCAAGGCTTTCATTTAAAACAGAGATTTAGATAGTTCTAAATAAGGTAGTTTTGACATTGAAAAATGTATATGCAATTTGTATGTTGACTCAAATTGCAAATGTTTTTGATTGGGACTTGCAGAAGTTATTAATTCAGTCTATAAAAATTAAAGTTCTTAATTTATGGCCTCTGTGTACCACATATATGAGCTCTGTGCCTGCACAGGGCCTATTCTTGGGAAGATTTTCCTAGCTAAACTCATTTTGGCAGGAGCCCTTCCCCTCCTGCCCCATAGTATATGCACGTATATAGGTCTCCCATTTTCCCCACTTCTTTTCTGCACCTTGGTTCTCTTCCTAGTGTTTCTCTTTATTTTAAAATGCGTTCTATTCCCTTACTCTCTGTATTCATTTTAAAAACCCATTCCCCCCCCCACCTTTATCCAAAAAACCCAACCCAAACCAAACTGACCCCCCCTTCCCCCGGCCTGGCCCCGCAATCATCCTCTTTTGAATTTTCTCTCAACTTTCCCTTTGTCTCCCTCCAGTGGTGCACAAGACAAATGTGTGTGGTGTGGCACATACCTGCCCTTAACTGATGAATATTTGTTATGCCTGTTTTTTGGGGAGAAGACCACTGCCAGGCCTTCTTATGGCACTCTTGGAAATACTGAATGGGCTGGCTTAAGTTGGAGATGCGGAGTCACACCCTTGTGGCCATTGATTTAGTCACAGTGGTGCTGTCAGAGTGCCCTTCAGCCTCACTGTTCTCCCACCGTGTCTTTTATACTCCCTGCACAGGGAGTAGCAGTTCTCAATGCTGCCGCTAAGCCCAGCCACGAGGCCTTCGCATGGCACCTTTGCGCCATCACACAAAACCAGACTTTGAGGTAAACTTGTTAGTCGTCCATATGTGTGATGCTCAGAGACCATGAAGAAGAATGTAAGGTTGCTTACCTGTAACTGATGTTCTTCAAGTGGTTATCTGTGCATTCACACAACCCACCCCTGTGTTGGTGTCAATAGCCTCAGTTCCTGTACCTTTCCTTTGGACTCACAACTGGATGGTGCAGGTTGGACCATTGCCAGCTTTTCCTCCCTGGTTCTGAGGCCAAAACTTTGGTCTTATGGGAACTGGGGAAAATAGCAGGAGCCCCCCCCCACACACACACACACGGGGAGGGAGTGGTAGGGCCCCTGCCAGATTGAGTTTAGCTAGGAAATCTTCCTGGCAACAGGCCCTGCATGTGTTCAGAGACCATATGTGTGAATGCACAGATGACCACTAGAAGAATTTCTGGTAAGCAACCTTACTTTCTTGGCAAAAAGTTCTACATTTACTGCTTTCTTCAGTAACCCCTGCTCTTAATCCGGAGAACTTTTAGGAATTATCTTTCCCCATTATTATAAACACTATTATTTATTCAGTGATATAATTATTCACAATATTCATCCTATCTACCAATCTTACCAGAATTTAATGAGCAATATCCTTTGACTTTATTTAGTGTTGTTCTTGAGACAGATTTTCCCCCTACTTTACTAACATACAGATTGTGTTCTTATAACATGACAGCTCAGACAAGACTGAGTGTGGGTTGTTCTTGGGCTGCTCCGTTGTGTGAACCCAGCTGCACTAGCAAACTTTGGCTTTTTCATTGTGAGCAATGGTTAATAATACCTAATCCAACAGCAAATCATTTTAAAACACAATGTTCCATGGTTCATCCGTGAGTGGATTGTCATCCTGTGTGAACTCAGCCCATTGGATGTTGACCCCCATTTTGATGTATCAATGAGATAGAACAGCGTGCATATCATTTTGCAGGGAGACATGATCTTGGAAAAATTTGAGTTGGGAATTGAGCTGGCTTTCCTATATTGGAGATGTGGAAGCAGGAGAGGCAGAATAGTAAAAAGGGAGATGAAGCAGGCATGGTCTTAATGCTTTTTGCATTTCAGGCAGACTTGTGCATATGAAATTATTATGAACTACTCAGATGCCTTGGCTGAATATCCAGATAAATGTGATGATTGACTTTGGCTAAGTGTTTCCTGTTAAATTAGTGACAGTGATTGCATTTCATTGATCTTTGTCTAGGTATATTTTATTGATTTATCTTTGTCTTTGCTTTTCAGAATCACCAAAGTCAACTGGAGATTTTTGATGAGAATGTTGCCCACATAAGCACTTGGCTGTACCAAGCTGAAGCCCTTTTGGATGAGATTGAGAAAAAGCCAGCCAGCAAGAAAGAGGAGACAGTGAAGGTGGCTTACCTAATCTCTTATGGTTTATCCAGTAATAGTGTGTTTCAGATCCAAATGAAACTCTGCCAAATTTGGGGGCTGATTTTTTTTCTTGCTGCACTTCCTTCCAGTTTTGATTCTGCTATGTCCTAAACTCTAATTTTGTGCTGCTTCTTTCCCTCTTCTCAGCGCCTAATATCAGAACTGGATGATGTTAGTCTCAGAGTAGATAATGTGCGTGACCAAGCTATTATCTTGATGAATGGCCGTGGAGTGTCATGCCGTGAGCTTGTAGAACCTAAGCTGGCTGAATTGAACAGAAACTTTGAAAAGGTGTCACAGCACATCAGAAGTGCTAAGGTGAGGATGGATGATCAGCACAACAAGGCTTCTTGATCCCAAAACACAGATTTTGTTCCATTTTAAAATGTGCACGGAAGTTTCTTGTTTTGTTCTTCACATTTGAGTGAAATGAATGCTACTTAGTTATCATTAGCATTGGGTTCAGACTCTTAGCTTTCATGAGAAACATGATGTAGGGAGCCTGCTTTCTGATGTTTTACTGATCAGTTAGTTATTACACATTTCAATGGATATTTTATTGGAGAAGGACTTTGATGAAAAAGAACTAACAAAGGATTGTGCATTGTTGTACTTTTGGGATTAGGCAAATGAATGGTGGATGTCTTAATAGCTACTCGTCGTGGTGGCTATTTGGTTTGCTCTGGTATTGGAGGCAGTGTGCCTCTATATCCCCATTGTTGGGGACCATGAGTGGGAGAGTGCTCTTGCACCCATGCCTACTTGTGGACTGCCTATACAGGCCTTTGATCTGAGTCAACATGTCACTCCTTATGTTCTTGCATCAGCTTGCCTTTTTCATGTGGGGAAACCTATAGTGCCGCGTTGATACTTTTTCTGAAAATACACATTCAATTTACAAAATGTTAGCCTATTTGTAAAGATACATAGCAACTTTGATATTTGCCATGATTCCCCACCCCAGACTATTCCTTTTCCCCTCGCTCCTTCACCAAGGGCATATGAACAAGGGAATTGTGTTTTTCAGCTGATTGTGATTTCTTTACAATTAACCCTACTTTTGTCTGAAAGCATTTTATAAAAAGCATTTGCCTAGCATAACTCTGTTAGAATGAAAAGCAGCTTATGACTTGCAGGTGATTATCGCTATTCAAAGCTCTTAGGTGTGACTTTAATTGTTTCATCTTGCAAATGAGCCAATAAATTAGAATAATCTCTGGTCAAAGTATGCCCGCATCCAAGACTGTACGTGTATGTGTGTGTGTAAAACCGCTTCAGAGAGCTGCTGCTACAAGTATGTGACATAATTGCAGCTTTACTGATGAACTATTTAGTATAAACAAAAATGTATCTAAATATTAATAGATATGCCTTTTGTGCTTCTATTTTCCATGGGCAGATGCTTTATAATCAGGAAATGTTTGCCAAGCAAGAACCCCAGGAAACTGATGTGGCATCCACAGACCTTGATAAATTTGAGTGTAAATTACAGGACATGCTGAAGGTTGTAGAGAAGCACATGGAATCAAAAGATGATGATGAAAAGGTTGGTGAGTTTAGCATGAAACAGACTATTACGCTTATCCTTATTTAAGGAAATAGTTTTATTGATCCATAAGAAGTTGAATTTAGGATATTTTGTTAATGTATAAACATTTTTCTCTATAACTTGGATTTATGTAACAAGGACATGGGCAACATTACAGGCTTACGCAAAGTCATTGCTGTATGAACGAAATGCCTGCCTACCTATTTCACTCTCATAGTCCTCTTAATGCTTTTATTACTCAGCCCTTCATACACAAGTTTCCACCTCCTCCTCCTCTTGTGCAGGTGCTACTCTGCCATGCTGGACACCAAGCCTCTAAATTCTGTCTCCTTTCCACTTTGGTTCTAATAGTGCGTGGCAGCTGTTAATAACATTTATGTCTGAGGTGTGCACACAGTCTTTCTCGAGACTGGTACTGTTTTTCTGCACAGACAGCAGAAAAGAACAATCTGTAAGAACAATCTTGAAAAGTACATTTAGCAGTGTTGTGCTGTTCTCATTTTAGTTGGATGAAGAGAGGGCTCAAATTGAGGAGGTTCTACAAAAAGGTGAGCAGCTATTACAGCAGCTTACAGAAGACAGCAGACGAGAGAAAATTCGTTTGCAGCTTTTGCTTCTGCAGACCAGGCAAAGCAATGCTAAGGTTAGTTGAAAGTATTGTTCCTCAAGATGTGAAGCATTTTTTCCCAGCTGTCCCTGCAATGATACCAGCCAACTCATACTTGATTGTGTATATCAGAAAAAAAAGATGTCACTTTGAGACACACAGTCTCATTTAAACTCAGATTTTCCTTATCCCTGACACCTGTGTAGTCAGTGCCAGTAAATCCAAGTGTGCCCCCATCCTCATTGTGATCCTAAGTGCTTCCCCCTCTGAAACATAATTGATATACTTTCTCTAATGTGGCTACAGGGTTGTTACAACATTAAAGAAATACTTAAATCAATTGCCTAATAAATATTTTAGCCCTATTTGAAATTTGTTAAACTTTGCCCTATTTGGCCTTCCATGTAAGTGAGACCTTCTAGCTGCTCCTTTATGACAATCCATGGATAAAGGAAAATGTGCTTATGGTTGGATCTTCCATTGAAGCCATTTGGATCAGTAATGTGCCTGAATATTAAAAGAGAGATCACCCCTTTTATTCTGGCCTGTAATTGATTAGATGCTAAATGTTTAAATTCCTTCATTACTCAAATCAGAAGAGTATCATTTTAGGAGCTAGATATATTTTGAGGCCCGAGATGCAAGTCAGTTTCTTATGGCTAGCTGGTGGAAGGATAATAGAAGAAAATGCAGAACAGGAACTATGGTCACTTGAGGATTTTCTAGTCTAGAAATGCCCCTACAGTCTTTATTTTTTCTTACAAGTTTCTTATTCCTTCTGTGTGTGTTGACAATGATCTCAAACGGAATCTGTCAAGGAAACCTGTGGGCTGCCAGTTATCTGTTTCTGGCTTAAAGAAGACTTCATTAATTGTGAAGTGACTTCAGATTGAATGTATTTTATAGATTCTAGGCATCCTGTTATTATAAGATACACCACCCATGTGCCATATTCCTCTGAATTATTTCCTTATGATTCTTCATTTTTTGGTTATAGGAGCTTAGGTCATTGCAAAAGAGACACATGGTAGGACTATCACCTTTATTCTCCCAGTATAAGGCAGAGCAAGACACTGATTTGCATTGGCCCAGTGAAACAGATGGAAGCTTTTCTGGACTACAGGAAGCAGATGATGAGGGGAAGCTACAGGTATAGCTCTTTAATAATGAGACTAATTTTGTATAATTGTTTTCAATAATTATATTAAATTATACTAAGAGACCATCTATGGAGCTTCCTGGTAATGTATAAACATCTAGTAGCTGTTAGTAGATATTTTATTGCATGTATAATTTCAGTAATGTGTAAAACTATGCACTGTATAAAATTCAAATGCAAATGTGTGCAGTAAAATTCCATTGCAAGGTGACCCATCTGTTCTGGTGCAGTCTAATGATTTTGACCTTGTGAAGGAAGAGGATATATTCCTAGAATCGAGTTACAAGAATTTTGTATCACTTTTAGAAACTTGACATAACAGCTACACCTCTGGGAAATGGTCTTCCCCAGCAGTCATAGGTGGAAACCTGTCAAGCCAAGTTCTGCCCACCCCATGTGTTGTGTTTCATGTTCCTTATATAGCACATTTTGCCTAAGGTGGGTTTCTGTGGGGAGATGTTATTGTCCATGTCCAGTGCATGGGCGGTGGACTAGCGGACTGGAGCACCAGGGTCCTGGAAACCTGGGTGTGACACAAGGGTCCGTCCACAAGCACAGTCAAAAATAGTCCAAAAGTCAGAGAACCGAGAAAACAAGCCGAGGCAAACAGGTACCTTGAGGGCTGGAGTGACTGGAGCAGGGCTGGAACAAGACTGGAGAAACTGGGGCAGGATTGGGACAAGACAGGAACAAGACTAAAGCACAGCTGGAGCAAGACTAAAACATGACTGAAGCAGAGCTAGAGTAGTGGAAACAGAGTTGGAACAAGGCTGGAGGAACTGGAACAAAACTAGAACAGGGCTCAGGGACACAGGCCTCAGGGGCCACATAGCGAGAGGGAAGCCCACAAGTCAAAAGACCTTCATTGTTGAGTCAGCTTCTGGAGGGAAGAGTCATTGCTTATATAGCTCTTCCCCAAGGGTTCCTATGTGCCACTTGTAAAGGTCTTGATAGCTGCAGTAGGTTGTGGGTCCAATCCTGCAACCACCAGGGTTGTTATTCTGACGTTTGGCCAGCAGAGGAAGTCCTGAGCTGCCTTGAATCCTGACAGTTTTGATCAGATCAGGAGCTTCTTCCAGCTTTTTGCCAAAACTTGTCTGATGCCTTTTTGGGCAAAGAAAGTGCCTGTTCCAGTCAAAGGCTTTGATAGCTTGGATGGCTTTCTCTTAGCCTTGAGTTAAGTTACTTATAAAACTGAACCTGTGAGAATGCTGGTTGCCCTGAATCACCAGGAATGGGTCTCCTTTGAGGTCATCACCCCCCCCCCCAAATTTCCTGGTGGTTCTAGGAATCTCCTGGCTGATCTTACATGACCCATCATCTCTTGGGCTGAGCAGACTCTCTAGTTTCAGTCCCAGCACTGTAACGAGCAATGTTTCAAGGAGCCAGTGATGTTGATCATGAGAATAAGGCTACTATCTACCACACACAGAAAGAACACACAGTTCTTTCTCAAGGTTCTGCAGAGGAAGATGCTGTACAGCCCATGACTTGGCAGGTTTTCAAAATGAAAGGGGCAGAGACCTTGCCCCCATAATGACCTTATGATTGCCTGGTGGACCTTCTACCATGAATTGAATGCCCAATTAGGAAAATCTATGTCCTGTCTACACCTGACCTACAGGCCCTTTGAGAATATCTACATAACAACCTGGCTTGAGGTTTCATCCATCCCTCCACATCCTCAGCAGAGACACCCACCTTTTCTGTTAAAAAGAAAGATGAGGATCTGTGCCCCGGTATCGACTGTCACTTATTAAACCAGGTGACTGTTAAAAATTTGTGCCCTCTGCCACTCATCCTGGAACTCTGTGTATATACAGGGCCCCTGAATCTTCAACAAATTAGATTTAAGAGGTGCATACAACCTGGTTCAAATCCAGGAGGTAGATAAATGGAAGACTGCTTTCTCCACCCAATAATGCCTTTTGTCCTGTGCAATGCCTCTATCATCTTCCAGCACTTTGTGAATGATGTACTTCATGACAACATATGAGATCGTTTTGTTGTAGCCTGTCTCAATGAGATATTGCTATTTCTGAAACCCTGGAAGAACACGTCCAGCATGCTCATTTGGTTCTTCTGAACACCTCCTGTATGCCTAGCTGGGTAAATGTGCATTTCACCAGGATACTATGTAGTTCCTGGGGTAGGTTATTTCCCCTACTGATCTCCATATGCATCCTGGGAAGGTCCAGCAATCCTGGGCTGGGATTCCCTTAAAGACATGAAAGGCATCCAGTGGTTTCTGGGTTTCTTTGACTCCTACAGGAGATTCATCCAAGGTTTCTCCCACTTTGTTACTTCTTTCATGGCCCTGTTAAAAAGGGAATAAGATTCATTTGGACCTCTGTAACCTAAGGAGATTTTTTAAGCTAAAATCTACCTTCATCTCTGTTTCCATCCCGGTTCACCCTGATCCTGAGTTCCCCTTTGTCGTGGAAGCAGGTATGTCAGGTCAAGTCATTGCAACGGTACTGTCATAGCATCAGGGCCCACCTCACCTCCTCCACCTGTGTGCTTACTACTCACACAAACTGTACACTGCAGAATGTAACTGTGATGACTGGGACAGAGAGCCATTAGCCATCACAGTAGATTTGAAGAGTGGCTACATATCATGGAATGCACAGGGCACCTGGTTCAAATGCTCACAGATGACCCACACTTGGAGCACTTCCAAATGATGGTGATTGAAATTGTCTGCTGCTGTCACAGGCATGTTGGGCTTTGTTCTGCTGTTTTAATTTAATGTGGGGTTTGCCTTTTTAACAGCAGCTGATGACACTGCTGCCATACATGGGTGTGCAAATGAACACCCACCGCTTCCCCCAAATTCAGCAACTGAATCAGAAACTCAGGAAGAAGCTAGAAATACCCATTCAGCTATCTCTGAGTATATCTGGATCCATTGCCTCTGTGTGTATTGTCATCAAGATGGATTTAAAACTGCAGAAGTGCTTTTTCCTGTCAACCTGTATTAGTCTTCCTTCATAGAAGCATCCCTTCCCTGCAAGCATCTTTTGAAGCATAGCATTCCCCATGTGAGTCATAATTTGTAGTCCCTCTGAATCATTTTTCCTATCCTTGCACCCAACCATGCAAACCAATAGCCCAGTTACTTGCATTTCTCTATTACAATCAGCAGCCTAGCTCATCAGCATCCCATACTATCTATCCCTAAGAGTTCTTTTCAAAGGAAAAATGAACTTTTAACTGTTCTGATAGTGGCAACAGAAACTACACAAAATGGTTGTTTTTCAATAAACATCTGCTTTGGAGTTGTGACATTTTGGGACTTTCTTGGGGAAATAGATTGGTGTGGTTTTAGCAGTGACATAGCAGGAGGGGAGGGAGAGAGCAGGGAATCTTCAGTAGAAAAACTGCATGAGAAATCAAGTTGTAAGGTATGAATGTGTGGGAGAGGTGGGAGCTGATTTGGTGGCATGAGCTCTGTGAAATTTCTTTGTCTGACGCAGCAGAGGCAGGATGAAGGGATCTTTGCAGACAAGCACGGGTGGAGTGTGTGTGTGCAGGAGGGCTGCAGTGCAAATCAATATCTGGGAAATCAAGGAGAAGACTGGAGGTGTGTGGATTCTGAATGAGGTTGAAAGAGGATGAAGATGTGGTGGTAGGATGAGAAAAGTGAATGGAGCCAGTGAAGCTAAAATATGCCTTGAACATGCAGCAAATCTGTACTTAAATGGCTGTTGAAGGATCCAGAGGTTGTGGAATATAATGAGGGATCCAGAGACCATGAAATGTAGATTCTGTTGCAAAGGCACCTGGGGTACATACCAGAAATGGCTGGAGGATTGAGTGGAAGAAGGAGCAGAACAAACCCTGGTAAACCTAGTCAGCTGTTCTGCAGACAATCCACACTTAGTAAGTGGCTTCACATCACTTGCAAACCCATCCATAGAAATTGAATTTTAAAGATAATTTATATCAGAACTGTGAGTAGTCTAGCAAAGCACTAAGTGATTTTTAGACAAGCTTGTGCATTAGGCACTCTGTCAAATACTTATGAATTTCTGGTTATGGAGCTGTATAATTAATCTTTCTATGGCTCTTTGATAACTTGTAAACCTGGAACCAATTAAGCAGGAAGGCAGGGAATGTTAAAGCCTCTGAATTGGAGCTTTTGCGGCATAGAGTAATAATATCCTGACTTAGTTCCCTGTTTTGTTAGTTACCTGCATCTGTTCCCCGCAGGGCTAACAGTAGTTTGGAAAGAGTGATTTAGATTGGGAAACAACTTTCAGTAAATGGGTTTAACTCTTCCCTCTCCTCCATGGTTGCTTTTAAGTTAAAAAATACTGCCATTGTATTCCTAAGTTTCCCAAGTTTGGGAATCCAGTCACATACATTCTATATAATATGCAGTGTGGCCCAAGTACTGTCTTTTAAAGACACATGTGGTGATAAAAATTCACACTATTATCTATAGTAATTTCTTTTCCCAGATGGATGCTCAATCTAATTTATTAACTTCCATCTTGATCAGAGAGCCACCTGCTATTTATAAGGATTTTTCATACCCTTGCTACTTTAAAGGATTGTCACTGTAGATAAAAGGGCTTTGTTGGGATATAAACAACACCACAGATTGCACAATGTGGGCTGTCCACTTGTGTCAGTGAGCATGTAGGTCTGCTGGAAGGCTGTGATCACATGTAAGTGCTTTTTGTATGAGCTATTATCTTCACGTGGAGTTTGTTTACGTGACTTATCTGGATTCTATAGATGTACAAATTACAGCACCTGCCTACCCGAGATGCTCTCACATGAGCTCATGCCAACAGAGAGCAGGTAATGATTAAAAACAGATTCAGGCTAAGAACCAAACAGTGCTTTCAGAAAGGATAGAGGCAGTTTGTCTCTGGAGTAAATGTCTGGAGTAACAGTTGCATAGACCCTATTCACATGTATAAGCTGTTATGGTGCTCCAGTTTTTGGCAGTTTGAGGGCACAGCCTTCAACATCATGCCCATATTTCATACACATTTTGAGAATATCAGTATATTGTCTTCATGTACAGACCTCAAAATATGTTCTGTGTGTGAAGCTATGTGAAGTCTTAAGTATGGTCTTGGAATTTTAACTTAGCATTAATTGTCTCAACGTTATTTTCTGGATCAAATATATTTTGTTTGTTGAGGAACATGGAAAATCACAGTTTCTGTATTTTCTTCTAAATTGAACCTTCAGTATAGAGCAGCTGGGGCTTGAGTTTTTCATTAATGTTTGGCATATTGTAGGTAGCACGCAAATAGTACTGCAACTGTTAGGGACCTGTTGGTGTTCCTCAGCCTACGATGGACTTGAATGATGATTCAGAAAATGAAAAAGCTATCTTTTGGTGCTTGGTTTTGATTGACTTCATGTTTTAAAGATGTGCAATTTGGAAATATTTTTCTAGCTAATTGCATCTGGTTTTAGGTTGGCCTAGTAACCATTTGCACAGCAGTCTGATCTCCTTGGACAGCTACAGCTTTGATGAACAGAAACAGTGAATTGCCATGTCCTTTTGACTGAATTGCCTCTGGAGTTCAAATCAAAGGTTTTCTCATCCTGTATCAGATTTCCAGAAGCCTCTGGAACCTCAGAAACTGAGTGTGAAGGTGGCCACCTACGATTTTTTAGCTGGCATCTGGTACTCAGAAGAGTACTCTCTACAAATATAGAGGATCCATTCTGTTATCATAAGTAATAGGGACTGTTAATTCTCATGTCCATAAATTTGTGTAGTTTCCTGGATGAAGCTGGATTGCAAGTCCCATTACACCTGACAGTAGGTCATAGTGGTTGGTGCTGACTAGTGTTGGAGTCATCTGAAATGCCAGACATTCGCTGTACTGATCTAAGAAACGATTTAAAAATTGCCCACATCAGATGATTAATTGTTAATTGAAATGTGTTTTCTATTGTCTACCCTGAATCTTCTACCAGATAACTTTATAAGATGACCTAAAGTTCTGGTATTATAAGACAGGAAGTTGTATGTTGTTATATGCATTTTTTCCACACAGTTTTTTGTTTTACAGTAGCAGGGGAGGGCAAACACTTTTGGTTTGGGGGCTGGATAGGCTAGGGGCTAGATAACATCTAGGAACAGATACTCCCACTTTAAGCAACTTTTGTTTCCCCTCATAGGCAATCCATCGACAGGGTGAATTTCAGCAGCTCCAATTTACTTTCCAATGTTGTAGTCTTCTAAAGAAGCCCATATGGTCAGGAAAAAAGCTGCTCAACTGGTAGCTCTATTTTGCTATGTAGCTTATCTCTGGCAGAAGAAATGTAAAGGCTTTCCTTATTTTAGTAAGCATATTTTTGAGATCCAAATAATATCATAGACCTATCTGAAAACACCCATGGGCTATTGTGTAATTCTTTCCCTCACTCACTTATTCCTGGGAGCAGCTGTTTGTGGCAGTGTGACCTGTTAACTTCAGTAACAGGGTAATAGATTCATATGTTGTGAATGGAGCGAAGTTACAAGAATAATGCTAAAGCTCTTGTATGGTTGCTTGAATATTCTCAAAGGACTCTTGCTTTCTTTAGCAAAATATGCTTCTTAGCATTCTCTTATGAGCTGGCTTATTTGACGAACAGTGTCATAAGTCATCATAAGGTTCGTATTAGCCTCTGTATCAGTTTATCAGATTATCAAAACAAACATTCATATTTCAAGAGGTCTCCAGAAGAGTAAAAAGACTCTGAGAACTTTGGAAGTGCAGCTGCAGAGGAGTAGATTAAATGGGAATGGGAGATAATTCTTTGGCTGAAATATTGATTGAACATATTGCATTGAGGTTGTTCATTTGACTTTTAGAGAACTCATTTAAAAGAAACCCAGCAGAAAAACAGGTAAATTTATGGGAATACCTGTTCTAGGTACAGTAGATATGTTTCATTTTAATTATTATGAGAATCACTTGGGGTGGTACTTTTTTCATGTTGATTATGTATTTAGGCTTTTAAAATGCTGTACCTGCACTGAACCTTAAGGATAGAATATAATGAAAATACAAATAAATGAAGTATTATTTATTTATTCATTATTAATGAATTTTATAATGAGATTAGTTTAAAAGGAAATTTCTTCTTCTTCAGTCAATCCCACAGAGAATCCAAGGTCTTCATTCGCCGACAATCAGGGCATCTCCATTCCCTGCAGAGTACTTGGTTGAAATTAACAAGATTTTGCTGGCTATAGCTGATGCTGAACTCCTACTGAATGCCCCAGAACTTCATTCTGGTATTTATGAGGATTTTTCTGCTCAAGAAGATTCATTAAAGGTAATAGGAACTTAGTCTGAAGACAGGAAACAGAAATAGGTACTAAAATGGTGGTTATTGTTTTAAATGTTCTGAATCTGACAGAAGTAAATTTCAGCAGACTCTCAAACGTTAAAAAAGTAACTCTATGGGTAGAAGGGGGTATTCTTTCATTTCCTCTTGTAGAAAATCAGTTGCCACTTGATCAGAAGCTCATATGTTCCTTTTTCTAGACATTTCCAGAATGACATCACAATCCTATTGTTACTCTTGATTGGTTATGTATTGTTATTTTAGTTAGGCAATGCAATTTTTAAGAGGTATAATGATCTTTTAAAGGTACTGTAACATAGCTGTAATGGAATGAGGAGAAACCAGGTTGAAGGGCACTGAGAAATTAGTTGACAATATGTAGTTAACATTAGTCCTGGTCATAGAGCACTAACAACATCCCTGCCTCACATTCAAGGAGACTGAACGTGCATCTCTATCCACTTCCTACTTTGATCATACTCATAGTATGCTCCCTGGCTTGGAGATCCTGTGTTCATTACCCTGGGTGGACTGAAAGAAACAAGTGGTCCTAGAATTTTCTGGAAGCAAAAATGATGCCACTGAGGTTGTCATATTTCTCATACATAATGAAAAGACTCCCGGGGAAGGACTGTGAAAACTAACAGGTAGATGAAAAAGAGAAGGACCATCTGTGGGATGGACTGATTCCATATGTGAAGCCACAGCCTTGAGTTTAGAAGAGCTGAGCAGGACTGTCATGGACAGGATATATTGAAGAACATTCGTTCATAGGGTCACCATAAGTCAGAGATGACTTAATGGCATGTAAAAGCAACATGTCCCCAAGTACAGCATTTGGAGTTCATGATCAGGAAGATTATATAAATGTGATACAGCTTTTTAAGGTACTATATTAAACTCAGAATCCAGTACGTAGTTACAAGGGAGTAAGTACGACAGAACTCAGTGAAACTTACTTTTGAGTAGCTATGCATAGAATTGCATTGTAAGTGTGTAGTTGAAGGGTGTGTGTGTGCGTGTGTTTGTACTTGTGAGAGATACATGAACACCCATGTGAGAGTCTCTCTGTTGGGAGACTTTTGCTTAGAAGTGCATGTGTGTCAGTGATTGTGTGGAACCATCTGAACAGGTTCTGAATCTTGCTGAAGCCAGGGAGAGATAGAAATATATAAAATTGTGCTGCTTAATAAAGGAGAAATATTCCCCTATAAGAATAAAGGAAGTAAGCTGCTTGGAAAGTGTAGTGTTCGAATTTTAAGGACATGGGCTGTAAATTTTATTTGCATTTGGTAAAATATTGCAGAAATATTTGTTGATCAGAATTATATATATTTTAAACTTCTGACTAGAAACCTATATGGAAGACATTAAAAGTATATGTTATTGATTCTTTCCCCATCTAACCATTATTTAACTTATTCCTGCTAGGAGTATTTCTGTAGTGGCTTTTAATGCTGCCTTGAGTACTTCAATAGTATTTTTATGTTATTTACAGAACATAAAAGACATACTGGACAAACTTGGGGAACAGATTGCTGTTATTCATGAAAAACAACCTGATGTTATATCAGAAGCCTCTGGACCTGAAGCTATTCAAATAGGGGATTCGCTAATTCAGTTGAATGCAGAATGGGACAAAATTAACAGGATGTATAATGATCGCAAATGGTAAGCAAAGGGACTGCATTTTTGGAGGTCAAAAAGAATAACTATTGCATCTAAAAAAGCTAGTTTCTTTACTATATGAGGAGGTGTGGATTTTGCATTATCTGATAAAGATGGCAGCATTATCAGTCCCATTAAGCTTATTCAGTAATATAATAGTAATAGCTTATAAACATAAATACTAAAGTTGCTTAGTAAAAGTCTAGTACAGGCATCTTCCCTTTTTGGACCCCTGGGCACATTTGGGAATTTGACAAACTGTTGTGGACATCATTGTAAAATGCTGCTTCCCATTACGTTTATGGATCTTAGTGCCATCTTTTTCAGCAAAACTAACAGGCCCTGCACTGTCCCTTTAATAAGAAATTGTCTTGTTTGTCTAATAAAGCCAATGCTTCTTCTAAACACAAGCCTTGGCATTATCTAGTAGTTGCTATTTTTTGGAAGAGGTTATTACACAGATAAATTTTATACTGGAACAGTCTTTTAATATTTATTGATGTACAAATTTTAAAATTATCTTTTAAATTATTTACCTGCTTCATGAAAGTTAGCAAATGATCCCTAGAAATTGATTCACTGTACCCTTTCAGTAGCTAAAAGACTACTGAAAGGTTATATACTCACTACCTATTATGCAATGAGTTGACTTTACAATGCTTTCAGTATTTGAAAGGTTGGCATCTAGATGCTACTTTCAATTGGATATTTATTTAGATACTTGGTTCACTTGTGTTGACACTTGGGTATATCTGCTAGAAAGTTGTATGCACTCACATGCATTCATTGTGTCTGCAGCACATCTTCTCCGTTTCCATCTCTAGTGGCCTTCGATAAAACTTCAGGAGCATGGTCTTCTGCAGGTTTTCAAGCAACAGAAATCATAACAGTCCCTTTGATATGTAGGAATAGTGAAGATGAATATTTGAATCCAAACTAGAATATTCCCCTTTTTGGGAAGGATTCTACTTTCAGGGTGGCCCATGCTGCTTAAGGCTATACAGCAGGAATGGCAGACAATATTTAATTGACAGTGTCTAAGAAGCTCTTATGGGTCTTTTCTCCTCCCTGTTCTATACCACCTCCCTCCTACTGCAAGATGGTTTGATTTCCAAACCGCTGCCTGAGTCATCTGGCACGGCAGTTCAGAGGCCTCTGCTAATTCCTGCTCATCCCATGCCCACTCTGAATTGGAGCTAGCTAGTTGAGGAGACTGTACCTTGGGTGGGCTGGGCTGCCTCTTAACACATTGCTATGGAAATTTACACATCTATAGATGTATATTAAAAATGGGGGAAAAGTTCATAGGAGCCCACACGCATCAAGTTGGAGACTCCTGATCTCGTACAGATCAGTGGGTAGGGATTTGTGAAGTATTGCTGCTGCTGCTGTTCATTTCATGTTAGATTTTACTTTCTTAAATTTGGATCCTTTCCTTCACTTTATTCAGTCATATGGTATTGCCTAGCTCAATTAAGTCATGTCTGATTAATTTTTTTCGTGATAGTTAAAATAGATAGTTTTCATGATAGACTCAACAGTAACCACCTTAGCATTTTGTTAACTTCACCTTTAATCTCGTGCACCATAGTTGAGAATGGCAATATGTTGGGACTTTTTCAGTCAATTACCTCCTATTTGGATCTGTTTTCACTATGAATATTTATTTGTGTGTAAGTGTGTGTCTGTGTAGATGTATGTCCTATTTACAAAGAGAAATTAAACTTTCACAGTTAATTGGTGAAGTCCAACTTATTGACTCTCTGAGTAAGTCATTGAAGTGGAAAGTATTTCTTGAATCTCACAAATACTGATCTTTTTCATCTTATTTGAAGTATGACTGGGATTGCTCAGAATCCCTTTCATACTAAGGCTTAAAATACTATTCATTATGTTTCTTAGTACCATACCCCAAATATTTTTTTATCTTCTTCATGGACCGCGCAGTCAAGACCTTGGAGTCTATTGATAATTATTACATTAAAGAAAGTCACTTTTTTTCCTGTAAAGCTAATATCAGTCATTTTCTGCAAATGACTCATTTTACCATGATTTATGCTAAATTTTGCATTAGTTAAGCTCATCATGCTTAAATTTAGGTTTATAGTTGGGACAAAGCAATCTATTTTGATCACTTATGCAGTACTTCAAAAGTACTTTATTGTATTCTTTTGATGTATTGTAATCCTCATTGGTGATTCTTTGGAGGTCTTTTTGGAGATGTTTTCTGGGCATGAAGAATTCACCCTTCTTTTTGCCTAGGATTAGTTACTTCTGATTCATACCACTTAGGGCTCATGTTTATGGGTCAGCAGACACACAGAAACCAGGAAAGCAGCCTGCCACTGTATGTATGCAGTCCAGAAGGATGTAGGGTTAAGTGAGTGACATTTTCAAAGGAGAGATGGCTGAATACAGCACAGCATGCTTGTCTTGTCGCAGACGAGCCATTATTTGATTAGAGTTATGACTTTGTGCTTTGTGTGCCCAAAGGAGAGAAATCTTTGTGGGCGTCTGTTTGGCAAAGAGATGTGGTTCTCCTCCATTTTTCAAAAGGGCACCCACAGAAAGTCACAAGTGCAAGGCCAGTACTCTTGCATCAAGCATGATTCAGCAGTAACTGAAAATGTTCATTCTGAAAAGCACCCTAGAACTTTCTTTTGCAAACAGCCAAATTTGTTTTGTCATCTCAAGCCAGCATAGTTATGCTTTCCTTTCAAAGCGTAATTAACATGGCAATTTGACCCCAGTTGGCATATTACAGTCTAAGAAAAATACTAGAAGCTTCCTTTTGTAATATCAGTATCAAATATAACAAAGGTAGCTCTCCTCTCCACACATATAACTACTTACATATTTAATTCTGCAAAAAGCAAAGCTGCGAAGAAATTTTAAAAAATGCCAGCCTCTTTGTGCCAGCTGAGGATATGGTAAGAGTGGACCATTCAGCTCTAAAACTTGTGGTTGTTGCTCACAGTGGGTGCATAAAGCTGGTGTGTGGTGTGGTGTAGTGTGGTGTGGTGGTTAGAATGTTGGACTGGGATTTGAAAGGTCTGGGTTCTAGTCTCCACTTGTTGATGAAGCTCATTGGGTGACTTTAAGCTAGTCATTGACTCTTTGCCTAATCTATCTCACAAGGTGGTTGTGAGAATAACTTAGAGAGGAAGATAATTATGTATGCAGGAAAAATGTTATAGCTATAATAAATAAATAAAATAAAGGCACATCTATAAACATGGAACTTCACATTCTTTTTTGTCTATGTGGCAAATCCAGTTTCCTTCTGTTTTTGCTGGTTTTGTTAATTATACTGCAGAGTGCAGTGCTGATTGGCTGGTGGTCAGCTGTGTGCAGCTACAATTGTCTGACATCTGTATTTCCTTCTTCCCATTTTCTAGAGCAATGACATTGCTAGGTTCAAAGGTACCTCCAGGGTCTCCCAGCAGCTGCCATCTATTGTAGCAACATACCCAGTCGTCTTCTCTTTCCCTCTGCTCCAGTTACATGGCTCCATTTCCCATGTTGCCCACATCCCCACGTAACCGATGGCATTGGCAAGGGGCTCTTTTTTCTTTCTCTTTAGTTTGGATAACAGTGCATGTGTAGGGGCTGACTGCTTGTGTTCTGTTCCTCTTGCCCACTTCAGTTTACTCGGTGGTATTAAGTAAAAGAGAGTTTTCTTTTCTGCCTGAAACAAAAGCCAGCTATTTTGGAGTGGGAAGAAGATGCAGTCTCCCTGGGGTATCTGAGGAGTGGAGTGACAGTGGAGTTCTGGGCTTTTTCCCAGATGTTTTGAGCCAATTGAGCCCAGTTTCACTCAGTTATTTGCTACCTATTCCTGATGCCTTAGGTACAGCAATGGGTCTAATCAGCAAGTCTGATTTGGCATTGAACTTTCTCTGAGCTTCTCCAGCTCCGTCTCCAAATTTAAGCAGTGCCCAGTTCATTTCTAAGTGGATGTTAATAGATGTATAAATGTATCAAATCAAGAGTAATCTTTTATTTTCATACTTATTGATGTGCAGATAGTGTTTTGCTTGAAGTTGGATGCAGCGCACCTAATCAATCTTCATTTTCCATGTAATTAAATCCAATTTTTCATGCTTGATTTTCTTAGCTGAGTGACAAGGTTGTTTCTCTTGGTTATGGAAACTATAACAGTAGTTTCCATTTTGCAAGGCTCCGTTACACGAAGCGGTATTGCTTTTGAAAAGTACATAGAATATGCCTTTCTCTCACCCTCATTTGTTTCCATCAGTTGCTTTGATAAGTCTGTGGAAGAGTGGAGACAGTTCCATTGCGATCTGAATGATCTCTCACACTGGTTAACTGAAGCAGAAAGGTCGTTGGCTGAAGCCCATGCTCCAGACGGTAGACTGGATATAGAGACAGCAAGGATACACCAGCAGGTATCTGATCATTTTGTGTTGAGGCGGAATGCCCAATTACTACCTTTTCATTCTGCCTCTTACTGTCAAGGAGGAAAAAGATACAGACTGTATTTTGTTGTCATCTTTATGCTACAAGTAGATAAAATGCTTTTCATACTATTATTTTAATACGTAATGCACACTGGCTTGAGAAATTATGCACATGACTTCCAAATGATTTTGATAAAACAACATCTAATTTTCTAGCTTTTTCTTCATATGAGTTTCTTTACTATGGTCTTTTCTAATGCCATGAACAACAACAACAACAAAAATCCTCCAAAAATTTTAGGCTGCAGTAGTAAACATGCTTACCAAGATGTAAGCATAAAGGGAACTTATGCCTGAGTAAACATGCATTCGGTTGTGCTGTTAAACTTTTGTAGAGGAGGATATCATCCAGCTAAAATTAAGCACTTGGGTTAAGTATTAATAGGACTTTAAAGTGCTTAAATTTGGCTGGGATCTGCTGTAGTTTTGCAAAGTTACAGAACAATGGTCAGGGATGGGATGCTGAGAATCCATGGTGGACGATACTCTTCCCCTAGAACTCTACCATGCTTGTCTCAGCAGGACAGACATGATGGAGATGCTGGTGGTTCTTCATTGTGGCTATATTTTCCTTCGCTTGTTGAAGACATGGGACAGCTTTTGACTGCTGGAGCCAAAGGTTTCCCAAGCCATCCCCAGCACACCACCGTCCTGTTGTCATGGCACTGACAGGGGAATGGCAAGAATAGTGCAGGTTTCTACACTCAGAATGGGAATTCAAGCTATTTAGGAGTTTAAGGGTAACAACTAGCACTTCAAATTGGGCTCCAGAACAGATGGTGACATGTGAGAACATCTGTCCAAACCTATGAATAGGTGGCCTGCTGTATTCTGTACTATTTGAAGTTTCCAAACCTCCTTCAAAGGCAGTCATTTGGAGAACATTATGCTCTATCTCAGAAACCATCAAAGGCAGAAAGGCCTTCATTTTCCAGCAACAGATGCAGCCATTATTAACAGCCAAAGTTGATAGAAAGCATTTTGTGATCCTGCAGTATATGAAAACACAAGGTAACCCACTTACTCTAAACCTACTACTTGATGGTACTTTGCAAATAGGTATATTCTGATCTTTTGTTGAATGCTTTATCCCATTTTTCCTATCTGTTAAAGAAGCAAATGTTTCTATCCTGTTTCACTGTAAATGAACAGTTATTCTTCTCCATTCTCAAGCAAGTCTGACTGATTTCAGTGGAACTTACTCCCATGTAAGTGGTATAAAATTGTGGCCTTAAAAACTTCATTTCATGATGATTCATATTTTTAGACAGAAGTAGTTATTTTTAAATTATTCATAGTTTAAATGTGTTACTTTTATGTAACACGTAAAGGAACACATTTAAAATGTAGTTCTGAAAGACTTGGAGGATCTAGGCCATGCTGTTCCATTATTGTGCCTAGAACATGTCTGATTTCATTCATTAAATACTATTTTGATATATTTTTACAGTAAAGAAATCTCTGTTGCCATTGAATGGTTTTTCTGCTTGTTAGGGTTATGTAAAAGTTTGGGTCTGACTTTCCCTGTCTTCTCTTAATTTCCTAGATTAATTAAGGGGTGTTAAAGCCTCCTTACTGGCCTAACTAACAACATGTTCTGAAGCAATTTTCCTTGGTGGATTTTAATTCATGAATATATTAGTCTACTCTTATAAGTGCCTAATCATTCATTTAAACAACAGATATTTATATCTGCACGCACACACACACACACACACACACACACACACAACATTGTGTGCTCAGTCAGTGCTTCAGGCTACATATCAGTGTCACATTGAGTAAGCAACAAAATCCAGCTTGGTTGTTGTATTTGTGACAGGAACTTGAAGAGGGAGTCAGCAGCCATCAGACCAGCTTTTTGATATTGAACAGAACAGGAGAAGGAATCATACAGAAACTCTCCACTACAGATGGAAGCTTCCTGAAAGAGAAATTAGCAGGGTTAAATAAACGTTGGAAAGCGATCACTGCTGAAGTTATGGAAAGACAACAGAGGTAATTCAGGATCATTCAGGATTTGAGGTACCTTAAAAGCATCCAAATGGCACTGCATATTTGCCATTAGGTTGAAACTTTCATGCCTTGATTCTGAAAGGTCTCCCAAGACTGCTTCGAAGCAATTAGTGATCATGCTGTATTTAATGTAATACAAACACACACTCTTTGCTTATTTTTCCCTGCTCTGTTTTATGAAATCATCCATTAACTTATTTAAATGTATATTTGGAATATGTAGATTCTGAACTGATATTTTGGGATTGCATTTTATTTTTTAATGGATACACCCTGCCTTGAGTGCTTCTTATTATTTAGCGAGGTCTAAATATAAAGAAAGCTTCAGTATTAAATGGAGGGGTGTGTTCAAGATCCAACAAAATAATATGTTTGAAGCTAAACTCAAAGTATCATTAATACTGATTCTTTCAAATGTGCATTACATTAAAATTATTTTCTCACTCAAAATAAAAAAGAATATCATAGTAGCAAGATGCACCAATTTTATATTCAATCCTACCCCCCTGCCTCTCTGCAAGGATTGGTTTGATCATACAGTATCAAAATCATTTAACTTTTTTAATTTGTTGGTAAGATAAGAGGAATTGTGCACCTTTGTTGAATGCTTATGTTAGCATTATGAGTTATAGCTGGGAATGTTTGAAAAAATAAATGCATTTTAAAGGCAAAGGGGAATGTTTTAGGCATAAAGTTCCATTTTTTCATTGCTGGAAAAATATGAAAATATTGCATGAAGTTCCTTTTTTGAAGCAGGTTGTATGCTCATTAATATTAAGTGTCTTTTAATATTCTAGCAAGGCAGTTTATTTATCTCTTTGTGAGCTGAAGACAATGCACACCTCCAGTTTTTATATTTATTTCAATATTTATAGCAATTTTCTTATTTTATATTCCACTTTGGGTTTTGATCCTCAGATTGAAAGGGGAGGATCAACAATTAATAGACTTCACAAGAAAGCTTGAAGAATTTAGTTGCTGGCTGGAAAACATAGAAAATGCTCAGGGTGAGAAACCTTCAATCAGCCATGAAGAAAATCTGCAAGAACTAATGGCAAGTTAGATCAAGATTATTGAATACTTTTTAGTTCAAATTGATCCCCCCATGTTTCTTTCTGTTGTGGAGGATGCAGTTGTCGAGTGTTATAACTATATATAGGTTATACTAGAACACAGAGGCAGGATGCAGTTCTATGCACAAAATTAAGCATGATTGACTATAAATCTAATTGAAATATGAAAAGGTAGTTTGATTCTCCAAGTATTATTGTACATTAGACTGTCATGACTAATTTAGTCCTAAAAGCACTACTGCCCTCCTAGGTTGGCTCTATTAGGCAGCAGTAAAATCAAGTGGAGCTATCGTTCCTAAGAGCTCAGCTCATGTTGCTGTCATTAGTTTTTTAAAAAATAAATATTTTGACTTTATTATGGCTGGCTTACCCAATATGTTGGCTCACCCAACATATTCTAGGAGGGATTATGAGTGTATTCTTTTGTACCTCAGCCCATTCAGTCTGAGAGGGCCATCAGCAGTGCCTGAAGGCTCACTCAGGTTTCCCGTCCAGATCCTGTGTGCCAGTGGAGCTTATGGGGAAACACGACAGTGATCAAGCAGAGGTAATTTTGACCACCCTGTCTCCAGCTGGTTTGAGAGAGTTGGAGAAGCTGACAGCAATAATGCCAGGAGGCAGATTCTCTCACTAGTCTGGTCTCCTACCAGGTAGAATGGTCCAAGCTGAGACACCAAGCTAAGATGAATCCACTTTCTTCAGGAGTAATGACCACAACAGCAGAAGAGAATGGATGTCTCTAATGGTGATGGAGATGGAGAAACTCCTGAAGGGCAACAACTGGGCAGCAACAGTAGTTGAAGGTGACATTGTTGAAGGATCTTTTGCCGAAGGTAGCAGTGAAGCTCAAGCTAACTCTGGTTATTACTAAGCAGAAGAAGGCAGTGGTAAACCAGTTCTGAATATTGCTTACAATCCAAAAAGGAAAAGAGATCATGCTAGAAGATAGAGTCCCAGGTCAGAAGACATTCATCAGCTATTGGGAAAGAGCAAAGGACACATATGAATATACCTGTCACTAATGATGCAAATACATCAAAGGTGTGAACAAAGTAAAGTGAATTAGAATGGAACATTTTCGGTTAGACAAACACTAAGTATTTTATTCTGGAAGTGATGAGCTCAAAAAAAAAAAAAAAAAGGTGTGGCTCTAATACTGAGGGAAGATGTAGCAGGAGCAGTAAGGGGTTATAAGGCAAAATCCAGTCAAATCATGTCAGTCAGAATCCTCAGAAAACTTCTCTACATAATCGTCATTCAAGTCCCTGCACCAACAACAGATGCTGAAGAAGAAGGAATAGAAGACCTATATGCAAGTGTCCAGTAGAGAATTGATAATATGCCAAAACAAGAAATGCTGATAATCATTGGTGACTGCAGTCCAAAAGTAGGAAACAAAGCAGAATGCAGTGTTGTGGGAAAATTCGGCCAAGGGATCAGAAACAAAGCAGGAGAATGACTCAAGTCTGTAAACCCAACCATCTGTTTACCACAACTGCATACTTCAAGCAACTGATCAGGCACCAATGGCCAATACAAAAATCAAATGGATTATTTAATTGGAAGTAGGAGATGGAGAAGCAGATGTGATAGTGACCAAGAACTTTTAACATCAAAAATCATAGTAAAACTGAAAAAAATCACTAACAGAAGCATAGTGTCAAAATGCAATTTAAATAATGTTGCTGAGGAATTCAGAGTCTACATAAAGAACAGATTTGCATTACTGAATTCAACTGATTGTGAACCAGAAGAACTGTAGACTGAAACCAGAAAGTTTATTAGCAAAGCATGCAAAATAGCAATTGCTATAGCAAAAAGAAAGAAAAAGCCTTGATTTATGATTAAAGAAATTCTCACAATTGCTAAGAGCAGGCAAGAAGTGAAAGCAATGGGTGATGAAAATATGGTCAGAATCCTGAATGCAACATCTCAGCAATGATTGTGTAGGGACAAAAAGAGTTATCATACAATGTCCAGTGCAAAGAAATAGGAGAGAGCAACAGGAGAAGAAATCCAAGAGAGTTATCCCAGATGATTCAAGAAATCAAAGGGGGAATTCAAGCCTAGGTTAGGAACATTGAGAGACCAACAAGGTGAACATACTATCTGATCGGGATAAAATAAAGAGAAGGTGGAAACAATATACATAGGAACTATGAAGAAGATATAAAATAATGAACGACTTCTTTGAAGTGGAATCCTATGAAAAAGAACCCACTGTTTTAAAAAGTGAAGTGAAAGCTGCTCTGAAGACACTTGGAAGGGATAAAGCATCTGGGGTAGGTAGGGTACCAACAGAACTATTCCAAGCTTCAGGGACAGCATTGGTCCAAATCCTGAAACACAAAACAATGGCCCACAGACTGGATATGTTCAGTATACAAGTCTCCAAGAAAGGAGATGCAAAAGAGTGCAGCGATTTCCCACATAAGCAAAGTGATGCAACAAAGAATATTGCCCTATATGGAATAAGAAATACCTGACATTCAAGCTGGAGTCTGAAAAGGAAGAGGAATTCAAAATCTTATCACAAATGTGCATTGGCTATTGGAACACATAAAGAGTTTTAGAAGTTCAGGTTAGGCTATGCTGTTTAGACTAGAATAAAGCCTTTAACTATGTAGATAATGGGAAGCTATGGATGGTCCAGATAGAAATGGGTGTACCTCAACATTAGATTGCCCTGATACAACCTGTATCAAGAAGCTACTGTGAGGACACAATATGGAGAAACAATGTTTTTCTATAGGCAGGAGTATTAGACAAGGGTGTTTTTATCTCCCTATCTGTTCAATCTGTACCCAGGACGTATCATAAAGCTGGTTAGAATCAGAGGATGATGTCAAGAGTGGCCCCATCTCTCACTCATTACAGATTATTCAGATAGTTTCTTCTAATTTCAAGGAGGAGATAGAGGAGCAGCAAGGGGGAACCCACTGATTCTAGGTTACCTAACGAAGAGCTTGAGAATTCATCTGCTTTGGAAGGGGCAGAAGAGTTTTCAGGGTGGGAGGAGAAGCTGATGCATGACTCAGTGCTTGACCCAGTAAGCCACCTAGTAGAGAATCTCTGGCATTCCCGCCATCTTGCTTTCAAACAGCAAGAGTCACCATGAGGGTGGAGTCCAGAGGGCAAGATTCCAGTTTGGATTCAACTTTTTATGTGGGCAGATGCTTCTCCATCCGCTTTAGTAGAAGGTTATTTAGAAGTCATACTGTTGTCTGACAAGTTTCAGTAAATGAATTGCAATTCAAAGGATTTGTCTTGAGATTGATAAGAAAAGAGCAAAAGGGCCAACTCATGACAGCAAGAATGAATTTTGGCAGAAGATACATCAATAAGATATGCAGATGATAGCATATTACTGGCAGAAAGCAGTAATGAATGGAAATGACTGCTGATGAAAATGAAAGAAGAAAGTACAAAAGCAGAACTGTAGAGGAGCATTAAGGAAACAAAAATCATGATTACAGAAAAATTACAGCACTTTAAGGTCAGTGATGAAGAAATTGAAATTGTGAAAGATTTTACATACCTTGGTTCTGTCATCAATTCAAAGACTGAGACTTGGAAGGACAGCAATGAAGGAACTAGAAAAGATGATCAGGTGTAAGAATGTTTTACTGGAAACTAAAGATAATCCACAATATTCTATTCCCAATGCACAAGTGTGAAAGCTGGAAAATGAAGAAAGCTGTCAGGAAGGGAAGTGATGTGTTCGAAACATGGTGCTGGAGGAGAGCTTTGTGAATACCCTGGGCTGAAAGAAATATGAACTAGTGGATGCTAGATCAAGTCAAGCCAGAACTTGTTGTCCCTCAGTCACATCTTTTTCTCTAAGAGAGAAGAAGCATTAAACGGGAGGATCAAATATGAAATGGCCTGTTTCCCTAATGTAAGCTGTAGCCTTGAGTTTACATGAGCTGAGCAGGTCTGTGAAGGAGAGGACATTTTGAAGGGCATTCAGTCATTCATGGGGTTATTACGAATCAGGTGGTGACTTGGTGGCACCAACATGCATGCATGTGCTTGTTCATATAGCATAATTTGTGGCCATAGTGGGCAAATGCTGAATTCCCATGCTCAGTAATCCTTGTTACCCCATTTACCAGCATATAAGACAACTTGTGAATAAGGCAAGGTCAATATTTTGGGAAGTTTTTCTGGTGTTTGTCATACGTCAGGCATGTAAGACAACTGCCAATTTTTGCTTCCCTATTTCCGGTTTCAAAGGTCCTCTTATATGCAGATATATCTGTAGAAAAAACAGTGAATATCTCTAGGAAAAAACTGAAAATATCTCTAGAGGCTTTGCATCCACTGAGAGACAAAACACGTGAGTGAGACTGGCTAGTGCCGAAATAAGGGGTTTCCAAACAGAGTCCCTAGAGTACTCACAGTTTTTTGATAAAGATATTTGTGGTTTTCCCCTGAAGACATCTATGGTTTGTCCCTAGAGAGATTTGTGATTTTTCCTCTTTTGCAGGGGCCCTGTGGTTTCAGGCATCAGTGGGGGGCTTAGAGCCTATCCTCTGCAGATATGGGGGTCCTACTGTATGATGAAAATTTTATGCCTGGCATATAATATGACACCACCTCCCCCCATTTTTGCCTCACTATTTCTGGTTTCAAGCCTCATCATATGATACTTCTCTTCCGGCACCAGCCATTGCCTGCCTATGTTCTTGCATGCCTATAATTAAATTCTTAGGTTTTATTGTCTATATCACTTCCATAACTTCTTTTCTCAGAGTTACTTTCAGGATACACATTCTATTCTGTGTATAACCATATGAAATACTCAAGTTCCATCAGGCTGAAAGCATTGTCTTAACTCCTTTTAGGGCTTGATTGAAGAGATGGAAATGCAAGGAGAAAAACTCAAGTGGCTAAACAGAAATGAACCAGATTTGCTTTCAAATAAAAGCATTGGGCTACAAGAAAGAGAGAATATTTCTGATAGATTGAGGACCTTGAATATGAAATGGAAGAAGGTAGGATTTTAAAACAGAATCTTTATCATGACTTATCACGAGGAAGCATTCAATGTATTCTTAGTTATGCTTGTGCATAACTAGTCAGGGAGAGAACTGGATAAGTGAGTATAGCAATAGTGTCATATGGACTGGATGACATTGGTTTTTTTTTTTTTTTTGGTAGCCTCGGGTAATGCAGTGCCTGCTGGATGTTTTGTGCTACAATTCTAATAATTCTTAATTCCTAATAGTGGCCTATGCTGGCTGGAGCTGATGGGAATTTTAGTATAAACCATGTAGTCTTCCACTCCTGGTCTAATGATTAGTTTCAGCTTGCATAAATAGAGATCCTGTAAATGCATTTGGAATAATTTTTCTCAATGGGAAATACATTTTATGTGTATTTATTTAAACTTGTACTTCTTCTGTTCTTCTAGTACAAAACTCAGAGTTTTCAGAGCCTACAGAAGGTTCCAATTTCCTTTTCTTCTGAGACTAGAGCATGAAACATAACTTAACAGCACTGAATGCTCTGAGCTTATTTATCAAGGTCTGTAGAAAAACTAGAAATTTCCGTGTCAGAGAGAAGCTCTAACCTAGTCTTTACCTGGTATGCGGCTTCGTGGCATGCAGAGCATTTTTGTTTTAACTGGGTAAGCTTTCAAAGATGTAATTCACATCCTGAAATAGCGGAAGTCCAGCAAGTCTGTATTACAGGACTTTGCTGTAAGTGTAGTCAGAAATATATTTACTGCCTCTGTATTTTGGGAATTTTTCTAATTGAAAATAATTGAGCTTATGATCTTGTTGGGTTGCTTTGGTCTGGATTGGATCTAGATGCTGGCCAGCAGAAAATGACTTCTCCCACCCTTCTTGTGTCACACCTCCATCCTCTGAAAATGCTACACAGAAGGTCACTTTTTTGTTTAGCTAAAAAGGTGCCTTTTCCCAAAGTTCCAGAGTGGTATATAAATGTTAGAAAATTGAATTTATTGAAAATACCTACATACCACATTTGGAGTAAGCTCTCTCAAGGTGGCATTTAAGAAAACTGCAACACATAATACAGTAATAGAAAATTAAAATTGAACATTAAAATCAAAGAATACTTTGTACTACTTGGACTGTCCAACTTATTATATAAGTGTTGAGAGAATGGTTGTCTTATACTGGCTTCTAGCTTACTAGTTAAAGTCACTTCCTTTGTCTGAAGAACTCATAAAGAGGTTTCTTTTTCAGTGGCTGCACAGCACTCTTTTCTTTACATTTGCCCTCATTTTCTCTAGTCACCCTTTCAATGAGTTTTGTTGAGCTTATGGCTTCCATACAGAATCCAAAACGTGTTAATGGACCTGGACTGTTTTTGGAGCCAGATTACATCCTCCCAGTGCTAGATAAATGAATGAAAGAAATGGGATGGCTTTGCTGCTAAACCCTGTAGAGTAGTAATGCTTTATGATACTGTTCGTGCTGCTCTCAGTTCTCGAAATGTAAAGATTTTCCTCCCATATTAGGTGTTCAGAGATGCACCCAACAGAGTAAAAGAACTAGAGGCATGCATTCATCAACTCCGCCTTGTTCCACAGACAAAGCCCTCTGGTGAGATATGAGCTGAAAATGTTTTTCTCTGGGGGACATGCGAGATATTTTTGTCATCTTATTACATCTTAGTTCTTGGCTAAAGAGCAAATGCACCATCAATATTTCTTTGATCTTGAACAGAGAGGATGCTTAAACTACTATTTCTGTTAAATGCCTTAATACTAAAAAATTAAGACCCTAAGTCTGCATGTATTCTTTAAAAAAAAAGGGACTTATGATAGCTTTTCTTAACAAAAAAAAAAATCTTTGCAGTCTTCAAAATGAACAGCAACAAAAAAACATACCTGTCATGTTACCAGTCTTTTGAAAATCTGTACTGATGCATTTGTCTGTTTCTGTGATTCACAGGACCAATAACTAATGCTGGCATACGATTCAGTGGCATTTCCTTTGCTTAATTTTGAATTGTTCCTTCCTGGAACTTACTGAGACGCAAAGTAAAATCAGCTGCAGCTTTTGACAACTTAATGATATCTGTACTTTGCTCACTCAGTAATGTTCCTAAACTGATCTGATAGAGGGGTCAGAGAGTGAATTTCTTGCACTCCACTGAACCCTGCCAAAAATGAAGATGCCATTGTGATTTTGAGTGATTATCATCTTTCTGCACCATTCTGCAATAGGCCAAATGATGATTCGCTGTTATATGAACAATTGGAAGTACTTGTTTTGACAATTTCAGACTGGCAGGAAAATAAGATTTTCAAGAGTTAATGTGGATGGAGAATGATGCAGAGGGTATTCTTAGAACTGCAATCAATCAATCTTGCTCCTTGTTTTTACAATCCAGTACAGCAAAAAACCCAGTACATATTAAGTTGATATACTAAATGAATTATGTTGTATTGTTTAGGTTATCCTGTTCTCCAAAAGATGGTGCTAGTGTCCTCTGCCTCTGAAAATGTTGCTCAAACACAGCAGCCTTTGGAAATCTCTGCACCTGCTGATCTGGATAAAACTACAACAGAGCTGGCTGACTGGTTGGCATTGATTGACCAGATGCTGAAGTCCAACATAGTTACTGTGGGAAATTCTGAGGAAATCAATCGGACAATTGCACGCATGAGAGTATGTGGTATCATGAAATATTGTTGTTGGGAGGTCCTGAATATTTTCTGTTTGGTAGAAAGAGAGGACGTTCTCCTTCATAATTCTGTTTGATTGTAAATAAATATAATTTTCAGAGAAGAAACTTGTTTAGGGATGAAGCTTGTCTCTTTTCATCTTGAAATAGGTCATGCCTTTGTGAGCACTGAAGGGGAATGCTCTCAAAGACCTGAGGGCTTTGCACATGTTCCATCAAACTTGTGCACAGTATTCACCTCTGTTCCTTTTGTTTCCAGAATGCCTCTCCCCTTTAAAATAAAATCCCCTCTCACCATATTTTGGAGCAGGAAGAAGGCAGCTGAGTGATGCTCAAGCTCAAAGCATCCTTTCTTCAGTGAGGATGCTCAGCTTTGAGCCTGACTCCATCCCTCAGCAAAGGGTATCTTCTGTGCAATTTCCACTGGGCATTCACCCCACTGCAGTGGCCTGGGTACGCTGTAGTGACTGTATTCCTCCAGCCCCAATTCATTTACTGAAGAACCTAAGGGCCAGAGAAGGGCAATGTGACAGAGGTGGCTCACAGGATCAGGTTGAATGCAACCTTGTTCGAAGAATAGGATAGCAGGTCAGGTTTGCCCTGCCCTTTTATCTGGGGTGATCACAGTTGTGGACATCATTCATCAAATGCTGTAGTTTCTTTCTGAGCACCGTATTTTGAAACTGCTTTGCATTCAGTGGCTAAGTCCTATAATACAATGCCTTTATGTGTTCTAGAACCATATTATTTTAAAGTAAAAAGGAACATTCAAGGTGCATTTATAAGTGCATGATGTTCTTCTATGTTCTGATGTTATGCATGATGTTCTGCAACAAAGGTACATACATTTCAGGTTACTAGAACAAGCTCACTTTTCCTGAAACGTTATCATTATGTACAAATAGTTGCAGTGCATTCAACCTAAAATAATGAATTTAATTAATGTAGGCTAATTGCCTTGCTCAATAACAGTTAATCGTGGAGGTTCAGCCCTAGGCAGATTGCTCTTGAGTTTAAAGAGAGATGTTAATATCTACACTGGCATTTAAAATTGTCATTGTGCAAGGTAACTGAGAAGTATTTACACATATTTATGTTGACATTTTCTTTGCTTCTGATATCAGCAACATTAGAAATTGGAAGCAATCAATAACTAATAGCTTCAGGGCAGGTGTGTATGGCTTTTTTAAACAAAGCAATAGTCAAGTGACTTGCCTAACAATTCATTGAAATAATATATACAATGTGATTTCATGGCATTGATCTCTTTAACTTGCCAGTTCTTGGATACACAACTTGTGGGTTATTATGCACATTTCTCTGCTACTTGTGGGAAAAAAGACTTCTTAAAATGGCAATCGTGTAGGTACAGCTGTAATTTTCTTCCCAAGCAGAAACTGAACAGCTTACAAATATTCATTAAAACAGTAATTGATTTTGTAGTGTGAAGACCTGAAATCAAAACATAAATATTATATTTTAAAGATCAAACAAAAGTCCTTGGAACAGAGTGGCATAGATATCTTAATATACTGGAGAAGATCAATGGAAGCAGAATCATTTGCTGGATTTAGTCCCGTGCAACAATATTAATTTTACCTGCATTGTTTCCTTACACACGTTTGTTATTGTCAGATTAAATAATGGTATATCCCTATAAAGTTTGTGTGAAATTGTAACAGGTAATTAAGCCCTTATTTAATCTGTTGATCTGACTAGTCATGCTATATATATTCTAAGGTTTTAAGAGTATATTTGCTTTTAAAATAGCTTTAATATATATTACTTTAAGAATTTTTACCTGCATATTATTGATGTTGTTGTTTTTTCTGTTTTAATCCTTACCCACACTGCTAACACATTTCAATCCTACCTCTTTTCAGATAACAAAAGAAGATTTAGAACATCGGCATCCTCAGTTGGATTCTGTTTTTACCTTGGCACAAAATCTGAAAAATAAAACATCGAGTTCTGATGTTAGGACAGCAATCACAGAAAAATGTATGTTTGTTTCTGTTGGGTATCTTGGCATGAAAGCAGTTCTATAAGAGATGTGGTAGGGTGGCCAATTTTTGATTTACTATTGAATGCCTACTGAATGGAGACAAGAAGCAGAATTTATTTGGACTTGGATGGAGCATGATAGAACTCCATGGCAACTCATGGAACTGGAGCTGGGATGGATTTCCATGGGTCAACAGAAGGAATCATTAGCAGAGAATTATTCCATAAGTTGAACCTTTGATCAAAGAATAGGTGCTTATCAGATAGGAAAGGGTGCAAGTAGATTTATTTAACACATGAGTTCTTCAATGAAATGGCTGTGCTTTGGTGCTAGTTGGAAAGGCACACAGGACAAATGGCTCGCCATAACCAATTCATACTGCACTATTCTTCTGGCTGTGTTAAGGCAGAATGGGGGTATTTTTGGCTTTTGTGTATGCTCTTTAGGCAAAGAGGAGCAGGATGTTCTGTTGTTCATATCAGTAGAGGTAGGTGATTGGACCTGCAACCATACCCTAGTTTGCCCCTTGCTAGCTATTTCTTCTAGACAAGATGTGAACCTACAAGACAATTTAAGAGTGTTTGGACAAAAATGGGGGTTCACTAGTATGTTCTGGTAACACAGATGTAAAACGAGGGGGTGAGGTCCTCATTATGCGGCCATTTTCTGATCTCTTAACCATGGTGACAAAGGTTTCTTCCAACTCAGAGTCATTGGGTGTTCTTTCATGATTTACTTTCTTACTTTCATTTCTTCATATGTAAGATTGGAAATAAACTGGAAATAGTATGTTTATTGTAAAAAAGGGAAACCTTCAGTGGTAAAAGTGACTATCAGGGGTCTTTAAACTTTTCCACCAGGGGGGCAGTTGAAAGCTGCCAGTGCTGGGCGCGGGCTGGAAAGGCGGTGAGGGCGGGCGGGCGGGGGCGGTGTGTGTGGGCGCATGCATTGAGGGGGCGGGGCATGCAGCGAGGCGAGGCGCAGGCAGGGGCGGGCATGTGCCACAAGGCGGGCGCACAAGGCAGCAGCTTGCTCGCTTGGAGATCGTTTTCTCCAAGCGAGCAAACTGCTGCCTCCCTGTGCGGGGTGTGAGGTAGGCGGCGGCAGGCCGGATAAATGGCCATGGCAGGCCGAATCCGGCCCCTGGGCCGTTGTTTGAGCACCCATGGTATATATCAGTGTCAATCAGTAATCCACATGATTATATGAAAAATTTTTCGCAATCTAGTTAAGAAACCAGGGGAAAAAGGGTCTCTTAAATGGTAGTAGGAAAAGAATGAAATACTTCCATCTTAGGGCCATAAGCTCAAGTAATTACTTAGTTGGATTTCTGAACAGCAGTAAGGGCTCTACAAAGACACTGGTTAATGGTGATAGTTAGAACATTTTCTCTGGTCATGAGAAGATAATTCGACTAGTTATTTGTCAGATGTGGTACCAATATCTCATATTATGTCTACTTAAAACAAAATGAATGCTTCTCAAAAATTGCAAGCTTAAATCAGGTGAGCAGATTGCCTACTCAGAGGAACTTTCATATCCAAACAGAAAAAGTATGTTATTTTACACCAGACATTTAAGATACATGTGTATTTTTTCATTAAATTGCACAAACGGAATACATACATATGTGTCTATAACTCATTATTATGCTAATCCTGGTGTGTGTGTGTGTGTGTGTTCGGTCTCTCTCTCCTTTATGCTGATACCAAAGATTTAGTAATTTTCAATGGCAAAGATTACTTACGAGGCAAAGGAATTTGGATTCTTACTCCTCAGAAAAGAAACTGAAATAAGAAGCAGAGGTTTGACACAAACAATATGTAAAACTAACATAGTTGGCCAGTATAATTGTTACTGTCAATCACATTTACTCATCACAGTTGTTAAGTGTCTTGCACATGACTTAAATGAAAGTTGACACATATAGTTGACACATACATTTTAACATAAAGACTCTGATTTTTATTAGAAAAATCTGAAAATGGAAAATTTTTGCATCTTTCCTCAAAACCCAAGATTCAGAATTTATCCTGACATGGATATTTTCCCACCAGCACATAATTCAAATTAGATATATGGAGCAGGGAAAATTCAGGCAATAATTTGTGTGTGTGTGAGAAAATTAATCCTCTCCTCCCAGAGCACAGTGGTTTCAATCTGGTTTGGGCCATGTACACCCTACTGTATAGTGGAAGGAGGGAGGCAGGGAGAGAAGACCTGCCTCAGCTACATGCTCAGTGTACCATGTAGCTCAGGGATGATACATCAGAGGGAACACATGCATTAAAATTCACTACTTCATATATTAAGATGGACAGGGAAGTATGTTAGAAACATTGTAGGAATGCAAGAGGCTTTGTTGCGATGGGGGCGGCATAGAAATGTTTTAAATAAATAAATAATAAAAAATAAAAAAGAGGGTGATTTGAGTATTTTTTGAAAGGTCACTTTGGGTGAGATTAAGATTGATGGTGGTGCCATAGGCACAGCATATTCACATGTGGTTTATGCTTCTGCCTTGTCTTTTACAGTGGAGAAAGTGAAGAACCAGTGGGATACTACACAGCATGGGGTAGAAGTACGTCAACAGCAGTTAAGACGCATGCTTTCTGACAGCATGAAATGGGATGACCAGAAGCAAGAAATGGAGAAACTGATTGGGCAGTATGAGATCCATCTGCGTGCCATTTTGCAATCCCCTCAAGAAAAGCTTACCAAGCAGATTTCTGAAAACAAAGTGAGTTTAAACATGATGTCTAAAGTCACTCACAAAATGCCAGTTTGAGAGTCCATTTTAAGCTCTTTGGTCCTGCATCAGAGCTTATTCTTTTCAGAAATAGAATGTATCCTTAGTTCTTCTGGTATCTTTGCAAATTGCAAAGGGTGATTGAGTTGCCTACTTAAAATCTTGCTGCTCACAGAAAATTAGTTCTTTTGGGAAATTAGTAAGCTAAAATCTTTCTCCCTGGCACGCCAGTTTCCTGTGAATGAGGTGTTCTTAAAGTTGGGGCATTCTGTCTTGTGATTTCTCATCTTAGAACAAAGGATATCACTTTTTTTTACCTCAGAATAAAGGATACCATTTTTTCTGGACAAGATTATTATTATTCCTTTTCTCTCAAACAGGTAAATTCAGGAAAATTCTTTTAGCCAATATTCCAAGTGTATTTGAATAAAGTAATTTTCAGTCATAGCCTACCGAATGTAAATTTGAAGTAATCAAATGTGGGTTTTTTCATTTGAAATCCTTAAAGGTTTGTGTAGTAGTGAATTAGTCAGTGCACATGTACTTTTTTGACAAAATATTTTAAATATATAAATAAATTGTATACTGCTGTATCCCCATGTAGTAATGTTTTACATCAAGGGTTGAATGACCATCAGCAGTATAAGCAAGGTCTGGAGAACATTTCATTGAATTTTTTTTTTGATGAGGCACGTTTTAAAGAAATACTAGAATGCACCATTATCTTTTCATGGTTTATATGCTGTAGGAAAGAGAAAGGTGCACCTCATCAGAGGATTCTGTGAAACTAGGATTAAAGTTGGGACAGTGGTTGATATTGTAGTCAGCTGCTTTGGGCATCTCCTTTGGATATGAAAAGCTCAAGAGAATTCCCAAAGTAAAATGTAAAGAAAAAACCTTGGCATATCAGCAATATTTTCAGAAGCAAGGAAAAATTTCCAGTTGGGCAATCATGATAGTCTGATGCAGAAAATGCCGTTACGAGTTTTGTGGCACTCTACAGACTTACAAATTTATTATGGCAGAAGATTTTGTTAACTGCAGCATTTTGTTAACATCAGATGCATGAGTGAATTACCAAATACACAAACAGTAGGTACATGGTTGGTGGGGATAAAAGAGAAGATGAAGTCAAAGAGAATTTATATGCAGATCAATTACATAAAGTGATAATTACCTTATTTATAATGGCCATTCACTATCCAGTTTTTGGAGGATGACATAATTCTTGCATTGGTGAGCTGATCAACACAATTTTGTGACACAATGAGCAAAGGTTGTTCCTATTCAAGCCAGAGAAAATATAACTGAACCTGATAACCAACTCTTGTTCACTTTTTTCATTGTAAAAGCCATTAACCAAGCTAATTTTTACTTAGAAAGTAATTTTTCTTTCCCCATATAATTTTGTTACTGCTTCTTGCTTTAGAAGACAGATGTCTGAATTTTTGGAGTGAAAGTAGATATGCATAATTATATATATTAGAAGCAATAGATTCCTGGGGTCATGTACTGGCAGCAACTCCAGCATTTTATTCCAACAGATGTGGAGCAGTTAGGAGGAAAAGGGTTCAGTCCTGCTTATTCCACATTGTAGAATATATGAAAGGCAGCCTGTGGAGTAACCACTATGTTGTCACTGTCCCTTTTGATTGGCTTTGTGCATGCAGTAAGGAATTGGTATCATTGTGGAGCAAATCCTTCCTCTTGTTTCCTGTTCTTTTCATTCTCAGTTGTTTACAGTGTTGGAATTAAATAAGTAAAAATGTAGCCAAAGCTTGAGAGAAGATTCTTGAATTTGTTTTGTTAGGATGTATTAATTACTTCTATATATTTTTCTTATGAATATTAAGTACTATGGATTTGTTTCTTAGATGTTAATACAAGAGCTAGATAAAGGGGATGTTAAAATGAGTCAATTCAATGATCTATCCAACAAACTTCTTCAAGACTACAGTGGTGATGATACAAGAAAGGTGAAGGAAATTATGGATCATTTGAATACCTCATGGAATAACCTGAAACAACGGTATGTGCAAACACATGTTGTTCTTCTCAAATATGCATACTTATAGAAAGAGAGCGAGAGAGCACAGAGATAGGGAAGTAGTAGCTCTGTAGATTTTCGGGCTTAGAACTGTAATCATTCCTCGCGCTCGCTTGCTCGCTCGCTCGCTCGCTCTCTCTCTCTCTCTCTCTCTCTGTGTGCGAGAGAGAGAGAGAGAGAGAGAGAGAGAGAGAGAGAGAGAGAGAGAGAGAGAGAGATTCATAGGACTATTTGTAAATATTCAAGTTTATGTTACTTTAATGAAGAAATGGTCATATGAATATATTTTAGTTCTCATTTGCATATATTCAGGATGGATAGAAGCCTTTCCCTGTATTGAGGATGACACAATCATAATTAGCAAAGCACTGTTAAAAGGTTCCGATATTAGCAACACCCCATCCTTAAACAGTGACCACAGCCCTCTTTCCATGGGACGTACTGTCAAAGAAATTTGTAAAGCCCTACAAATCTAAAAGCACTTTCATTCTCAATATCACCTACAATTTTCCAGTGAACAAGATTATACAGATTGAGAAGAAAGCAAAAGAGAAGTACATACTCCACTTTTTCCTGTTTTGTAGACTCCTAAAGAGGGAGATGTACTTTCACAGATACTATCTTCTTCCTTTTTTATTTTGTGTCTGAAATAGCACACCTAGGGCAGAGTAGTGAGATTATTGATTCTGCTCAGTGCCATTTTTTTATCCTGTAATCCTAATAAAACATTTTTGGCACCATGTTTTCTTAAGAAAGTACTGCATTTATGAGAGATATGTAAATATAACGAAGTCACAGTGGTGTGCAGCCAATCAAATTTGGCCGTATGTTAACATTTTGGAGTAGAATGCACAGGAATCCTATTGGTTGTCCTGAAAGGAATCCAATTTTTGTGAGTGTGCTTGGTGCTTCCACTTTGCCTTGCCTCAAAAAGTTATTAGGGCTTCATAAACAGACACAAAGGGCATGGGTTTATAGTTGGATATCCCTAAGAACTACATTCTTAGTAAGTAATAGCATTGCAGAAACAGTTGTATCAT
This sequence comes from Varanus komodoensis, assembly GCF_004798865.1. Classification (NCBI taxonomy): domain Eukaryota; kingdom Metazoa; phylum Chordata; class Lepidosauria; order Squamata; family Varanidae; genus Varanus; species Varanus komodoensis. The sequence continues at coordinate 41,664,282 of NW_025335268.1, read as the reverse complement.
GAATGTACCTCCTGTCCCACCTTAATAATCCCCTCAGAGGAAGCCTGTTATCCTCTTCAGGGAGTTCTGGATTACATTTTGAGAAACCTCTCTGCTTCTTCTATTTTTAGTTTCTCAGGCTAGGGAAGTTCCCTGTTTGATTCAGAAAGGAGTAGAGTTAATGATTTCTCTGATTTGAAAGTAAACTTTTTGCTGTTCAGTCACAACAACTTCTTTTTGTAATAAGTTTCCTGCCTCTTGCTAGTGTTCTTTTTGTCACCTTGAACAATTCTACTTTAGCCTGAAAAAGATTTCCTCTAGAGATGTGTAGATGGATTTGTTTTCATGTCTTCTTTTTAATGATTCTAACTAGTGCATCAGTTATGTCATATTTATTGTGTTAAAACCTGACAATATTTTATCATCTTTTTCTTCAGTCTGTTAGTATTTTGGGGTTCTGTATATTAACTCTCTTTCCATTGGAGTATGATCTTAGAATGTCTGTATGAATTATAAAACATCCCTGATATATTTCAAATCATTAGTCAAACAGCATACACTTTACAGTGCCACAGACTCTGGAATAAAATGCAGTTGCACTTATTCTTAATTTACTCTGTATTTCTTCAAAATAATATTATTGCAGCTTTTAGAGTAGTATATGACTAATTTGTGTTGGCACGGAGGTCTGAAGGTTAAAAATCTGGCCAATTATTTTGAGGTGATTCAGCATGAAGTAATTTGTATTGGGGCTCACTGATGGGAACATTGCACTCAAAATTATTTTAAGTGAAGCCAAGCATTAGAACAGGCTTTGCAGATAAAAGTGAGCAAGCATTTAAAAAACAGCAGCAAGCTAACAACAGATAGATAGATCAAGTTATATTGTGAGAATGTAATATGTGATGATACTGTAATTTGAAAAGCATGCTTTTCCCCAGAATATTTCAAGCCTTCAGCAAGATTTAACATATGGGAAGTAGTCTACATGCATGTATAGCCAATGCAGATCACCACCTGTGATTCAGATGTTCATCTAGGCTTCATCAAACTGTCTGTCTTTGTGATGCATCCACATCTGTGGCTACCAGTTGTTAGTCAATTGGGGCTAAAGCTGGAATAAAGCCATTACTTCTCAATTATTCCTGCTGAAGTAAGACCTTTCTTGAAGCTAGTGTGGAGTGCAGTAGGATAGTATTGAGTTTAAATTAGGGAGTAATACCACAAGTAATACTGTGTAAATATGAAACCAGCCCTGAGCAAAGCATCACCCCGTTTTGAACATTTAGAATTACAGGAACAAGTCTTTTTTTTTTAGCTGATGCCTAGGAAAGAACTGCAAAAAGGGGGTGCCCCATCTTGTGTAAGTGCTTTCTACTATCACAAATGATGATTGGATACAACACTAGTTACTTCACAATGTGATAAAGCAAATGAGTCATGGATTTCTTCTCCCTTTTTTCATCCAAATCTTAGCATATTTTTCTTTTCCTTCATTGCCAAGCTATTTTATCATGTTGTAAGCCGCCCCGAGATTTCGGCAAGGGGCGGCATAGAAATGTTATAATAATAATAATAATAATAATAATAATAATAATAATAATATTGCATGGAGAGGGAAAGGATTCTCTCCACTAGGTATGTCACACAATATAGAATATCCATTCCTAAGAGAGAGAGAACATTTATATCTCATGGAGTAGAAATAATGAATTGTTAAGCATATAAATAAAGCATATTGTAAAGCACTTCTTTAAGCGAAGCGTCTTTATTCAAATAAAAATGAAAAGGTGCCTGCTTATTATATAGGTTCAGGCTACTTTTAAGCTGTTAGCATGAAAAATGTGGCAGTGCTGTATCAGTGAGATGTGTTACACATTGGGTAACCATCGTTTATTCTGTAGGGCTAAGACCATGGTAATTTATCAGTACTTCTGTAACTTTGATTAATGCAGCACATTCATTGTCCCTAGTCTCACAGATATTTTCCCCTGAAGTTTGTCTGGAAATTTTTTTGAGCACATTGCCAAAAACCTTTTCATTTAATTTGGAAAAATACTGAAAAGTTGAAGGGATTTAACATAGCACCTTTTCACTGTCATTTTAAAACAATAGATTTTTTTTTTTGTATTACACACACACATACGCACACACAACTATATACAACAGATATATATTTAGTCTAAGGATTTCAGCTTCTGCCCTTACTAGTACTTGTGATATTAAATGGATGCCAAGAGTGGCAGATGAAATATTGGGAGATGAAAATTCCTAAGGAGAGGAAAACAGAGTATCCAAAGCAAAGATCTTGCAGTCAAAGTTTAATGCTGATTAAACTGCCGCAATACTGAAAATGAAATCTCCACATTTTCAGATAGTATACTTTTGGCTACCTGTTGCTGGAGACAGTAAAGATAGTTCTTTGGCCTAGACGCACCTGTCTGGCCAGTGTGCTGGCCGAGATGGATCTTTGCAGTAATCCAGCAAGGCAGCTCTTACGTTCTTATATGCAGCTCAAAGAGTCTTCCCTTATTTGTCGGTTTTGGGTTAGCTGTTTGGCAGAGTTAATGTTGAAGCCCCGAATCAGCATTTCCTGCAGCATAAGCCTAAGTATGTTTACTGGGAGACAAGTCACTCTGTATTCAGTGGGATTTATTCTTAGGTAAATATGCATATAATTTGCATCCTGGCTGTATTCTATAACACAAAAGGCAACAATACAAGAATGTATTTAGCTTATTTTAAATTACTGAACAAAGCCTCCTTTGGGTTTGTCCCACACAGGCTTCTTGTCAGTACTCATGCAGATAGCTATCCGCAGCACTTGTTAAATGGAAGATTTTTTAAACATTATAATAGGATTGTTAATTGCAACCAAACTGGAAGGACAACAAAATTTCATTGTAGCAGGGACCAGTTAAATATTGATGTCACGTTATCTGTTAATGATACAATAACCTTTATGGGGAATGTGGTACTGGCTATATAATTCTGTGCTGCAGCTCACAGAGGGTGTTGTGTATGGATTTTATTAACCCATGTCCAAATTTTACACATTTAGTGATCTCACAGATTAATTACTGTAAGGCACAAGGCAACATTTTACTGGAAGACGTTAATCATATTAAGATTTGTTGGGGGGGGGGAAATCTGGATTATGTTTGACTAAAAGATCATGTTGGCAGTCACTACAATCTGGTTAGTGCATTACAACAACACATTTAATTTGAGGAAGAGTTTGCAGTTTGCTGCTGTTGGCTGCACACGGTAAATCCTCTGTAGTACTCTCTGAATGAAAATGTTCTGGGATGGCATAAATCTTGCACATATAGCTAACTCTGGAAAGTTGCATTTTGCAAAGCAAAGTACTTGACACAGAAGAAGGGAAGATTTAGATTATTGTGTCTAAGGATCATCAGCCATTAAATATGAGCCAAATGGTACATACCTTTGTTAAAAATAAATCTTAAGCATTTGCTTTAAACAGATAAATGGAATATGATAAATCAACTCCTCATTTGTTTCTCAAAAAATATCCATTGTATCCACTGTTTTGCAGTTCATGTTTCTGCAGTTTGGCATTTGCTTGCTGTAGAGTCTTGGAGGTGTATAATATAGGCATGCACTCATGTACACATTTTCTCTCTTCCTTGACATTTCTTTCTTAGAATACCAAATAATTATTAATAACACAATTGACCAAAATTTAATTTTCTAAGTTGGTCATGGTGCATGAGATTGCTTCAGTTTAGAAAGATGAAAGTCAGCTAAGGTCAGTAGAGCTGTAAATATTTAGGTAACTCAGTTTCTGTGTATTAGGCTGGTCAATCTCTGAGTATCAGACTGAGTACTAGGCTTTGCCTAAAAGAGAAAACATAATAAAGAAAGAGGGCAAAAGAGGATACAGGTTGCATCAATTATAAATGCTAATTTATATGCACAGGTACTCATATAGAAATAATAACTGTAATTTAAATGGGAATAAAAAGCATCTCACCATAGTGCAGAAGCCTAATGTGTGCCTGCTTAATCTGCCATCCATGCCTGCTTTCTCTGTTAATAACCAAATTCAGGGTCCCTTCTGATGTTTTTTGAACTTCAAACTGGCCTTGGACTGGACGACCCTTTAAATGAGGGCACCTACAAATAAAGGACTATTGTCTCATAGCTCTTCAAATAGAGAACTGTCCTCTGTTCTCTAAAGTTGGACCCAAGGACTTCCTATCTAGGAAAAAGTGCAATACAAAAGAAACTCATATGTAAATGACACCCATCCTTTATGTGTGGTTATAATCTTGCAAGTAAGTGATAAAGTGAAAAGTGATAAAGTGAAGGAGACATCCATGTCTCTTTTTTACAGCATTGTGGTTTATACTATATATGTCACTTAGGGAGTTATTTTCATTCATTGTGCATTGTGTTGCTCGATTCCTTGCAACTTATTGAAATGGTGTATTTAAATTCTTCATTCTTGAAGTATTGCAATCTAGTTATGTCAAGAAGAAAAATGTTCAGCTTTATAGAATAATTTTCATAAATGCTAATGTTTTACGTATAAATGCATTCAGATAGAATTTCCAAAAACTGTGGCATACTGGAGAGAAGAAATATATATCAATAGTTCTGCCTTTCATTCCTGATTGCTGTTTGTGATTTTTCTGAGGTCACTGTTGTCAGTCTTTTTTCCCCATTTCTTTTCCTCAGAACTTGCAGTAGGCAGAATGCTTTGGAGGCTGAACTGAAGGCAGTACATGCCTTGCTCAAAGACCTTGAAAGTTTCCTCAAGTGGATACAGGAAGCAGAAGCTACGGTTAATGTCCTTGCAGATGCATCACAGCGGGAACCTGCCACTCAGGACAGCACTTCTGGAATGGAACTGAAAAAACAGATAGCGGTAAATCATTTTTATCGTATCTTTATATATTCAACATGTGCAACAAATAAATAAAAGTAAGAAAGTGTAAATAATGAGCAGTGGAAAAAGCAGCAGATAAAATGTGTTCTGGCTAGGAAAATGCTAAAGCTTAGCAGATTGGCAGGTTGAATGCCTGCAAAAAATGAAGGGTCTTCAAATGGCAATGGAATGCCATCAGGAGATTTTGGAGCAAGACGTGCCCACCTCAGAGTAACTCCCATTAAAACAAATGCTTTTCTATAATCCACATGGCTTCTTTAGAAAATCAGAACTTAAACAATGATGTTTTGAAGAATTCCCCGTGTTGGTAACCTCAGAAACATTTCTGCACTCTTTATTTAGAGGTGCAGTGCATTTAGAACTGGTTTCTTGTGCAATCCTCAATATTACAAATGAGCCTAATCTATGCTTCAAGAAGAGTATCTCGAAGGCCTGTGGTTTCTTCTCCCCCTGGTTCTTTTCCTTGGAAAGAAGTAATTAACAAAATGAGAAATTAACCCTAAGCAAGCTTTATTGGCCAATAGCATGAGCTGCTGGAGGATTCCCTGTTACTTGTTTATTAGCAATCAACGTCCCTAAAAGTTGTGGTTGGCATCTGAAAAGAAAGGACAATCGGCCAACTTACATTTCTTAATTAAATGTGAGGTGTACACTCTGTCTCTTCAGTTTGCCATTAATTTATATTAAAGAAATAACTCAGTATATCATTCAGGCATAGATATTGTTGGAAGGATGGCCGATGTTTAAAATATATGAAGAAACAACTTTCCCATGAAATGGCTCTCTGTGAGTTCACACTAGTAAAGTCTAAAAGCAATTAGGAGGGGTGTTATGTCTCTTGATCTTCTTATGTCTTTGACTTGAAGTTGTCTTTTGTGCTGTTTTGTTTCTGACTGTTCTGGAAATACATAATTATAATGCAGCTACCTTTTACAATTAAGATTTGTAAGATTACCCAGTCTTTTGTTGCTTCAGGGTACTCTGATTCTCCCCCACACCCCCTATTAGAAGACTTAAACTTATATTTGCTACAGCTCATTCAAATGTTCTTAACAAGGGTGGCCATCACATTCAGATGGAATTGAAAAAAGAGAAATTTAGAAAATGCTAATTATTGATTCTAAAGTTGCAAAATTGATTTGTGACCTATGTGGTTTCAAAATAATTCAAGTGTATTTTAAAGGCTGTTTGGAAAATGAATGGGTGTTTCTTAATATATTGTGACATTTAATCACATTGACTTATGATGTTACCAATGAGATACTGGTTGTAACAGGAAAAAGCCAATTTGTTACCTTTACCTGATTGCGGTTTTATCAGAAGCTTTTGTCCCCTTCTTCCTGCTGTTGAAGGGAACAACACAATTGCTTAGTGGTAAATTTGAGAAGTCAAGGGGAAAGTTATGTATTGATAATTTCCTTTGCAGAAGTTGTACATCTACAGTTAAAGTGCCAGCTGGCTTGACTGCTATAGTTAAAATGTGCACATTTTCTTATAAAGTGTTCTTTTATATTTCCTGTAATTATGAAAAACTTTCTTTGTCCTGTTTACATCATGCCAACTCTTCATAGTTATTTTCATCTTAAGCAACTATTTGAATGCATTTTCTCCTTGAATAATTTCCTTTCATTATCTATTATAATATGTTCTCTCCCACTGTACAAATAAATTAGAGAAAATGCTGAATAGCTAAGTCAGGCATGTGCTTATAGCATCAGGAAGAAGCCTTTTGATGGTTTACAAAGTCATATTTGCTTTTTCTTAGAGAGAGAACTTGTTGTAAATGTGCAGAAATGATGATGCAAGTCTTCCTTCACAGAGCATGTTTATGCCTCAACTATTCAGGCTTTTTTTTTGGTAAATGTAATGCAAACAAAAATGATGGAGGCTTACTGGATATTACTTTGGTGGTTCTCCAGACTGTGTGCAAGTGGTGATCAATTTGCTCACTTCTTCAAGTGTCTCTAGTGACATACGGAAAATGACTACTCTGTCTCTATTCCTACATCTTTTTCTATTCATCCTACAAAATCTCCTTCACACTCTTGTTAGAATGCACAACTAGGGATGTGCAAGAAAACTGAATATATGATAGATTTTCACAATTTGCTCTCCTGGGTTCTAGCTTACATGCCTTTTGCTGACACTGAATCATTTCGGCGGATTGAGCTGGCTCATGGACTAATATGAATTGCACAACTTGTGTGATTTTGTGCATATAGGAAGCTGAACAAGATGTTACTCTAGCATGATATGCACAAAGTACACTAGAACAATATGGTTTCCAACTTCCAATTTCTGCAAATCACACAAACTGCATTAGTCCAATTAGCATAAATCATGCTATTGCATAAATTTCATTTTTCAAAGTGCAAATCACGGCCTGTCTTAGAGACAGAGAAGTCCACAAAAGCTACCTGTTTCAGTTGATTTCTGATCTCTGAATTGGGAACATGAAGGAACTAATGAGCTGCTTTTCCCAGAATTGGTCCATCCCTAAGTACAAGGAGTCTAGCTGGTTGCTAGGAGCAGCAGAATCTTTAGAGGTTTGAATAAAATGCTTCATGTTCCAAGAGGTACCTCCTTAGTAGCTTTTGAATGCCCCAGCCCTAGTGTACAGACTGTGTGCACCAGTCTCCCTTATGATACTGGAAAGGGTTCTGGGGTAGTCCTACAGATTGCACAGCATGACTGCTTCAGTCAGGAGAAAATGTGAGGCTATTCCTACTCTTTTGAAAAGTTAAGCAATTCTTTTCTAATTAGAAAGACGTGCAAAGAAAGTATCTGAACATTTCACTGTGGCAGCTCAGTATGTCAGGAAAGCAAAATTTGATAGCCTGGTACTTTGCTTAAAGCAGGGAATGCCTGCCATGACCTTTGTTTTATAATTCTTTGTGCCTTTTGGGGGGGCCCATAATCTGAAGCACTATACCACTATTTGCCATGTTTATTAAGCATTTGCCATCCTACCAGCATCTTTTGGAACTGAGCACATTCTGTCTTACTGAATCAAGGAAATCCTGCTTTCATACAATTCTGGGATCTTCCGGAATCAGTTCAGTTCTCCTTGTGCAGAGAGTGAGAACGTAGCCCTGTGGCTTTCTCTTAATGTCTTCCTCAGGAACAAAAGGTCATCTGAGTAGACTTAGAGCTCTGAGCTAGACAGATTTTTGGTTTGATGCAGCAAGGTGATTCATATATTCCTGTAATGCTTAAAAAATGTTACAAATACAAAGCAATTACTATTCCACACCATGCAAAAGAAAATGAATATTCAAAGTGCAATATTTGTGATTGGATATTATGTGATTTGATAATTCATTAATAATTTCTGCGGAGGAAAATTGAGGTATACCTTGCATTTTTCACCCAAACATTTCACAGTAAAATGCCAATAACAAACTGTTGTAAATGTCACCACAACATAAGGTAAGAACTATAATTTCTTCCACATTATACTACATATTCTAGTGAATGTTAGCACATTTTTGCAAGAACTACTTCATAAATACTTTAAATTGTATTTTGGTTTGATTTTGAATAATAGCTGATGTGAGCATGCAGGCTCTCACATCTACTGTGAATTATTTCTATTTCTTAGATGTTTATTTGCAGCATTTTAACAGCCGTATGTACTCTATATGTTCAAAAATACTCTAATTAGATAGGCTACAGTGTTTGTAATCAGTTATGCATATGAAGGAATGAACCACCATTTTTACTGTAACTTTTCCTGTCCTTGTGTTAAATACTAGAGGAGCTTGACTAATTAATTTTTTATTTTGAAAAAGTGTTGTGTTTTTCATATTCCAAAGGAAAATCCTTCAGCTATATTTATTTGTGTTCTGCTGTCTATGAGAAGCTAATTTATCTGGTTTGTCACTCAATTCACACCCTAATCTCAACAATCTGTGACTTGTTTAAATGCCTTCCATACTTCCTTTGAAAAGTCATTTAATTTTCAGGTTTTGAAGATAAGCCAAAGGGTATGCTTATTAAGCAGAAAATATTAACAAGGTTATTGCTATCCTTAAATCTTTCTGCTTACTTTTTTTCATTTGTATCATGAATCAGCACTTCAAAATTTTCTACATTGCTTTGTGCTTTGAACTGCAGTTACAAAAGACATGCATGCATGCAAATTTTCACAATCTGGAAAGTTCATGAAAATAGGACAGAGGTTTTTTTTTTTTAACAAGTAAAAATGTAGTGTGTGTGTTATGACCTTTTTTTTTTAAAAGGCTGTGCAGATGGTATGTGTTGGTTTCCAATTAGTGAAGTTGATAGAAAAACAGGGACATCTCTATGGCTGTACTTGCAGTTGTCCCAAGAGTTAGTATGTACCTGTGTCATGGCTTTCTGGAGGAACTAAAATTAGGAAAAGGTGTCTACTTGAATGAGAATATGAACTATTAGAGAACTATTTAAAGGGAAAAAGAGGATTGCTGATAAGAACTAGGTCCAGCCTGGAAAGATGCAATTCAGACAGTATATTTGGGAGCCTGGTGAAAATAGCTTCATATTGAAAATGTTTATCTAAATCTGGGTTGGGCAACTTGCAGGCCAAATGTATCCCCCCCTCCTCTTGTGCAGTGCCTGAGACCCAAAAAAACCATGTGACGTCAAATTCCAATGGCAAACCACTAACGAAACTGTAGTTCTAATGAATTTTGCTATGTGACATGAGTCAAACCCATGGAAGGATCTGAGGAGTAGAAAGTGGTTCCTGGTCACTCCAAATTTGCCCATCCCTGAACCATATCCAGAAAGTAAGCACCAGAGTTGTTGTGTCTGAGGGATGTATTAGAAAGGATGAAGAGAGAGAGAGAGCATGAGTGAGCAAGCGAGCTCTGGGGTAATGCTGTAGCAAAGCCTTGGAAGAGGCAATGAAATTAAATATTCAAATACTACAGAATTAATTTGAAAAGAAGTATAATAGGCTGCTGTGTGTTACAAAAACATACTATTTTAAGAAGGTTCAGGTGCAGGAAGGACGCTTGTTTTCAGACAACAGAAAACATATGGAGAATATGAATAACATGTAGAAAATAAATTTTGAAAGAGAGTATGCTACCAAGAAATAGGCTTTGAGCAAAAGATTTTAGGAGGGCACATAGTAAACAAATTCTCATGAACAATAATCAAAACAATCCTATAGGTCCAAGATGCCATCTAGAGGGCCATAAGATTTTTTCAGATTACTAAATCCAAGGTCAGAAAAGGGATCCAAACTCGTATCTGGGTTCTGTGCACCAATCTTCCTCCACCCTGATGGACAGCCTGGAAAGAATTCTCTAGGCTACTTCTTCCCTCTCTGGAGGTCTAGAGGATTTGCAGAGCAGAAGGAGCATGGTGGTGACTTTTGCCACCATATTCCTTTGCGCTGCATAGAGTGCCAGTAATCCTCTGAGTTTGGAGGCCTATGGACATCCTTATTGGCTTGCATCCTCAGCTAACTAGGAGGCTGAAAAGAGGGTAAATTACGTAGCAGCATATGAAATGTTAAAATTGCAGCTTATGTTCACGTGCAAATAAATAATCAAGTATCCCTGCATAATTTCCAGGTGGGTGGAAGCAAAAGAAATACCAAGTTAGGAGTGGTGACAAAGTCAGGAAAATACAGGCCAAGCAATAGATGTTTTGCATTGACTGTTAAAGGGAAATTGGTGTAATATAAGGAAAAAATATAAGGGGAAAAGAAGATGAGATCTACCCTGGATTTTTATTTGTCTTGGTGCAACACTTAGACCACATGTTATTGCACAGCACCACTGTTGCATGCATGATCTTTAATGTGAATGCCCCTCTCCTCTTCTTACATTACAGTCCCAAGGAAAAGATTATAGCCTTTGATTCCATTTTCAACCTCCAACCACTGTTTGTTGCTGCAGGCAAACTTTAACTATGGTTTGGGAAAAGAAATCATTTAAATATAGGTTAGTAAACTTCAGAACCTGGTTTGAGTACTATTTTAATGGAAATGTGGGATATAAATGTAAATAAAATCAAATTAGCTACTTCACACACACTGTGGTTAATTGAAAATGGAAGCAAAGGCTTCTGATCTCTTTCTTGGGCCCACAAGGAATTTAGTGTTAAGTTTGAATGCAACCCAAGTGTATGGCAATGTTTATAAGTTAATTAAAAGGAAACTGCTCATTATGAAATGCTGGGTGTAAAATAGCCACTAAAGGAGTCCATGTTGGCTAAATGCTTGCCTGATTAAAAAGGTGGTGTTGTGTTGCTTCTGGTGGATACTTTATTTCAGGGTTTTTCAGGATTCAGAGACAAGTTTTTTAGTATGTTGTTGCTGATCATATGGTAAACCATGAACAGTTTTTGGGTTAGATTGTGAGAACTGATAATGTTTGGAAAGTAAAGTGTGAGTGGACAGAAATCTTAGTAATGAAAGTAAAAGACCACTTAGGGCTGCTGAATCAGTATAAAAATGTCACAGTGAACATGTATGCACTGAATCTGATCAGTGTGAGCTTTCTCTGATTGGGCATGGAAATGGGAGGAATTCTAGGGAGAACAATTATTCCTTTTTTAGGACTGTTTTGAGTTTTTCCAGTGGATATTTTGGAGAACATTGAAAAACCTCTCATGTGAAATATTATCTCTTCTGGAAGGGTTTTAAAATTATATATTTTAATTATTTTCCAATCCAAAATACAAGCAAAATAACACTACATTTAAAATACCAACATAAAAATAGACATGCAATAAACTAATTATTGCACTACTGTGTTACCTACCAAGGATACATGTCAAAATTCAAAAAAAAAAAAAACAAAAACTTCAAACATTGCAGGACCTTCTCCCCTTCCAAAACTGTAATGGTTCTTTTGATAGCTCTAATCATTCCCTTTTTTAAAAACATGATAAATGCACCCCAAATCTCATTAAGCTTATTTTGGTTTATATGCCCTCTTTCATTTTAATATCACATGTTAATTATTATTAATTCCAATCTTCTCTATACCAATCAGACAATTCGTAATGCTTTTTTATTTTCCAGTTCTTAGCTATAATTAGTCTTGCTGCAGTTACTAAATTTGTTATTCTTTATTATTCTAACTTTATTGTTTTGATCAAATATTGGAAGTAATGAGAATGGAGAGCATATATCTATATTTAGACTTAATATTTTACTGTACTCTTTAAAAACCTCTTCCCAAAATTTCAATATATATTGCATTCCCACCACATATGGAAATGTGTACCCACTTCACAACCACTTCTCCAACATAAATTGGAGCAATTTATTAGTACATAAATTGGAGCAGTTATTAATGTGTACTTAGTACCTAAGTAGTTAGGTACTACTTATGTATAATTTTCTAGAAATTATCCTTTATTCTTGGAAGGGCTTTAAAGGCAAGGTTTAACTTCTTAAACTTGTGTAATACAAAGATAGTTTATGTAAATAATCAGATTAGAGAATGTGAAGTCCCGAGTTTTCTGTAGGTATATTCAACACCCAAGTCCAAGATATATTTTTGCACTGGGAGACTATTGACATCTTTGTGAGGAGAACAAATAGGGCTCAATTACGGTCAATAAAAAAAACACACAAGTGAAGTTAGAATACTAGCCTTTAGGGAAATGTGACTTCATGGTACACTGTTGATTTCAAAGAGAATACCTCTTTTCTCCTCCAAATCAGAGATGACCCCACCTTCAAGCTAGATCATTTTGTTTATGAGCCAATTTCCTGGAGTATTTGACATTTCCAGATTGGTCCACCATCTAAAACTGATGCTGTAAAAACTGAACTAATGATGTGAAGTCACCATCACCCATCTTAGTTTGCTTCTTGGAATTCATCCCAAACTCAGAATTGTCTGGTTCTCACTGACTGATTGGGTCTGTGGCCTTGGCATTTCATCTGTGTCTCTTGTTCCATTTTTGAATCAGAACCTGAGCCAACAATCTATATGATTGCCCTGTAACACTTTTCAAACAAATAATATAAAATACACAAAGAAAATAGAACAACATTGACAAATGATAACAGAACCATCCATTAAAAATAGTTACTTTTGGCTTCTGTGAAGATTCAGGCTATTTCAGAAGGATCAAAATGTGTTCTCTAAAATTTGAGCTACTTGATAGGCTCATTGTAGGGTGAGGATGGCTTGTTGACATTGATAAAGAAGGATTAATATGTATTTGCAAGTCTGTTGTGGTTTTCTGCTCCTCTGGCAACTCTTAACTTTATGTTAGCTTATCAGACAGCATGATCTGCCGCTACTTCTCAGTCCAACCTTCTATAGGCATTCTCACAGAGATTTCCTACTGTTTGGCCCTCTCCAGCCTTGCAGCTGCCAGTGGCGTCCTGATTAGATTTTTTAAAAGCAGAAGTCATTGTTATATGACAGCAATGCCCTCTCCCTTGCCTAGTGACCCTATTGGTCTGCTTCCTGTGAGGTTATCCTTGTACTTGGCAGGTAACTGTGTTTATTTACCAGGTCTTTAATTGAGTCAACTCTCTAGTTAGTTACCAACTAAAGACAATGGGCTGTTCTGTGATCTGAAGTTGAAGAGCTTGTAACTTTGGGTCTTGCAGTAAGTCTTGGGGATTCCTGGCCTTCTTGGGAGCAGCTGCATTATATCTTTGAAAAAGTACTTGGTTCTCTTTCATATAATACTATATCCCATATGTATAGATATCATGAGTAAATAGGCTCTTGGAGTTTTTACAGTTTGGTCATTTTCATACTGTTAGCAGTAATGAATGTTATTGTGAAGCAAACCTTTAAATATTTGTGAAAATCCTGGTAGCTAATTTGAATGTCTTGGTATAGATGCATACAAGGAGAGCCACATACACACAAAGAATGCTACTGGTGCAGACCATGTATTGTTTTTGCTTTGCTTTTCAGGACGCATTATGGTAATTGAAGCATACAAACACGTGTAGTAGTCCGTATAAACCCTGTCATGGCAGGTGGAAAGAACCATGTGACATTATGGAGGTTTTCCTCACCTTTCATAGTTTCTGCGTTCCTGCAGTACCAGGCTAATGTGAGATGGAGCCATGGTGGCTCAGTACCTCTCACGCAGAATCAGGCCTCTGAGTGGGTAGGTTGGTAGTGAGTTGCCAGAAGAACTGTTGGGGAGGATCCACGACAGCTGTATTCTCTGCTGACACTCTTTGTGGTTGTGAATATTTTTTCCTTTAGTTCATATTGGCTGGTGTCCTGGATGGACCCCACCACTTGCCTTGTAGTGGGAGAATAGAGTTACTTGCCTAAGTTGTTTTTGCTTGTTATACAGCTTTTTAAAGTGAACTTATTTTTTGCTTGTGAGAAATGTTTTGCTATTTAGCATGAGTGGGTGGTTTGAGTTTTGGTGGATTGGTTGTTGGACTAGATGTCCTTTTTACTCATCCAGTTATGTTGTTCTCTAAAGCACAACACTGAGATTAGGTGATGCTACTGCCACACTGTAGGATACCTATTTAGTGTATTATATTTATTTAAGATCCCAACTTTCTCTCTCCCCCTGTAGAACTCAAGGCACAACATACATGGGTATCTGGGTACTTCTGTCACCAGTCCTGGATTTGCTTTGCTTCTGTACAGTAGCAGCTTCAGGTTCCTTCAGAACATGATAGAATGTGATAACAGTTTGCCATTCTCTTGAAGAATGCTGTTATTGTTAAACCCATGCTAGTGTTAGAAGCAAAAGAATGACATGTTATGAAGTGTCTTGCTTAAGAACCTGTAAGTGATACAACTTGACAGAGATTTGAAGCTGTGAAGGTCCTGCCCAGGGGGAGGGAATGGGAAGGTGAGTAATCAATAATGAAAACAGTGTCTTGTGAAAATTATACCAGTTGATCCTTGTTCAAAGGGAAAGGTTCTAGCTGGAAATTTCACTACCATTCCTTTGGGAGCTTTTGAGGCAAATTAGCTTTAAGTGAGTTTTCACAGGAAAGGCTTTGCCCCCTGCAGGTCTTCCTTTTGTGTGTGATAATCTAGCTTTTGAGAGCTGCTGCTATGTGATTTATTAGCCTTTAACGTATGGCTGATATAATTAGGGCAGGTATCCTTCTGCTCTTCTCATAAGATTTATAGCACACTGTGTTATTCACTTGCTCTGCCGCTCTGCCAGAGCTGCTTTTAGAGTGAGCGCGAGAACATCTTTCTCCAGAGCTAGGGAAGGAATTCTATTCTCCGTTTTCATATGAAGCATATCCAAGAGGAGAACTATTGTGATCATGTCGGGGCAGTCTTCCCAGAGGAATTCTGCTTTGTTTCTGCAGCTCTCAACCATCAATTAATAAACCTTCGGTAGTATGTAGTTCACCATTTGGTAGCAGGCATATTCATCTGATCAACAACTTCCTTTCTCTGGAGCTGCTGAGCAAATGCAGGCTTCAAGGATGCAGACAAGCTTTTACTTCTGTATATATTTGGCTGTTTAAAGGGAGACATACTTTTAACACGATGCTAGCTGCCTTTGCTTTTGAGTCTCTTATTCGGAAAAGCTTTCCTGGAAGCGAGCATGCTCAGAGAACTGGCAAATCGTAGTCCAGTGACTAGGAGGAAATGGTAGTTGCTCTTCATCTATAATGCAAATTTTGAGGTGTCTTCAGAAGTGTGGCAAACTTAAAATGATGGCGGTGGTGAGAACATCTCTGCAGAAAGTTGTGGTGTTGTTGCATCGCTTGCAGAGAATGGCAGTTTCATCTCCACGTTATCAGAAGCTTTGCAAGGTGAGTAAATATTGGAAAGCAAGACTTTGTAGTTTTTCTTTCTTACAAATTAGATGGGAATGTTAATTAGAGCACATTAAGATTGGCAGGTCTTTGTGGTATGATATTAGAAGTATTTTTCTGAAAATAGTAATTCTGGTAACTAAAATTGGTAGTTAGACCCTTAGCTTCTTTTTTACTCTTGTGTGAAATCAGAGTGTTTGAAATTCTACTTTGTGCAAATCATATTTATAAGGCTGGTCTAATTCCTGTACTGCATATATTCTCAGTGTATTGTAAGCTTTCATCCTTGGTTTGAGTTTAAAACTGTCAAGCTTGTATCTGGTTTCTGTCCAATTTGCAACTAGCATTGCATTTGCTGTGTAAACACTGGAGTGTTTTTTTCTACAAATTTAAACAGGAAAAAGGTAAAATAGTTCATAAATGCACAGCTTACTTTTCCATTCAGTAGAAGCCCAAGATGTCCCAACACTTTTGACAGTAACTTTTTCATGTCATGCTCTTAATGGTGCTTCTGAGGAAAGTGGGGTGGGGTTGGGTTGGACTTGAATTGTTGTTCCATAAATTCTGTACAGTTGCAGAACTTCTTCTGTTGTGGAAGTGCTCCCACTTGCTTCCTAAAAGTAGGCTTCAAGATGTTAAACTGACATAATTACTTTCAGTATCATTCTTTATGCCTTACGACCATTATTGAGCCATTTCTGATATAGCCATAAAGCCAGACCACCAGCAGGGAGAGGAGGACTGGAAAGATTCCTCTTCTGGTAGGATATTGGAGAACTGATGGGTCCCTTCTGTAACTTTGGATCAGAGCAGCAAAATAAATTAAGGGGCAGTATGATAACCAGAGTGGAAACCTGTTTGGCTATGTTTGCCAGAACTTTTGCAATTCTTGTTGGAAGGGTTAGTCTGTGTGCGTTCCTTCGATAGGAAGGTATAAAAATGAAATAGTATTAATTTACTGCAGATTTTACATGCAGGTGCATTTTCTATCATTGAAGGGGGAAGAATCCTAGTATCATGAATATTTTTCATTTAGACTACATTACTCCTTAGAGTTATTTAGGAAAACGTAGATTTCTAAAATGCTGGTGCCTTCTTCAAGGGGATGATGTTGGTTCCCTAAGGGTTTCAGTAGTCATATAGTGAATCAGGTGACTATTAATTTTATAAAAATGCGACTTTTGAAGTAAGGTGGCCTTTTGGGTTTTAGTCTTACACTGTTAAGAGACTAGATTTCATAGGTGATACTGCTGCTTTGGAGTGGAGAGTTTCCTACTGGAAAGGAATAGGATCTTTCTCATTTGCAGGGAAACATATAAGATGTCGATACTGTGTATAAAGTCAACAAGTGAGGCTGTGTATGTTTGTGAGCTGATTTTTCAGAGTCTTTCAGCATAAACAGGTAGTAGTAACTTTGTAGTAGTAGTAATAAGATACTAAAAGTAATTATTGCTTGAGTGGAGCAGATGTCTTTAGTGATGCATATGTCTTGCTGAACTTGGCTCTTTCCAGTGAAGCATTAAAAGAAGGTTTTGTTCTAGGAACAGGAATCTGTATTTGTCATACAGAAATGTACACAATCTGAAACTATTAATTGGATATATAATTCCTGTTCAAAGCTGTCATTTTCTAGAGGCAATGAAGTAGTATTTTAAATTATGTATGGTTGTTTGTTCACCATTTGACATCTGAGTTTGCTTCTAATTCTCATTAAACTGCAATTGGGAAATATGTTACAATCCCAACATCTTCCACCAGGTGTCAATGTAAGGCAGAGATATATGAGTGGGGGGGGTTTATTTGTCAGAAAAGAGAATGTAATGTGGACTATAAATTTAATGGGAAACTTCAAGAAAATAATTAATTGTACTAATCTTACGCTAAAAGTGAGATATTTCTGATGTGGTTGTATACCAAAATGAGGTGGTGGCGGTGGTTGTTATTCAGCATTCTAATTTTAGTGCAATCTGGACACTTTATTTGTACTCTAGATATAGAATAAACATATCAGCTGTAGAAGTAAGATTGAGTTCATGTGTTATGTCAAAAAATAGAATGCTTAGCAAAATATTTATTCTGAGATCTAGTTGGTAATGTTACTCCCATTTGTTTTTACTTACAGTTTGGTAGAGTATGGCAAAACCGTATTCTAATTGAAATTAAGGGAGTGAATGGCTTGAAAATTAAGCATATTGCTAATGTGAAGTATTGGAAGTACAATAGTACAGGTCTTCATTAAAATTGTAATTTTTAAAAATAGGCAGTATATTAACAATAAGATAATGTTTTATTTATTTATTTATTTATTTAAAGCATTTTTATGCCGCCCCCTTAACAAAAAGCCTCGGGGCGGCTTACAAGGCAAATAAATGTACAATTAACCTTAAAAATCCGGATACATCTCAGCACAACTATAAAAACCAATAAATAAAAACAACAATTAACAGTTAAAATATTGTTTAAATAAAAAGGTCTTGGCCTGGTGCCGAAAAACAAATAATAAACAAAACTTTGTCTATTTTGTCACTTGAACTATAAACTTTGTCAATGCAATTTCTGTAGCACGTATATCATACTGGGTTGGATATTATTGCACCCTTCTATTAATGTAAGGGGTTCTTCTGTAATGTGAAAGACTTTGTTCTTGATTGAACAGAAAGTTTGGGAAATTTCTCCTTTGCAGTTCCTCACGATATCTTCCTTTATTTATCCTAGATCAGTGGTCTCAAACTCAGCTTACCTGGGGGCCGCTGGAAGTAGAGTCTGGGTGAGGCTGGGCCGCATCAAGTATTCCACCACCGCAGTGGTGGTGGGCCGCTCATCCCGCGTCGCTCCCGGAGGCCGTCCCGGGTGCCACTGGTGCTTTGAAGGCCGCAGGGCCCCTCCCCTGTGCCTCACCCGGCCCGGCAATTGGCCCGCGGGCTGCGAGTTTGAGACCCCTGTCCTAGATGATCTCCTTATAATATCACTCTGCTTGTAGTATTGGCACTAGATCTAACTTACCATCAGGATGGATGTGACAAACATTCACAAAACTTTGGGAGACATGAATCACAACCCTTTGGCTGTTCCCTTACCATCACTTCCCTTTCGGTGTCTGTGGGTATTGCTTATGTCTTGGAGGCTGCTTTTCCAGGTGCAGTTCCAGATGTCTCGAGACTATAGACACTGTAGAACATGGGTCCTCAAACTAAGGCCCGGGGGCCGGATCCGGCCCGCCATGCCCATTTGGACCCGCTGCGCTCATGCGCATGCCTGCCAACACCCACCTTGCCCCACGCACAGGGAGGCAGCAGTTTGCTTACTTGGAGAAAACGATCTCCAAGCCAGCAAGCTGCTGCCTCATGCGCCTGCCTCACCTCCCCTCGCTGCAAGTGCCTGCCCGCCCGTGCCTTGCCTCACCTTGCCTTGCCACGCGTCCCACCCCCACCTCAGCGCCCGCACACACCGCCCCCACCCCCTCACCGGCCTGCGTGCACTGCCAGCACCACCTTTCCTGCCCCGCAGCTAGCACTGGCACCTTTCAACTGGACCCCTGCTGTGGAAGTTTTTTCTAAATGGTTGCTTGCCTGTACCTGATTTAGATCCTAATAGGGGAGCAGAACTTCTGGCAGGAAGGCATCTCATATGAGGAAGAAGACCAGTTCTTGCTTGGTTGAGACCTAGAGGTCTATGTGGCAGCTAGGAAGCAGTGGTTTTCAAGCTCTTCTTGATATTTGGATATGGAGCATGAATTCATTGTGTTTCAGGACTTGACAGAAGCTCTTGGAATATAGGGAGAAGTGAAGCAGTGTGCGAGTCAAACATGATTTTTTTATTTTTCTCCAGAGCCCAGAAAGATTGAAAAACATTGCATTTGTGCTTAGTACATTTTAGAGTTGCCATTTTTTTGGTCAAGAGGAGCTGCTTCATTGGAAGAAATGTGAGGGCTTACCAAATATATAAAAATAATAATGAGTACCACAACATTTTAAAGAAATAGTGGGTCCTGAGTGCTTAATAACTTATTTAAACATTACTACTTTTATGTCAAAAACTGTCATGTCACTTTAAGTTAAGATGACGAAGACAATGAAAGACAGCTTGTGTTTGGAAAAGATTTACTATTCTGCTGAAAAGCATGCATTTACAATGAAACAAATGAGAGCATATTTAGAAAATATGAACATAGGCACATCTGAAAGCTTATTCCTGGTATGACATTAATCTCAGTTCTGAAGTGACACACGATAACTTACATGAGTTATCAGTTTCCTTGCTTGTGAAGATAAATGACTTGACAGCATGAAGTTCTCCTTGGCTTTCAGATGAATGCATAATATAGACACTTATTTTTAGCAATAGGACTCATGTTGTTGAAGAATGCATTTTAATAACAAAACTTTAAAATAATGATGAGCATGGAGGCAAATACATGATATCCAAGAACAAATAGCTTTGCAGACTTGGAAGACTGGCAGTTTCACAGTAGTTCAGTTCAGAAATGGCTAGAGCAAAAATGCATGCCAGCGCCACTATTCCAGTAATCTCCTCCTCTTCCTCCTCCTCCTCCTCCTCCTCCTCCTCCATTGCCCTAGCCCTATTTCATTTCTACACCACCCCACAGCTGAAGCTCTCTGGACAATTTGCACAATTTTATTTGACAGTGTTAATCCCTTGTCTCTGTTGTTGTTATGTGCTAACTTATGGCAGGCTTATGCCAACCCTAAGAATGAAAGCCCTCCAACATGTCCTGTCGTGACAGCTCCATTGAGCATTTCCAAGTTTGAGGCTGTGGCTCCTTCATGGATTCCTCCCATCTCATATTGGGTCTTCCCTTTCATCTTCTGCCTTTGACTTTTTCTAGCATGATTATCTTCCCTAGTGAGTCTTGCCTTCTCGTGATGTGTCCAAAGTATGAGAGCCTTAGTTTTGTCATTTTTGCTTCTAGGAAAGGCTCTGGCTTGATTTGATCTGGGACCTACTTGTTTGTCTTTCTGTCTGTTCAAGGTACTTGCACAGCTCTGCTCCAGCACCATATTTTGAACATACCAATTTTCTTATCAGCTTTCTTCCCTGTGCATTCTTCATACCCATGCATTGTGATTGGGAATACAATGGTTTGGATGATCTTGGTCTCCAGTAAAACATGCTTACACTTGATGATCTTTTCTAGTTCCTTCATTGCTGCCCTTCCAAATCTCATTTGTTTTCTTATTTCTCAGCTGCAGTCTTCCTTTGAATTGATGAATGAGCTGAGGAATGTGAAATCTTTCACAATTTCAATTTCTTATTCATTATCAGTAAAGTTCTATGATTCTTCTGTGGACTTGATTTTTCTTTTCTTAATATTCAGCAGCAGTCCTGCTTTTGTGTGTTCTTTCACTTTTATCAGGAGTCATTTCCAGTAATTGTTGCTATCTGCCAGAAGTAAGGTATCATCTGCATATCTTAAATTAGTGATGTTTCTTCTGCCAATTTTCACTCCTTCCTCTGCTCGTAATGCATCTTTCTTTATGACATATTCTGCATATGGATTGAACAGATAGGCAGATAAATTGCATCCTTGTCTGACACCTATGCCTATGGGAAAGCATAATCTTTACAATGAAATAGTCAATCTGCATGATAGTTGCAGAAGAGTTGAATACAGGATTCTGACACTATTTCAGTCACCTTTTGCTTTTGTTTGTCACCCATCCTTTGCTACTGTGAGATTTTTCTTCTGTCATCCAAAAAGGCCTTTTCTTTCTTTTTGCTAGAGGAAATGGCATTATGTTCTAATGTTGTCTAATATTGTCTCTGGTTTCAGAACACAGTTCTTCTGGTTCACAGTCAATTAAGTTGAACAATGGAAATCTGTTCTTTATGTGGACTTTAAATTCTTCAGGGAAATTACTTAAGTTACATTTTGCCACTTTATTTCTAGTAGTTATATTTTATAGGTTGACCTTGAGTTTTGAAATTAAGAACTAAGAAGTTTTCAATTCCTTCTTCCTCAGCATCTGTGTTTGGATTGCAGATTTGAATGATTGTTACGTTGATAGGTTTTCCACTAATTCTGATTGATATTATTTGGTTAGATTTTGCATTATAGCCTCTTACTGCTTGTGTGATGTTTTGCCTCATTACTAGACCCACTTCATTTCTTCTGAGTTTGTCATTTGCAGGGTAAAACCCTGATGGGAAATATCCCATTCCAGTCCTCTTTAGTTCACTCACACCAAGTGCTGTGATGTTCATTCTTTCCATTTCTTGATTTCCAGTTTGGCTTGATTCATACTTCTCATGTTCTTTGTTTCAACGGATTCTACTATGCAGCATTGTGCTTTCCTTTTACCTCTGTGCATGTTGGCCACTAGACTTCCTTTCAGGTTAGATCTAGTAGTGTCTCTGATAGCCTGCATTATATTAATAACCCTGTAGCAGACCATGTGCTTTGGGAGGTTTCTCAGTTACCCTGGCCACATACTACAGTCAGTTACCTTAGCCAGGTTCAGACGTCAGAGCAACCCATACCTATCGAGGATAATTAGGGGACTCAGCCGGCAAACAAATCAAGCATGGATTATTAACAACCTTCATCTGGTGCAAATTGGCGTGCTATAATTTGTCCTCGTCCTTCTTCACTTCTCCAACTGAGCCTCCCCCTGCTTCCCTCTTGCCAGGGTGGATGTCTCTGACTGATAAACAGCACTTCTGTCAAGGCTGAGCTCTTTAGCTGAGAAGGATTAGCAATAAGTGTCTCCAATATTTACTCTTCCCTTGGATGCCATGCTGTGAAGTCAGGCAGAACTGAATCGTTGGGCCTCTCTGTATCCACAGCTGAGCCGAACACTACTACTTGCTCCTTGGAGCCCAAATTCATGTCAGAGGTAGAAGCACTACCTGAACTGGGGCAAGCTCCCACAGTTTCAATCCTGACATACTTAATCAATGGGTTTCACAATTCTGATGTTGGGGTGTCTTCTTCAGATGCATCTCTTCACAGTGGAGTATGTAGTTTTACTACTGATTATCACATGGTTTGATTTTTGTTCTAATGCCATTGCATTGGATGTTAACTGCATTGATATCACTGTGGAAAGCAGTACTTAATTTTGAGTAATAAATAAAAATGGAAGAAATGTGAACACAAGTCCATGTTCATTCATGTAACACTATACCATAGGTTGGTTTTAAGTCTGATGTGAGACATAACTACATTCAGCCACATGTTTTGAAGATTGGGATTTGAGCAATCCTGGGCTCATACACCATTTTACCTGTACCTGAGAGGAGGATATTAGTGGCAATTTTTTTTTTTTTTTTTTTTGCCTTGAAGAAAGTACCCTCTTGTTTGATCCTGGTTTGGACGGTTTGTTGGTAATTAGAAGTGGAAATGAAACTTCATTTTCCAGGTATAGATAGGAAGAAGTATGTGAAGTTGAATCTTGCTGCTGCTTATTTTTCCAATGACTAACCATGATTAGACAGTATGTAGCCTGGATTGACCTCCTTATTATAACATAGTTTTGTTTTCGCTTTCTTATCTGAATACCTTATGTTCAAAATAGTTTGCAGGTTAATTATTTTCTTCTGAGTATTTTGACACTGGGGTGATGCAACTAAAAATAGTTTTTAGTTCAGCTGAGAATGAGGCAGAACATGTTCTGTCTGTTTACTTAGTTTGAGTGTCTCATGTGTGAGGCAGTATTTTCGTAGGATAAGTGAGATACATGGAACTGTATGCTTTGGCTTCTTTCCCAGCTATGTTTTTGTACTCTTTTCCTATTCTAGGTAAGTCACTTTTTGAAACTCTTCAGCCTTAAGCACACACTTCAGAAATGTGAGTTCTCTGCTCCCCAAAAGAAAATGCTTATTTGCTCTTGTACAGGAACAAAAGATGTAGCATGTGTGATTTTGGTTGGACATCTTTTTTCTTCAGTTAAATTAATCAGGCAGAGGGAGTGATCATGTGTAGGGGAGGGGTCCAGATTTTTGGTTCTTTATCTCTTGTTGAGAACAGCTCTCTCACAGAGAACAACGAGAAGATACCAAAATATTTCCCTTTAGAGTTAACATATGAGCACAACTTGACTGAAAAACAACCTACCTCAACACTTTTGTTTTTGTTTCCCATTTATAGTACACATTGCAGAGGAAAGATGCATTTGGGACCTTGACAAAGGAAATTAACAAGACAAACAAGGCCTTATTTTCACTCCCTGGGAAGGTTACTTTTCCTCCTCTTCAACTTTTGGTAGGAAGCCATTTACAAGAGTATGTAAAGTTTTCCCTTCCCAGTATTGCAGTAGTTATGCTATCTCTGATCTAGTGTTAGGATGACAAGGAGGGTCCGAATCAGTGCTCTGGTCAGAATCCATGAGCCTACCTGTTCTGTATTTCCATACCATGTACTTCAGCTAGGACATCATGGTCAATATGGATGAGCTTTTATTGATTGATTGATTGATTGACGGATCCTATGCAAACTTGGCCTAAAACTTGCAGCAAGGTTATGGCATGCTGAGAATTGTAGCCTTCTTTTGTCTAACATTGTGTAGGATTTAAAAAATCTATATTGCATAATACATTAAAATCCCTAAGCAGTTCATGTTAAAATTCTAGGACTAATAATGCTCATATGGGCTGCCTGAATTTCATGAAATCCAAAGAACTGTGTGAAAGTACCTCAGTATGGTTCCATCTCTGAAGCTACATGAGCTGGGGCTTAGGCAGTTTTTTGTCTAGACAGACTTGATCTCTTGTATGTTTAAGTATCTTGTAGGAATGGGTGCAAATGTAATGAATAAATGATTTGTTTGATATCCAATGTCAGAGCTTTGATAGAACTTTAGTTTGTCCCTGGAGCTCACAGTCATAAGGCTTTTATAGGAAAGCTTTTGTCTACTCACTAATATGCTTATTTCCCGAAGGCAGCTTCCTGTCTTCCCCTTCTGCTTCTGCTTCTGGAATTTACCATTTCATTTGTTGCCTTGATGACTGGAAAAAGAATTAGGGTTGTTTGAGATGGTGAAATTGAAGATGGTGGTATTATTTGTATAATGTGTGGTTTATGCGGACAGCATTATGATCTCTTTCCATAAAGTTTTGTCTGGCTGACAAGATGTCTGGCTGTAGCTTCCTAATGCTGTTCTGTCTCCAGGATTTCTAATCAAAAAGTGTTAGCAGTGGTCTCAATCACTGTTGAATTATTAGTGGAAGAAAATGAGGGATATTTTCTTTTTTAGAGGTCTATTATGTGATACAGCTCAAAAATGCAGCCAAATGTGGATAATGGATTTTATATAAGCAGTTTCAATAGCTCTGTAGTAATGTCTTGGTAGGGATTAAAGGTCATGCAGACAGAATGAAAGGTTATGGGGGATTTGTTCAATAATCAGAGCAGGTAAATTGCTGAAGAATTGTTGAAATTAGATTACTTTGACCATGTAAGTCAATACCGTATTATACAGTAATATAATTAGGTGTAATTGAATTATTGTGAATTAAGTTTTATGGTTGGAAAATACCTTGGGATAAGGGACCCCTGGGTAGTTGACATTAGTCTTCACTCTTGCATCTGTCTTTAAATGGCTGTGGTGGCTGTCATTACATTGCAGATCATGTGGTAGTAGAATCCATAGTTTAACTATGTGCTTTGCAAAGAGATCTTGAATTTACAACTGATCAGTATGATGAAATGACTCTGAGCTCTCTTCACCATGCATAATTTTATATAGCTCTATTATATACCTGTCCCACTACACTTGCCTTTTTTCTCAGCTTAAAAATTCTCAAAGCATTGAAAACATAAAAGAACTTCATCATTTGGGTTGCCTTTTTCTGGTATATAGTATCTGTTTTTGCTGAGGTGACTAACATTTTATATAGTATTTCAAGTTTGCCCACATCTTAGAATCTAAAGTTATGAGCATTTTATTATTTTTTTAAATTTTTGATGTTTATATACTGCTCAATTCCCTTAGACTGTAAGCATTTTAAAAGAGATTAAAAGCAACAATGATTAAAATCTGACTAAAAACAAGCATCAAATAAAACTAATCAGGGATGGTCAAAAAGAGTTATGTCTTCAACTCCCTCTTGAAAGTAGCAATCTGGGATATCTGATGCATCTCTCCTGGCAGGCATTTCCACAGTTTAGGGGCAACCATAGAGAAGGTCCTCTGGGTAGTTGACGTTAATCATGCAGAAGCAAACCTCAGAAGATTATCCCTAGAAGACCTTGATATATGGACAAAGGCACTCTTGAAGGTGTTTTGGACCTAAGCCATTGCCAACATCTTGTACTGTTTCCAGAAATAATATTGGCAATCAGTGCAAAGACTTAAAAATAGATGATATGTGGTCTCTCCATGGTGTCCCAGAGACTAGCTTGGCTGCCATATTTTGTAGTAGTGGCAGTTACCAGAATAGCAACAAGGATAGCCCTATGTAGACCACATTGCAGAAATTGAGTCTAGAAGTCATAAGTGTGCACACGACTGTTTTCAGATTATTCTCCTCCAGGAAGGAATCCAGTCAGCGAATCAGTGGAAGTTGACGACAGTCTTGACCTCAGCTTCTATCTCTGCTGACATCTGAAATGACCAGGTCAAGCAGTTCTTCCAAAGTGCAAATGCAGTCTTTCAGAGGAAGTATGACCCTGACTAGAACTGGTTAACATATCTTCTAATCCTGGACCCTTTGCAGCAAGCATCTCTGTTCTGTTTGGATTCAACTTCAATTTGTTTTTCTTCATTCAGCCAGTTATCAGCCTCAGGCATTCATTCAGAGAAGAGATGCTGTCTCCAGAAGAAGCAGTTGATGTTGGTAAGGAGAAATAGATCTGGGTTTCATTAACATATTGATAACACAAAGTGCCACTTCTCTGGATGAAGTATCCCACTGGCTTCATGTAGGAGTTAAACAGCATTGCAGGCAAAATGGAATCTTCTGGGACTTCAGGAGTCAGCTTCTTCTTGGTGATACAGTTTCCAAGCATCACCATCTAGAACTGACCCAACAAGTACAAGGGAGTATGTCCAATTCTCAACTCCCTCAGACTATCTGGAAGGATACTATGTTTGATAGCACTGAAATCTGCTGAGAGATCCAAGAGAATCAACAGGGACATACTTCCTCTGTCAATTCTGAGTTGTAGATTATCCACTACAGTGACCAAAGCAGTCTCAACTTCATGTCCTGCTTTGAAGCCAGTGTGAAATGGGTTCAGAAAGTCAGCATCAGTCAAGAGTGCCTGGAGGTTGAGAAACATCATCTTCTCAATCATCTTACAAAGAAATGATATATTTGAGCCTGGACTATAGTTGGTAAGGTCCAGAGGGTTCATATTAGTTTCTTAAGGAGGAGCCATACAATAGCCTCCTTCTAGCAGGTGGGGAACCTTCCCTCTCTGAAGAAGGCATTGATAATAAGATGTAATAGCTTCTTCATTGTCTCCATCCCCTGGATTACAAGCCAAAATAGACGTGGATTGAGAGGGCAGGTGGTTTTTCTACATTAGTCCAAGCAGCCTGTCAACATCATCAGGACCTAGAAATAGAAACTGATTCATGATAACTGTATTCATGGAGTTGATGGACACTTTTGTGTCAGTCTCTACTTCCACAATCACATTCAGCTTGACTCTTATCTGAGAAATTTCATCTGCAACATGGTTGTTAAAAGTGTTGTGATGAACAATTGATGGTGCTAAAAATAAGTTAGGGAACATTGGGGCTTGAGAGACTTGTGCAACACTAAGGCTGGACTGGAACCTGATTTCTTTTTATTCATGTACAGTAAGAAGAGTTACCCCTGTGTTATTATTGTCGCAGAATAAGGTAAAGGTTTCCCCTTGACATTAAGTCCAGTCATGCCTGACTCTAGGGGGCGGTGCTCATCTCCGTTTCCTAGCCGAGGGAGCCAGCGTTTGTCCTCTGACAGTCTCCGTGGTCATGTGGCCGGCATGGCTAAACACCAAAGCGCATGGAACGCTGTTACCTGCCCACTGAAGTGGTACTTTTTTATCTACTTGCATTTGCGTGCTTTCGAACTGCAAGGTTGGCAGGAACTGGGACGGAGCAATGGGAACTCACTCCGTTGTGCGGTTTCAAACCGGCGACCTTTCGATCAACCAGCTCAGCAGCACAGCAGTTTAAACCACTGCGCCACCTGCAGTCCCTGCATTCAGTCTCTCGCAGAATATCTTTACCTAAATTGGTGGAAAATTCCATCAAAACATGTTAAGCTCTTATTGAGTTAATTTAATATATCTGGGTCTGAAAATAAGACATTGCAATAATATCAAAGAATAACCAACAGATGTCAATATTTGCCAGTGTTTGGCAACAATTGTTACTTAAGCTTTTGAAAATACTTGGACTTTTCTCTGTTGCTGTGCAAGAAGACGTCTCCGTATTCTGTTTGTTTAATCACTTAACTTTATTTTTTCTGAAAATGCAAAAAAAAATTTGTAGAAAATATTTCTGGACCTTTAAATGTTACTGCAAATATTCTATTAACTGAACTTTTCCAAAGAAAATGATAGTATCTGTTTTAGTTCTAGCCTGAAGCACTTCATGGCAGCATGAAGAAATGTGTCAGAGATATGATGTACCATTTTGAAATAATCTACCTTTCCTTTTTCATTTCTGCCCTGAAGACAAATCCTTCCTAATAAAATTAATCAAGTATTTTAGAAAAATCTTTCTGTGTAAATCTTGCTACATGTTAAGTTCTAATTAGTATCTGATAATTTCTTCATTCTGTGGCAGCGACCTGTATTTCTTGTGACCCCAATGAACTGCAAAGAAGTCCTCAGTTAAACATGTTAAAATCTTGTGTATTTGGATCTTCTGCAAATGGATTATTTGGCAAATATATACTGTTTATAGCAGCTGGAAAGATATATCAATAGAAAATGAATGTTTTTACATATTTTTTTAAAACTTTTATATGCCATCCTTTATGTATGACATTTTAGGATGGCTTACAATCATTAAAATCAGAATACAATAAAATAATCCATACCAATATAATAAATAACATATAACCAGTAAAAATAAATTAAATCAAATTGGCACCTTCATCTAAGTTTCTTACTTTAGAGTCACTATACTGTAGATCAGTTATTCCCAACCTGGGGTATGTACCAGGACATCTAATGGTACGTGCAAAACATTGACTAATGGCAGAAATAACAGCTGCTATATTAATTACAAAGATTTTGTTAATGAGAAGGGTACAGTTTATGGAAATGTACTGACGAGGAGTAAAAAACAGATGGGAACCACTGTTGTAGATTAGAAAAGTATTTTGGGATTACATGATTTCCAGGGATGCAGATAGATTTGTATCCCTGTTCATTTTTGGTTGCTTTCAATAGTTTTAAGTTGAACATTCTCAAAGCATTTCATGTATGTTTCTATATTAAAGGCCTGATTGCATTAGGTCTTCCTTTAAGGCAGTTGTGTTTACCATGGGCAGCAGAAACTGTTGTACGAGATGATCTGAATAGTGACATTTTGCATCCAGCATGCACATTTGGTGGATATCATGTAGGGGTATCAGACACAATTGTTGCACAGAAAAAAGGTGTAATTGTGGCTCTTGGTAGTAATGCCTGCTTTAAGCTGCTACTAACCCATTTAACCTATTTTGAATTTTTAAAATAATCAAACTAAAAATTACATTTGTTTGGGAGGAGGGACTCTGGAGACTCCTCCCCCCCCCCACGTAACCCCTGGCATGTCAGATTAATCTTTTAACAAAAAGACAAATGAATGGGGCTTTGCAAACTTTTGAGATACAAGGATACTATGATTGGTTTTGTGCCCTTCCAAGTTGACATTTTTGACAAAGAAAAAGAAGTGTTTCAGTTTCCTTTCCAACTGCAGGCTTCTTGGCTTCTCTCTGATGCCTCATGATGATGGATTCTGCTCCAAATAGGCATACTCTGGATTCCTGAACATTTCAGTTGAGTCAGAACATCTTATACTTGTGTTCTGTTTGGCTTGTTAAAGAAATCCTGAAGTGCAGCCTGTGGCACAACAGTAAGGACCACTTGCTGGGGCGGGGTAGGGAAGCTGCACCGCCTTATAAAGAAATTACATGTGGTTGAACATTCACAAATGCTATGGTGAAGGTGATATTATTGCCTCTACTAGTGCTGTGTAATATTTGAATGATGCATTGCTGCATGGTGTTTTTAAAAATAGACAAATTAATATTTAAATTGGCTGCAGTTGTTGGGAAAGTTTATGAAAAAGATGATTTGCAATGTTGCTTGGATAGGGAGTGTATGGACCTTGTTAATTTGATGAAATGCAACTCCCATCAGCCCTAGCTAGTATAAGGGATGATGGGAGTTGTATTCTGACACTATATGTTCTCTGGCATGATATAAAGGAGAATATGTTCTTTCTGTATATGACTTATAAATGTTAACTTTCCATGGATGTAGCATGGAAGGACTACTAGAATTTCAATACTTCCTTTTAGTTCAACATTAGATATTGATTATCTGGGAGTTTTATTTTGAAAAGCTCATGCATGCTTACCAATGTGATTTGTCTAGAAAAATTTATATTTGTCAAGGATCTAAGGATTGATTCAATGAGCCAATGTGGCTGTGTGGAGACTGTATTTGCTTACTGAGTTTTGCTTACATATTCAAGAGCACCTTCATCACTTGTGCTTTCTGGATAACTTCTACGGTTAAATAATAGCATTAAAACAGATGCTGGAGCTGTCCCTGAAGAGTTCTGGTACAAATTGAGTTTGGTGCTTGTTTCACGGGAAAAGGGACCTTGATGCCAAAGAGGTGTTTCAGGCTCAATCCAGGCAAGACTGAGGTGATGACATGTGGCAGGGATTTGTGACTGCAAGAAAGGGAGAGTGCAGCATCTATTTCACCTGGTGTTTAGTTAGCTGTGCTCCTGTAGTTTTTGCTGCTTTAGCATATATCTTAATTTATAGTTGTACCTGGAAACTCAGGTGGCATCAGTGACAGAGGACAATAGTAAACAATTCAATCTGTGAGAAAGCTGTGGTTGTTTTAAATTTAACTAATGTAATTCAAGCCTTTGCTTTAATATGTTTGATGTGAAACTGATGACATTTCTATAGACATTTCAGCTAGTGCAAAAACACCTAAATGGGTGGGTCAAGAGAAACAGTTAAGCCAGTGTTCCAGTCTGCTGAAATCTGCACTGTCTCCTTGTAATGCCTCGAACAGTATTTGTAGTACTAGTTTTACAGAAAATGAAAGTCACTTCTGCTTTGCATGCTTTCTCCCCTGTTTTCTCCCACGACTTCTCAGTCATTCAGGAGTGCTGTTTGACACTCTGTATGTCAAGGTGAGGACATACAGCAGAGGGACTTCTAGAAATGCAGCAGAGCATTTTATTTGGATTGGCTTTTAATGCACAGGGTTTGGTGAATCTGTGGTTATGTTTAATTTCATGTGGGGTTCGCTGAATATTGATTTGTCTTGCTACAATCCTTTGCATTGTATGGCATGCTAGAAATGAAACAACTATATAGGATGTGTGCTGCAGTACTACTGTCATTCTCCTCCTTTGGGACCAACAGGGTAACAGTATTTCCAAAGTATTGCTGGAAAACATCTTAGACTGATAAACAAGAGTAAGAAGTTCTAAGTTATCTTCTGCTGTGAAGGGTCAATGGATACTAGGCTAGGGAGTATATTATTCTGAAATTATCTCAATTTGAGATAGGTGGTAGGTAATATTTATTTCTTTATTTTTGTGCTCAAGTATTTTAGACCACCTTGTATCCTGATATATTCAAGAGCACTGTACAGTAATAAAAATATACTGCAATATAATAAAAGCATCACACCATAATGCCCTTCATATAACAATTAAAAGAAATGACACAAATTTATGACTGTAAAGCACCGAGAGACAATAATAACCATTTTAAATTCCTGGGAAAATAGAAATGGCTTGACCTGGCTTTAAAAAGGTTGTAATTTTTGGCATCAGTTGAACTTCCTTGTGGAGGGTAGTCAGAGTTGGGGTGCCACCAGTGAAAAGACCCTTTCTATACAAGTATCACATACTTCCCCATATGGTAATACCAGCCTCATCAGAAAGTTGGTATGGGAGAAGTTATGTGGGTTCCAAGCCATTTAGGGCTTTAAGAGTAAGGACCAGCAGCTTGGACTCTGATGTGAATAGGCAGCTGGCGTAATTCTCTTAGAATTGGTGTAAATGAACCAGTCAGAATTCTAACAGCCAAATACTGAATAAATTAAAGCTTCCAAGTTTCTTTCAAGGACATTCTTATATATAATGTGTTATAGCAATCCAACTGGGCGGTTACCTGTTGGATCATGCTATTTCTGTAAAGGCGCTAGCTTCCTTGCAAATAGTGAACACATAATCGTTATTGAGGTTATCTGGCCACCAGTGATAATGCACTCACAAATTGATGTTGTGCATGCTGGCTTTAGACTGTTAGAGCTTTAATTATTTTCTTGTAGTTTGTGAAAAATTGAGGATTTAGAAAGAAATGACTATTCTTGGGTTGTATTACAAAATAAATTCTGGAACAGCACTACCATGGGATGCTCATGGTTGTGAATTTAAAAAAAAATATTTAAACATTCTAACCATATAATAACATGAAGAGCCAAGGATTCTACAGCAAGCATTACAAACTATCTTGAAGATAAAATATGAAGGCCAAATCTGTAAATTGCAGATTTAACTCTATGGTTAGTAAAGCAAAAGTACAATAATCAGCTGAAGAACAAAACTCCCAAATCATTTATATGTTAATATAGAATGAAATTCATTATGCAGTGCAATCCTTATTTTGTTATATTTAACTTAAATACTTTTAAAGATTCTAAAGCTGCTTGCTTTTAACAGGTTAAAAGGGAATTACACAGTATACTTAGTCTGCTTAGTTCTGGTTGTAAGCTAAACAGATTTAAGGATGTTTATTCAGAAGTAAATGATTGATTCAGTGTGGTTTCTTCCATGTAAACTTTTATGTGGCTGTAGCCTTAGAATAAGGGACTGCAGGTGGCGCAGTGGTTTAAACCGCTGTGCTGCTGGGCTAGTTGATCGAAAGGTCGCCGGTTCGAATCTGCACAACAGAGTGAGTTCCCGTTGCTCCATCCCAGCTCCTGCCAACCTTGCAGTTCGAAAGCATGCAAATGCAAGTCGATAAAAAGGTACCACTTTGGTGGGCAGGTAACAGTGTTCTTTGCACTTCGGTGTTTAGTAATGCCGGCCACATGACCACGGAGACTGTCTGCGGACAAATGCTGGCTCCCTCAGCTAGGAAACGGAGATGAGCACCACCCCCTAGAGTCAGGCATGACTGGACTTAACACCAAGGGGAAACCTTTACCTTTAGCCTTAGAATGTAGCCCTGTACAGTGGTACCTTGGCTCACGAACTTAATCTGTTCCAGGACTCTGGTCGTGACCCAAATTGGTCATGACCCAAGTCAAATTTCCCCATAAGGTTCAATGTAAATAAGGTCAATCCATTCTGTAACCATTTTATAAATAAGAAAAATGTGAAGCAAAGTGACAACAAAGATCGCCATCTCTCCGCCCCCTCCTCTCAGCTTGACCAAGATCGTGCCTGTCATCTCTGCAGGCGCCCGTCATCCCTGCAGGCGCCCGTCATCCCGGCGCACTGGGGTGTGAGGGGGAGAGACGGGTGTGATTGCAGGCACTCCGGGAGAGATGGGCGCAAATGGTGCGCTGGGGATGGGGAGATGGCCTCGGTCGCAGTTCCGTTTGTGCAGGGAAGGCGTGCCTGATCAGAGGCGCGCTGCTGAAGGAAAGACAGGCGGAATCTCAATCACCTCCCCCGCGGCTCTGCTTTGCTGCTCCCGCCTTTAGTGCAGCAGCATGCCTCTGATCCCGGACACCTTCCCTGCACAAATGGAACTGGGATCGTGGCCATGTCCCCACCAGGGGGATGGGGGGAGATGGCTGCAGTCTTGGTCGCCACCCAAAGCAGTGTTCGCGACCCAAGTAAAAAATTTTCAGCAATTTTTGTTCGTGACCTGATTCGTTTGTGAGCCAAGGCGTTCGTGAGCTGAGGTACCATGGTACATAGGAAGTAAATTCCATTGAATGAAATGGAAATTACTTCTAGGAAAGTGTGCATAGCAGTGGGCTTTTAAGTAGGAGAAAGTATTTTTCTTTATGTATATACAATGCATCATGTTTGATTTAGAAGGAAAACTTACTTTGAAGTATGAAGAGAGACAGGAATTAGAGAAAGGAAGAGATGGATATACACAGGGGTCAGGGTAACAGTACACAGTGAAGAAAGGTAGCTCCAAGAATGTTGGGGTTAGAATTTAAAAAATCAGTTATCTCTTTGTGCTCAGCCAAGTTTTCAGCTCCTATCAGCCCCAGCCAACATAATAAATGGTGAGGGACAACTTATTTATTTATTCATTACATCAGTTCAAAGGCTCCCTGGGTGGTTTATAAATCAAAATTACAATAATTAGTATATAACACATAATAAATTTGCAACAATATAATTAATAAATACAGTAAAACAATGGATGATTGGGTGACTCATTCTGGTTCCTGACTCCTAGCACAGCAGATAAGAGCAAGCTTCCCCAGCTGGTCCAGGGCTTCTGGGATACAAGCAGCCAAGCTCCTAGAGTGACCAGAGCAAGCAAACACGAGTTTGGCAGAGGAGGTCAAGGGGGAGGTCTGTAACATTCCCCCCTGTGTTTCTTTTCTTTATTTCACCTTAATTCCACCCCCTGCATACACGTGTGCAGGGCTGTGTTGCTAACCTTTAGTGAAGACATTCAAAAGCACCAGTTGTCACAACAGCCCCCCCCCCCCCATATTGTCCCTATCTTCAAAAAGGGGAAAAAAGATGAACCTGGGAACTACAAACCAGTTAGACTAACATCTACCCCTGGAAAAATTCTGGAGCAAACTATTTAAAAATCCACCTGCAAGCATCTTGAAGAAGCCAATGTGGATTTATTAAAAATAAATCCTGTCAGACTAATTTAACTATTTTTTGACTGGGTAACCTCCCAAATGGGCAGAGGGAATACTGTGAACATAATTTACCTAGGCTTTAGCAAAGCTTTCGACATAGCGCCACATGACAAATTAACAAAAATTGGACTAGATAGACAAACTGTTTGGTGGATCCAAAATGGCTGCTAAATTGGACACAAAGAGTGCTCATCAAAGCCATCTTCTCAAATTGGATGGAGGTAACTAGTGGGATACCACAGGGTTCAGCCCTGTATTCAGTGCTCTTCAACATCTTATTAATGATTTAGATGTGGAAGTACAAGGAAAGATAATCAGATTTACACACAATATGGAAGGAAGATCCAGGGCGATCTTGATAAACTTGAACACTGGGCTGAAAGCAACAGAATGAGATTCAATAAGGACAAGTGCCAAGTCCTCCACCTAGGAAAAACAAACCAAATGCATCAATACAAGATGGAGAATATGTGGCTCAAAGGAACTGAAAAAAGGTCTTGGAGTAATTGTGGGCAATAGGCTAAGTATGAACCAACAATGCAATGCAGCCACCAAAAGGGCAAATACTATTTTGGGATGCATTAACAGAAGCTTTACTTCTAAATCCCTAGACGTAGTAGTTCCCCTATCTTCCTCACTAGTTGGACCTCACCTGGAATACTGTGTCCAGTTACAGGCACCATGGTTTAAGAAAGATGCAGAAAAATTAGAAAGGGTCCAGCGGAGGGCAATAAAAATGATCCAGGGTTTGGAAACACTGCCCTATGAGAACTGACTGAGAGAACTGGCCATGTTCAGCCTTGAGGCTGAGGGGAGAAATGATATCACTGTATAAGTACCTCAAAGGCTGTCATGAAGAGGAAGGTCAAGATCTCTGATGCCAGAGTGTAGGACACAGAATTATCAGTTCAAGCTGTAACAACCCAGATTCAGGCTAGATATCAGGAAAAGCTTTCTCTCTGATAAATATGACAGCAGAAGCAGCTACCTAGAGAGGTGGTGGGCTGTCCCACACTAGAGACATTCAAAAAGAAACTGGAGAGGCATCTGAGTGGGACTATGTAACCTGGTGT
The DNA here is from genome assembly GCF_004798865.1 of Varanus komodoensis. Classification (NCBI taxonomy): domain Eukaryota; kingdom Metazoa; phylum Chordata; class Lepidosauria; order Squamata; family Varanidae; genus Varanus; species Varanus komodoensis. Next base: position 41,628,592 of record NW_025335268.1, on the reverse strand, counting down.
CTTTCAACAGCAGAGGGTTGGATCCAATGGCCTTCATGGCCCCTTCCAACTCTACTATTCTATGAGTTTAAGATTCTAATAATACAATAATTTGCCTTCTACAACCGTAGGTAAAACACTCTCAGAGGTATAGTAAAAATACTGTAAAGATGGAGATAAAAAAGCTATTGAAATATTGGAAGAACAAAAAGATTTGCACCTGGTGCCAAAAGATGCAAAAAGTGGGTGCCAGGCACCCCTCTTTTGGAACTTGATTTCACCAATGGGGTACCACAACTGGGAAGGCCCTTCCCTTAGCAGGCCCCCCCACCCTTGCTTCCTTTGGAGAGAAGCTCTGTGAGAAACACCTCTGCTAATGATCTCAGGGTTTGGGTAGGCACACACAGGAGGAGTTCCTTCAGATGCTGAGAGTTGTACCCCAAAAGATGACTCTTTCTTTGAGTTAGCTAACATCTTTACTGGTTTGCTTTATTGCAGTTTATTGTACAAGACTTTATACAAAACAAGAATCATATGGAATGGAAATGCTTTGTCTTATTCTTGCCTGAGAAGATCTTAACATTTAATAAAGTAGGGATGGCCCTCTAGATCTTTTGGGAGATCCAACTCCCAGCATCCCTTGCTGTTGTAGGACAAACCATCTGGATGACCACCAGTTGCCAACCTCTGCAATGATTGTTTAAACCAGAATGTTATCCTGGTGTGCTTGTGCATAATATGTGATACATATGTATGTGCTTGCGATCAAGGTTGCAATTCTGTGTCTGCTTACTTGACAGTTAGCCCTAGTTGGCTCACTGGATCTTATTGCTCAGTAGGCAGGTATAGAATTATGCTGTAAATAGTTTATTTTCCATTTCTGAAATATTTCTCCTTAGTCAAAAATGTAACTTTCCTAAGGCAAACATCACATTCTTTTTAAAGTTTAACAAAACCAAATCTTGCAAAAACTAATGAACAGATATGCATTTGTATGTGTTTTACAAACAGGCTTAACTGTAAATGATATAGAAGGCAATAATGCTATGCTCTGTATATTTTCTTAGGCCAGGCTCCTTAGTTCTGAAGGAAACTGAAACTCCCAACACCTGAGATTTTTGTTCCATTTGAGTGTTACTGGCTTTCCTTTCCTTTCTTACAAATATGCTTGTTTCAGTGGTGCATTAAAACCAGAAAATATGAACTTCTTTTATTTTTGTGTGTGTTCTTTCTGACACTCTGTTCCAGGAAAGAGAACTTACAATTTTAGATTGAGAGAAGATGGAATTTTTCCTTATATATGTACAAGGAAAAATATATGGTCTTACATATATGTATCCTTTAAAAATTGCATTCATTTTAGTGGAACTTCCTTCCACAAATACATGCTCATCAACATAGACTTAAAGCTGAGAATTTTAAATTACTAAATCTTAAGTAGGTTTTGGAACTCTGGCTTCCTTCTCTTAGATATGCAATTCTGTGAATGTCTTGGACTAAATGATCCTTGAAATATAACATTTCATTGGCTACTTTTAAAACTTGATAAATGTATTAAATTATGTTACCTAATTTGCTAGACTAGGTTGAAAGATTAAAATGCCAGTAAAGATCAATTACTCTGAAAGAAGTGGAATTGGGCTTTACCATAACTAAGTTCTCACTGATTTAAATGGTGTTTAGCTGTGACTTAAGCTCTGTTCAGACATTCAGGGGCACAAGACTACGTCATGCCCTTCCTGGTGGCCCTAGAGTGGGCCCATGGAATGCTCCACAAGTGTAGCAGTGTCAAAAGTGATCCTGTCTGTGGCAGAGGTCTTCATAGAACGTTCTGAGAGTAGCCCTTATATCCACCTGATCCAAATCACCCTTGATCTCCCAGTAGGACCTGGATTGGGCCCTCAAACGACCAAACCAAAGCCTGATGTACTAATTTCTCTTTCCCTTGGTTTCAGTGTGAGGGAAATGTTAATGGGCCAGTAGAAAAGAAAAGAAGCTATTTACTTCCTTGACCTGGCCACAGCAAGCCAGCCATACTTTTGAGATGTCATTTGTTGATCATACTTCTCTACAGCGATTAAGAATACTCTATCATTTTTACTGAATTGTATTTTGCACTGAGTTCTGTTTGTATTGTGCTGTCTAGTGGCATGTACAGGAGTGTATGGATCATCTAAAATCCATTCTGTCTCCATTTCATGGATTGTCAAGGACCCTTTATTCTATTGTCCGCTAATTGATAGATTGCATTTTGTGCAAATACGTCGGAATGTATTTGAACAAAATCACAGTGGCGCAAATTTGCTACACCCCAACATACCTAAATCTCTGAAAAATATGTCTTTTCATATGTTAGGCTATGGGGGAAAGTGCATTTTTGGTCGATTTTTTATTTTCCATATCTTTCTACAGCTATATTTGCGTAAAGTAATGAAAAGTTAAAAAATGGTACTTAAATTCACATGATTTGAGAAAAACTGGACTGATTGCACAGGTCAGATTCTTTGAAATTCAAATTCAGATTTCTTCAACATCCCCAGCTATGATTGCTCTCAAATTCATTCCCTCACAGTTTCCTGACTTTGCCATGGCTAGTATTATATTTGTCCCAGTTTTAAGCACTAGCTTCTGGAAGGGTTATATAGTCAGGTATTTAGGGAAAAAAATGCAATTTAACTATTAATAGGGCAAGTGTCTAACCATGTCAGGTCATAATTATTAATTTATATAAATATCTAAATTATTTTAGGACTATTGGATACTAAGGAAAGTACTAAGGGAGGCAGAAGCAGAGGGTCATTGGCAACAGTGCTGCCCATAGTGCTCAACGTGGTTTACCCAGGGCTCAGTGTAAAAATCTTCTACTCACATAGACTTTGATAGTGTTAGTCTAATGCATCAATCCTTTTTGAAGTTAAGTCCCTCTTAGAGTAGAACTTGGTCAAAAACAAGCAATGCAAGTGTATTTGTGTGAGGTCATATGGGAAGGTTGGGCTGGCCAGTTAAATCTAATGCCTTAGACCCACCTAGGTAGGTTGCATTGCTTAGATTGGTTAGTGATAAGGAAATAACCATGAGGTTATTAAACTCATAGGAAATGTTATGCTCTCAATTTATATAAATCAGTCCTGAAATTATGCTTGTTTTTGTCACATCAATTGCTAAATGCATAAATAAATCAAATTATTTAGATTTAATTATTTTAATGACTAGTAAAGGTTTTTTTTTTAAACTTGCCTCCAGTTCTTCATTGCAAATATAAACTGAGATAAACATGCAATTGCAATTAATTGTCTGTATAGTGTATAATTACAATGGTAAATCTTGTATTTTCATTAGAAATGAGTATGGCCGATTTATTACAAATGGAGGGAAAATAAATGCTGTTTGTGAGATGTGTACAGACACTGGATGATCAGACATAAATGGTTACAGACCATTGATACAATCTATCCATTCTGTGAGGTAGTTAAGGAGCACAAGAATGTAGCTGTACCCCATTTATTTCCTAAAAGATTTTGCACTCATGTGAACATCATGTGATCATCTAGGTGGCGAACCCATGGCACACATGCCACGGTGGGCATGTAAAGCCCTCTCTGTCGGCACGTGAGCCAAGTCGCCCCAGCGTTGCCCCAGCAGTTGAGCATCAGATAACAGTGCACATAGGAACCATGCGCATACTTGGAAAGGAGTAGCGGTGCCAGGCGATGATGTCACGAGCCGCGACTCATTAGCTGCGACTTGTCCGAGCTTTCACATGGCCAGTCAATGCGCTGCCAAGGATATATATATACATATATTTGCTTGAACTGGCTGTGAGTGGTTTTTTAAAACTAAAACCTCAGTATTCAGGTTTTATTGCAGTGTTGGCACTGTGAAAAATAAGTGGGTTTTGGGTTGCAGTTTGGGCACTTGGCCTCTAAAAGGTTTGCCATCACTGATCTAGGGACTTATATGTACAACCCTTTTGGGGATTGCTTTATTGACTTGATACCGGGTCTGCCTGAGAGAGGCTGAGGCTAACTAGCACTGTGGATCCAGCATGTGCAGTTAAAGGTTTATCAGGCACACTTCAGCTTCATAAGTGTTGCACATCCAGAAAAGAAGGGATTAAGCATTCCAGCAGCATGAAACGATCCCACATGTGTTCCCTGGTTAGCTGCACCAGCTGCGTGACAGCAGTGATATTGAGCCTCTTATGGTCTGACAATCCTTTGTGCAAAAACTCTCAAAACTTGACCTTTGGGTGTTTTACTGGGAATCCTAGGGATCCTTCCATTGTCAGTCCCCTGCCTGTAGCTCAGGGACAAGCTTAGTATCACCATAGTACAGTAGATAGGATGGTTTCGTGCATGTGCTGCTACTGACAATAGGATGAAAACACCAGCAGTGCTGCATTCTTTGCAGAAGCGGGACTTTTAAGTGTGGAGTTCAAGGATTTTGCCCTGCATGTACCATAGCCAAGAGCTGAATTGTTTCTGTTTGGGCATTTTCCTTTGTGCATGTATTGAGGGTGGGGGTGGGTGGATAGATTCATTGTGTGAACAAAAGCTTTCTATGTATAGTAAGAAAAATTAGAAAAAAGGGGACTGTAGTAGAGCCTCAGTCTGTTCCTTTATTGGTTCCTAATTGGTTCCAAATCTTGGTTCTTATCAGTCATTCAGTTGTGACCACAATTCATTCATTCATTCTTATAGATGTTTGTGGAGAGCTGGCTTGTAGAGCCAGCTTGTAATTTAGAGGTGACCTCAGAAAGCAAGGTGAAGACAGGGAATCAAGTTCATGAAAATCTCCAGCTAAGGACAGGATTAAAAGGAGATTTCATAAAGCATCCTGTCAATATTCTGATTAGCTAGTTAACCTTCATGATCCAGTAACAGGAAGGCAGGTCTGAGACCCAGATCATATAACTGAGAAGGATGTCACTGGCTGGCCAACATAATGGAATAGAGCAAACACTGCATGACTTTTGCTTGTACGGTTCGGATGATCTCTTGGGTTTATATTTTCTTAAAGATAATTTCAGAAGAGTAGGTGAGGATTTACAATTTAAATCTGCAGGATGAAGCATATATGGAGTTTGCACAAGGACAGCACAAGGGACTTCATGCAAGTAGCTGGGAACAGATATAAGAACAAAAACAGTCCTTAATGCAGCTCTTAAAACTTTGGTTAAGGTTACATGCAAACAACAGCCAATGGGATCAAAATACAATGGCATTTTAAAGTTAGGATTCACAAATATGTAAGCTATGGATTCTTTCTGGGATTAGAGCCTAAGCAGCAGACTCTGAAGATGAATTGTGGAACGGGACCTGAGGTTTCAGGACAGAAGCAAGAAGCAGAACAGAGAATGAAGGAAGGCATTAGAAGCTGGAAAAAGTGTACACAAATACATTTAGAAGTCTCCTTGTCTCCAGTGAAGCAACCCCAGGCCAGCTCAACAAGATCAAATATATTATCAAATATATAGCATGAAGCTTTAGGGATGTAAAAAAGCCTCATGCTTAACATATACCAAAGAACCTGCCTATAGCTTTAAGCCCTGGGCAATAGCTGCATTTCTGGCAAGTTTTGTATCCTATTGTCATGTTGCTCCAAGTCATAGAGTTAAGTTCTTTGATCTTTTTAAAAAGCTTTACTCAGTCCCCCAGCCAAACAGTACAGATGATTTATCTGTAATGAAACATACGTTTTGAACAGTTTTCTAACTTTTGTTCCATGTTCACAATGCAACTAAGAGGTTTTTAAAAAAAAAAAAAAATCTTAAGAGGTAAAATTCACAAGTTCACTGCAATCTGTGTCTTTAATTACATTTTGTCACTTCAAATTGAGCTGTTTGATTTTGTTGACACCAAATATGCCACCTTGCCAGCGCATAATTGCTTTGTGGCTGCTCCTCAGGTTTAAGTGTTGTGGGGAGCTCAGCAAGGTTATGCTACCAAATTTTGATTCAAAGTCTGACTTTTGCTGCAGTGAAGTTTGTCACGTTTAAATAGTAGATATTTTTAAATCATATTTAATTCTCAGTGATAAATTTGTGAGCTATTTAGGGAACATCATTGGTTTCAAACTGCTGACATATGAATCAGTTGAAATTTGAGGATGTTCTCCAGATGTGCTGGCTGGAAATTATGGGTATTGCAGTTCAACACATCTATAGAGCACCATGTTGGAGAAGGTTATTTTAAGGGGATGAATAGTTCATTATTGCTTAGTTTATTATACCTTCACTTTAAAAAAAGCTTGATCCTGATACAAAGGGCAAATGGCCAAGATGTCTTTCCAAAATAAGGATGCTATTTGGATAAGAGTTCAATGATTACTCTATGGTTATTATTTATTTTGAAGCTTCCAAAACTTTGTGCTGGATGCACAATAAACAGTATTTATCATTAAGTGCCTCGCTAAAGGCGTCTCAAACTAGATTAGGTGAGGAAATGTGTCAGAAGAAATATTCTAAGTATATTTATAGTATTATTTTATAAGTATAATAAAGCAATATGGGAGAATACTGTTAGAATTTGTTGGCAAGCCATTAAGTTTGTGTGTGGTAGACTTGACCCATCGCTCTGATTCAGAGCAGCCAAACAGTAACATAAATGTAGAATTGATGTAGAGCTGTTCTTTGCACAGAATAAATTTGTGACAGTGATGTTTGCTAAATCTTCATCAGGAATAGTCCAGTGGGCTTCTCTTGTGCTCTGTTGACGCTGTGTCACCCAGTGATCTAATTGGAGGATGAACTATTATGGGACAAATAGTATCACACATGCAAATAGTTTTTCTCTTGTAGGATGAGGAATTAGTATCAGAAACATGAATATTTAGACTCTGAGTCTGACTTTGTTTTGAAATATATAATTTTTTCTGTTCTTGTTTTGGTGGTATAACTGTTACCCATCTATTTTATGACTGCCAATGATAGTTTTACTATTATTCCAGTACCTTGGCCCTTCCATGTAGTTCTGGCTCCATCTGTTAAAAATTCTAGTTTACCAAAAAAATAGCATTCAGAAAAAATGTACAGAGTGAGAGAACACTCCTGCTACTTGTTAATATTTTCATTAACTGAAAGCTCATTCTCCCCTATCTCATTATAAACATTGAATGCTAATGGAATATTTGATTACACTTTCAAAACCAGTTTGGGAACAAGATAATGGTGTGTGTAGTTGCTTTCATATGTTGTAAAGTCAGGGGACAATGCATACTCTGTGCTCAGGAATCTATTTATGCTATGGCAACAAAAAATTAGTGGAGCTGTGTGATATAGTTCCACTTTGTTTAGAAGCCATTGTGCTGTCTTGGCTTTTGCTAGCTAGAAGAGCCTTTCCTGGTAGTTGCTTGCATTTCTGGAAAAATACTGGGCCTGCTCATTTGGGCCACTTTACACATTACTAGAGTCCTGTATTAAAGGGATTCTTCATAAGAAAGCACTTCTGTGTAGTAGCTGTGTAATGTATGAAATGCAAATCATGCTAGATTCAGCTTGTAAGTGGGCTCAGCAAATATCAGGAAATGGCTTGGTTATTTCCATGTGCAATTAAGAGAACTTTTTGAACTCTGCTATGCTTCAAATGTTGTAGCACAGGTCCAGATCCCTCAAGGTCTAGATGTCCTATTGCTCTCACAACTTGATAGTTCCACCTGCAGCAAGTTTGTTGTTGTTACATGCTGTCAAGTCAGCTCTGACTTATGAAAGCCCTCCAAAGTGGCCTGTCTTTGACAGCCCTGCTTAGCTGTTGTAAACACAAGGCTGCGGCTTCCATTTTGGAATTGAGCCATCTTGTATTTGGCTGCAGCATTTCTTCTTTCTTTGCTATAGCAATGATCCATGCCCCAGAGAGTCTGGGAAGATTTAATTTCCCATTGTCTCTGTCATGTGGATTGCTGCCACAACAATGCCCCATTTGCACTGAAGGAAGTAGGAAAGACCTATGTGACTATGCTGCTGCCACAGTTAGTTATGAAGGAAAGTGGTGGAAGTAGGAATAAGTGATCTGAGGATGCATTGGGAAGGAAGTTCAGCTCAAATAACTATTCAAGTCAGAGAAGATCCATGGAGTCAGAATTCTTGCCTCAATTTGGAAGCAGTGTTATCAAACTTGGACATAAGTAAAGGGACTCATTTGAGAATCTTAGATTGAAGATTAGAAGGGAACTAATGGTGCTGATGAAATCTTCCTCCGCTCAAGTTTGCACACCATTTTAAGACATTTAAGACTCGGGCCAACTCAAAATATAGTTCATTCTCCCTTCTACTTCCAGCACTACCAGTTTGTTATTGCCTATTTTCCCTACATCAGCATTTAAAATATCTTTTGTGAAAGAGAGGAGCTAACCATTGATAAAGGGTACTCCCAGTTTCAGTTACCTACAGAAAATGGTGCTTCTAAGTATGTTCAGTGTGTCCTTTCTTCCCATGAGGTTTGCAGTTTTCTAAATGATTGAACATTTATGAACCCTTGCAAGAACTGTTGCCTGAGGCAGACCACATCCTGTCTAATGGAAAAAGATAGTCCTGATTGAATGTCTGCTGGAAGTAAAGTGAATGTAAAGAATCATCAGTAATTTTCTTTTCCCTGCAATTAATTGGTAGGGTTGTGTAACCTTTCACTTATTTTAGGAGAGACATATGCAAGAAAAGAGAGAGAGAGAGCAAGCAAGCGAGCGAGCAAGTTTTGGAAGACAAGTGTGAACATCTCTCTCTTTCTCTCCTTTGAATATACTGATTTTTTTGTATTTTTGTGGAAGAGACAAGTGCTTCCAAGTAAGATGACTACATTTCTAGTTCATAGATCTCATTGACAATGGCATAGTGTCTATCAATAATAGCGTCTATCAAGCTCAGCTGTCATTTCGAAGTTAGTGCAGTCCTCCTATATTAGCCAACTAAAGGAGTGACTGTCATAAGAACCAATAAATGCAAGCCAACCTGGTGTCATTGCAAATGATTTTCCAAACAGTGTTCTTTATTTGGAAGTCCATAGTTCCAAAAGGGAAAGCTGGCAACCCTGAGGTACTTTAGCTGCTGAACAGAGAAAGAGAAGTGAGAACATTTCATCATCACTTTTGAGAGATCAGCTGCTTTTGGCTGTCTCCCAAGTATCACCTAACCACAACCATTCTATCAGATGACACAAACTGTTTTCATCCTAGCTGGCCATTCATCCTAAGAAATGTAACTTTAAGAACTGATATCTGAGTTTATTGTAATATCTTCATTCCCTATCAGTTCAGTTTGACATGTCTTTTGATTCTAAACCTATGTGGAAAGGCTGTCTTATGTTTGTAAGCCTCTATAGGAGCCTTTTTGGCTTATGTGTGGGGTAAAATTGCTTTAGAGACATAACCATGTGATTATTTGTATCACAGCCAGATGTTGCTTTAATTACCTTCCCCAGTAGAACAATCCTATTGTGTTTGCTGAAAGTCCAAAGATAAGTTGGAGCATTCCCATGTCAGTTGCTGTTTAAAAAATAATGAAAATGTGTGCTATGTTAATAAAATCAAGTTTTACTTAAGATATGTGAGAAATCAATATAAGTATCAGAACTCCAAATTTATAACTGAAAATAGAAATGTTTTGGAAGAGTTTGAGGAATAATCAAAAGATTATCTGAAACATTCTAGTCTATAACAATATACCATCTGTATTGCTACTCATATGGTTTGCTCTTCAGGATATTTAAGGGTCAGACGTTAACCAAAAGGAAAAAAAAAAACCCACCAAAAACCCAGCTTGAATTTTAATTACTCCAGTAAGAAGTTGCACAGCTTGCATGAAAGACTTGCACATTATTAAACTGCTTTTCTTGTTATTAATCATTCCTCTTATACTGTGGCAGTCATTAGAAAAGCACATCCCCTTTAGGGAAATGGGAATGTATATTGCTCATTATATACATTATAGTATGTGCAAGCCAATGAGAGACAGGAAAAGTTCAGTTACTGCGATCCATTACAATAGTGGTAACATAGAAGACTGCCTTATACTAAGTCGGATTAAACCCAGTAATGTTAGCAAAGAGTGGTAGCCACTCTCCAGGTTTCAGGCAGGTGAGCCACTACCTCTAATAAATCACTTCTGTGATTGACTTCCCCTCCTCAACTTACATCAACCAACCCATGGCAAAACTTTGCTAAAGTGGTCACATGTGACCCTGATCTGAAATGTGCTCTTGCTCTGGATTAAGGCTCCATGTTGATTCTTGTCCTAACATTGCCTTCTTCCCCACTTTTAGTTGTACCTAAAAATTATGTTGCAATGGTTGGACACAAAACCATCCAAATTGGATGAGGAATGTATTCCAGATTGGTGTCCCAATTTCTTTTAAAATAAAAACAGCCTCTTTAAGCATATTTTTAAGAAGTGATAACAAATTGCATAGTTTGAGCCTTCAGGCAGTTTATGGAATAAAATTAACCTAGGTTCAGTGGGATATGGAGAACAGGTTTCCCATCAATGTTCCTTGGGTGCCTTTATTCTTCCCAGTATTATGCACAACAGAAGTTTTCAGAGAATAAGTAATATTGAATGACATTCCCAACACTTTGTGACTGGGATCACTGCACAGACAGAAAACATGTCTCTTCTATACAATCATTCTCAACTGAAACCCTGTTAGAAGTGAAATGCATGGATGCAAGGCTATCTTCTTGGATGGAAGACTACTACCCCAAAGGGAAAATATGAAATAATTGCAAGGAAAAATTACTGGCTGTACCTCAAACAACTTTAAAAAGTTGTTAAAGATACCTTCAAATAAGTATACTTTCAATCCTATGCTCATGTGCTTCACTGGATGAGGATCTGTACACTGCACTGGTGTTGTATGCATGGCTTTTTACTCCATTCAGCTGTTCGTTGCTACATGGATATAGTCCTGGAGAAATCAACAGGACTGACTATACAGCTGGGGATGGGGAAAGAGAAGTGAAACCCAGGGGTTCATTCTTCTTCTTTTTTTCCCTTCTCCAAACAGTTGGAAGTATAATCAGTGTCTTTGAGATAATTAGGATTTTACAGTGTAGACAAATCATTTACATATGTCTGTCCACAGATAATATTGTTTTTTAAACCATCTGTCTGTAATGTAGAATAGATTGGTCTGTAAGGTAGATATCTTCAAAGACAGAAAATAATCTTTGAATTGTCACTTCCCTGAAGGCAGTTTTGGGAGACAGTTGTATTAGCTTGTTCACATCTTTATTAAGAAATTGAATGTGAATGTGTCAAGTCTGTGAACCTGGGTACATCCGGGAGTTAGTCTCACTGAACCTAGCAGGGCAGCTTCCAAGAAAACATGCATGTCATTGTGCTATAAGTCAGTATGTACTTTTGTATGGTAATGTGAAAGAATCTTGCAACAGACTTTGAAAATGTCTCCTTTGCAACAGCTTAGGATTTAATTGATCACAATTTCCATTGATCAAATTATTTCATCACTCCTTGAAAATCTGCAAAAACTGTGCTAAATTAGTATGGGCTAAGGTAGAAGATTCATCAGTATTGGTCAGAGCACAATAATTAAGAATTTTCTTAATTGAGACTTCTGGATTAAGAGCTTAATGACTTTTGGGTGTAAATTTATATACCCCATATTTTAATTTTATTGTGTATGTGTCTTTACTATATTTGTTGTAGCTGTTGCTTTGGTTAGATTTATTGAACAGACAGATGGTTAATAAATGGGTCATCATCCTGCTAGCATTAAAGCCTAGTCATCTGAAATATTTGCTTGTAAACTTAAATGGGTTTATCCCATGGATCTTTACAGCAGTAAGTTGACATTTCCTTGTGCAATTTCCTTTAAACTCATAATTGTTAGTTTCTCCAGACTTCTGCCAGGGAAATGGACATGGTCAGAAGACTTAAATCCTGATTTACATTACATTATGCTTAAAGAAATTACATGATCAGTACAGAGCCCAACTATGACTTGTAGCCTGTGAGTTTTATAGTTATGCTATTCGAATGCAAGGAAGTTCATTAAAGCAAACAAACCATACTTGGATCACAAAATAAACAGTTCCTCTGTATCACCACTTAATGAAGAAAGGTGATATTGAAATTCTTATATGAAATATTTCCTTTTGCTAATATGGCATATATATTTACTTACTGATAAGAGTAGGATAAAACTCAAATGGTGCTTCAGAACAACAAAGCACAAAAATAAACAAAACTAGTCTGTGCCCCCGCCTTAGAACATCCTGTGTAAACAAGGTGTTGCTTGAGAGCAAGAGGAAGATGGATTGTTTTGTAGACTCCTGCACTGCACTAAGCCTAAGTCATCAAACACAACATCTTAAAACCTGTTGTTAAAACAATTGAATGAATCTGTCAGTGGTAGAGACGGTATTCAGTAGCTACATTTTGCTGTGAGAACATCATAAGCCTAAATAGCTCCTTCGAAAAGTTCTATTGTTTAGGAAACTGTAATTTCTCATTGTACTCTTGTACAATTTATTATGATTTATCTGTGTTTATATTCTGCCTTAATTGCTAAGTAATTTAGTTGTTCTTAATTGATCTTATAGTGCCTCCACTTTTGTTACTTTTCAGAAATTTGGCATTGCTATTGGCAGGAACTGACAGTCCTATAACAGCCGTATGTAAATGTACAAGAAGACCAGCTTGAGGTTGTTAAATATGTTGGCTTGAATCCAATAGTGTCCTTCCGCTAGCAGAAAAGAAACTGCTGGGTGAAGTTTCTCTATTCCTGCAGCCACCCATGTCTCCCAAATCTGCTTTAGAGAATTGGGAGACACGTGAGAACAGATGGGAGGGATTGCAAGTGGGGAGAGGAAGAAGGCAGGGAAGTATTACACTGTGAATGAAGGTTCACTCACATGATATTGGTTCACCCATTAACACATCCTGAGAATAAGCCAAGGTGGCTCGGTTGTCATGCACGCAAGCCAGAGTGAGCCCCAACAGTCAGTCAGAGTCACTGTGGATTGATGTCCCCTGCTCATGCTTTCGTCCTTGCACAAGTATTCCAGGGACTGAGCATTTCCCCTGCCGGTTCCTCAGTGGGTTGTTTCAAGGTTACCTCAGCTTTCCCCTGCTTTAAAACGTTTTTGGAGAGAGAAAGCTAACTGCTCAACTCGGAGAAGCTGCCCAGTAGTTTTCTTTAAACTTACACACGAAATGTGCTCAAAAATATTTTAATTTCCAATTAAAAGGCGAGGAAGGGGGAAGCCAATGCCAGCTGCCCCAAGTGCCACTTAGGCACTGTGGGAGCAGCTGGCACTGGTGTTTGCGTAAGAGTCCATGGCAAGAGTGGCAGGCTTACATTTGAGTTCATGGCTAGCCCTCTACTGCTGGGAACAGCCTCCCATAGCTTGATGAAAGTACAGATGCTCAACTCTCGCTTGACACCTCCCCTCCTTATGCACAACATGGGGTTGAAAATTGGAATAGTGACCTTCACCACCATGATGAACTTTTCTACTTGTCTACCTTTGGTGGAGCCACATAGACACTGAGGGGTGAATAGCCAGACATATATATTTTGGATATATAAGAGAGAGAAAGAGCACAAATACAGTTTGTTTATTTGTTAGACCATGAATTGGCCAGCCAATCCATAAAATTAATGTGATGTTATAAATATTGTTATATTGTTAATTTTATTCCTATACAGTCCAATAGCCAAAGCTTCATGGGCAGTTTGCAACACCACATATAATTTAGTGTAAAATACAGACAACAATAAAGACATCACTGAAATTAAAATACACAATTTAAAAGCAAATTAAAAGCCAGGGCAGTTTATACAAATTAAATCATAACAGCTGTTTAAGCAGCGGACATAAGTTCCAATATAGTATTAAACTAATTAAATGCCTTGTGGTAGAGGACAGTCTTAAACTATAGGGATATTAAAATTGGCACCCAAGTGGGCTTGAGTGGGTAATTTGCCCCATAATTGGAACCACCACTGAAAAGTCCTATCTGTTTGTTGGCACCAACTGAGCCTTCATCAGAGATGGCAGTTAGAGGCATAGTGTTTGAAGAGGTGTTACATCAAATACTGTGTTCTCAAGTCATGTAAGGTCTTATATTTGTCCAAACTGTTGAGGTTAGACCAATTTATCTGTTATTATCCAGCATCTGGACAGCTCCATGTAGCTTGCATTTCAAGTCTGGTGGTGGGAATAGAAAACTACAAAGTGCCTACCTCTGTGGAACCAAAATAACAAGCAGTGTGAGCAATAGTGCATAAGAATGGTTAGCCACAGTTGATATCTATTCACTGCAACTTCAATCACTTTTTCCCACACTAGAAGCATCCTCTTGCAAGGCAGGAGAAGACTGGTGATTCCCCTGAGTTGTCCAACAAACTCTTGTTTGCACTGCTGGCATTATAGAGTTAGAAGAGATCTTGGCAGCCTTCTAGTCAAACCATTTGCTCAGTGCAAGATGGAACTATAGTATTGTTGACATATGTTTCCCAGTAAGTTAGGAGACAATTTTTTTCTCTAATCTTTCCCTACTAGTTTTTGTAAGTGCTTTGAGTTAAAGAAAACAAAACTTAATATTTTAAGATCTCAGAATTCAAAAGAAATTCTGTTAGGTCACAAGATGACCGGCTGACAGGATTTCTTAAGCAGCATTCTCTCTCTCCCCACCCATCTGCGTGTGTGTTCTCAAGATGTGTCAATTTCTGCTATACATATTGTCCTCTCATGAGAGCAATCTTTTTGGTTGCTGCAATTATACAGTCCATTCTGTGAAATCTGATTTGACCCCGCATTTTTATACTACAAGTGCATATATATTATGTTCTACTACTGCATTGTCAGTGGAATTATGATGTGACAAGGTTCATTGTTTCTAATCAAACTGTATACAAGAAAACCCTGTAATGTTGAAAGCAATGACACTGGCACAGAATGTTGGGAATACATTTTGTCCACATTTTTCTAACAGTTTTGATTATTCATTTTTATAATGTACCCAGCACAATAACTTGATTTTACAGCCATTTCCAGTGTAATGTTCTATGATGGCTGATATATCTTCCAAATCATCAACATTTAACCCTCTCCCCAGCCATGATTTCCGTTTTGTTTTGTTTTGTTTCAGGGAAAATTCACTTATTCTTCTATCTTTATTCCTTGCTCCACCATTGCTGCAGCTATCCAGTATTTGATTTTAAGTTCTTATAATTTCTATCATTCCCATTGTCCTTATTTTAACCAACGTTATTTAACTGATTCATACACTACTTACCATATCTAAAAATAACTCTAAGATGCTTACAAGTGAAATATTAAAATATAACATAATAAATAAATTCATCAAGTAAAACATTTACAAATAGAAACTCAAAGCATAATACTTAAAGATATGGGCAGTACAGTCAAGCAGAGAAAAGACAGGTCTTTAAATGGGTTAAAGAGCACAACAAGGCAAACAGACAGTCTAATAGATGCCTCAAACAGGCCACAGTTCAGTCTCCTAAACATTAGGGAAAAAAGCATTGTATAAGAGAGGTGCTACCACGGAGAAAGCAGGTAGCAGTACTACCCTCAAGGCTACCTCTGATGAGTAAACAGTCTATAGCAGGGATGGTAATTAAATAAATAGTGTCAAATAAAGCAGAAAAAATGGATTAAATGTAGTTTCCTCTGTCTTGAGCATCTGCCTGAAGAAAACTAGACATCTTGCTGAATTGCTTCGGGACTTTATTTGTATAAATGCTTGCCAGTGGTTAAATTAAAAACATGGGTTAACTGGAACCAGGAGAGGGGGCAATATTCCAGGTTACCCTGAAATTCGGATATGAATACTGGTTGCCTGTCAGAATGTAGCTCTACTGGTCAGATTGGTAAGGTAATATTCTTCTTCATGCATCACACGTACGGGCTCTGTGCCTGCATGCAACCTGTTGCGGGGAAGATTCTACGGCTAAGCATTAGTTTGGGTGCTGCTGTGACATGTTTTTGGGGTTGATGCCAACTGTGAGTTAGCTTAAAAGTGTTTGCTGTCATGTATACAGATAATGGATTTGAATGGGTTCTTCAAGGGGTCTCACAGCTTAATTAATTCTCCCAAATGTTTCTAACCCTCCATGGAAGAATTGTACATTTCTGAGATCAAAACAGTTATCTGTCTATTTGCTTGTTGAACAACTGTTTGGTTGGATAGAACATGAATTATATTATGGATTTGTAGCCATGTGTTTCCTGAAGCTTCTCACTGATTTGAGTACTTAATTTACCTTTTACAAACTGTTCCAAAGACCGAACATATCATTGTGCACCTAACCTTAACAGCCAGAGATTATCTGGGTCATAGAATAGCAGATGTTTTAGGGAAGGTATCAAGGGAGAAAATGATTTTTAGAAGCATTTTTTCCCGGTGATCAGGATTTCTCTAAAGCAATGTTTTGTGATTTTCTTTTATTGCATATAATATATTGCATAGATTGCTGTAGATCACCCCTTATTTAACTTGTGGCAAAGGTTTTCTTTTGGCTAACTATATAAGAAATTGTACTTAAATCTAAAAGTAGCCGATCCTTTCTTCTTTCCCTTGGATAGATGCCTTTATTTGGTGGTAAGCTATGTGCCCTAGAATAGGATGGTAGGGAGCATTCATATTGTTGTATTCCCTGAGGCGAGTTCTTTCAATATATCACATCTAGACCCAATTCTCAGCTTTCATATTACCTTCAAGCCAGAAAATGTAGTGATAGGGCTGGAAGCTCCAGAGCCTTGTGATCACTGCTGCCATTCCCTTGTGTAACACTATTTTGAACTGTAAAAGCACTCGAAATGTAAGCGAAAGACGCATTAAAAGTATATTGAGCAATATCCAGTTGGACACTAGCTGAAACTTAAATTATCTTGTTCCTGACCTAAGGGATGTTATGGCAACACCAATAACATTGGATCACATGACAGATTTTCCAGGGTATCCCACAGCTGTAGCTAATGCTGTTGGTATCACACTAGAGCTCTGTTCTGCTAGTATGTAAGCAGTATTTATGTAAGCACTAGTGTCTGATAGGATACTGCCTGTCATCTAGTAGCATTAAAGTTGTATATTGAATATGACCATCTTTCATCTTTTAGCTTTATGTTGACATCATTGATTTGTACTTGTGGGGCCACTACTTTCAGCAGGAATGAAATATGTAAAGAAGCCAGCCTCTCAAATGAAAAAAAAAAAAAATCATTCTCTGTGACATATGTATCAGCAAAACAGCTCATAACAAGAGTTACTCTTAGGATGCAAAAGTGCAGCTCCAGGGTACCTTAATAGACCATCCCTTTAAATAAAATTGAATGAGACAGAACTTTTCATGCCTGTGTCCTTAAATAATGGTTTCTTACTATGGGATTTAGGACTTCTATTTATTTAATCAATCAATTCCCCCCCCCCCCCAGCTTTTCTTCAAGTAATGCAGTTGGCTTACACTGAAGCAATACATTCCATTCTTCCAGCACTGTGTGAAGTAGGTCAGTCTAAGAAGGCTATTTAGCCCTGTCACTGAGTAAACTTTATACTCAGCTTTCCACAAACACTCTGTACGATACGTCACACTGGTTCTCTGGACCCATTTGCTGATATTGAAATCCTGCACTCATGGTGCTATCAGTAATGCTAGTTACAATGGAGAATATGAGGATGGTGTGTTATAATTTGATACTGCTGTTCTTTCTTGAGAAGAACATTTGAGAGATAAGCAGGAAAATGCTGCTCTGTTGGAAAGTCAGAGGGTTGTGTCAAGTTGTAATGTCCCCCTCCCGCCCCCCCCCAGAAAGAAAGAAAGGAAGGAAGGAAGGAAGGAAGGAAGGAAGGAAAGGAAAGGAAAGTAAAAGGCTACCTATTAAGGCTTCTTAGTTATCTTTTTAATTGTTCAAGTTATCCCCATGCCACCCTTCATTTTAAAACATGAAAAATCAATATAACATATAATTAAATACATTGGGAATTATTATATCAATCAAAGCTGAAGGAAAAAAGCATAGATGAGGAATAAAATAACACTGAATAACAGGAGTATTATTACCATAATAAATCTTTAAGAGTCTGGGCACACAAAAATGCTACCATCTGGTGCCTAAAACTCAGAAATGCAGCTGCCTCCAGAGTAAGCACCTTTCCCAGGTTGCTTCTACTCCGGCCTCTATAGATTGATGCAATGCTGGTTTAGTTCATAGGGCAAAAGACCTTGATGGTTAAAGGACTTTGAATTATGACCCAAAAATTACAAAAAAGGCTGGAAGCAAATGGAGACATTTCAGTAATGGCAAGATAGGTTCTGTACAGTGAATTTAAGTCAGTTACCTGTTCACTGAATATTGCACCAGAAGATGTTTCTGAGTAATCTTCAGATGCATTCCCATGCACAGTGCTTTGCAACTGAATTGGATGCTGCCAGGGCAAGGGATAACTGGCCAGGCATACAACAGAGCCATCAACACCATACCTTTCACTGAAACATCATACCTTCTAGACTTAGTATCAGTTTTTTCTCATTGATCCAGAAAGTGCAAATATAATATTTGGTACAACACAGCTCCTGATCTCTTTGGCAAGAGCAGCAGGAAGCTCCAGCAAAGTGACCCTGAGAATGGAAGCCTTATGAAGCTGCTGAGAGTTTAGTAAGAGAGCTCCTGAATTTACAGACTTTAGCATGGCAAGGGCAGCCATCATAGTTTAATGTATGTTTGCAGGATAAGTGTCCAAGGCCCACTTCCTGTTATGACTTTAACAGGGACAAATTGTTTACAGTGGCTGTGTTCTGGTTACCCCTGTTGTCCCCATCATGCCCCTCAGATCAATGCTGCCTCATGATGTGGTGTTCTCTGTCATTTGGGGGTTGAAGGAATTGACGCTGTGCTGCATGGCACCCAGCAAACAGGAAAAAAGCCCATAAAGTTTAAAAGGAACAGAAAGTAAGTTAAGAAGCCAGTACAGCGGTGCTCCTTCTGAAATATATAGCAACTTTTGCACACTTGAATCACCATTTCACGCTTTCCCCACTCCTGACTTTTGAGCTCAAAGTTTTCAACTCAGAACTAATGACTAGAGAAAATGCCATTATGCACGTATTTTAAAGTATGCACACTGCAGGTTTGAGGAGATGATCTTTCTAAGCCTTTCTTAATTTTTGTTTTAACCTCACTTTGTGGAAATTGATATGTGTTTTGTTACCCACTCCATTTCCCTCAAAACTAGAGAATTACCCAAAAGCATATGATATGGATCTGCATTATGCACAGATTTTCTTTAAACCAGAAGTGGGCACCATGTGACTCTCCAGATAGTTCTTCTTACATTTCCCATTAGCCTTGGCCAGCACATTGGTGAGGTACCAGGGACGTTGTAGGGCATAGCCCTAGAAATCACAAGCTGCTCACCCCTGATTTAGGCAGTGATGCTCCATAATCTTGGAAGGAGATACCTCTTTAAATAAGGGTTGTCTGCAACACTGTAAAGTGTCTATAGTAGGTCTAAAGCTTCCAAATTCTGACTGGAGACTTCAACCAAACTCCAACATACCCCACAAAAGATTATCAGTAGGCAAAAATGGAGCTTGTCTGAACAATCTGACTACATGGCAACCTGACACTGGCTTGCTGCTTAATAGCTCATTTGATTACCACTGCTCATTTATTGAGCATTTCAAACTTTGTTCACCAATGTTTCCTTAATTTAGCACTAATATTTATTTGTCAGGTGTTGGTGGCTGTAAGTGGCATTGTTAGTATGTACAAAAATTCTAAGAGCTTGCAAATATGAGGTACTGGAATTAGTCAGAAATGAGAAAACTGATCAAATATTTGTTTTATGTACAAACTGCAGACAGTTCTGAAGTATTGGAAATAATATACACTAGTATATGCTGGATTTACAAATAAGTGCTACAGAATGGAAAGTTAGAAGTTTGTTGCTGGATGAGTACAGCCTCAAGTAGTGATTAGAATGGATGGCTGTGTCATCACAGATGAAAAGACAAAAACATGGAGAGAACTTTCCAGTTGAATCAGCTGCAGAGCATCATATTTTAAATTAACATCAATGAGAAATCAAGAGGTGTGTGACCTGTGAGTAAGCCTTGACTTTCTGATATAGTTAATTCATGTAGCTGGCGGGGCACATAATGTTTACTTTTTTAGAAATTAGAACAGCATGGGAACGTAAGAAGAGCCCAAGGTCCATCTGGTCCAGCATTCTGTTCACACAATGGCCAACCAGCTGCCTAAGGGATCCCCCAAGCAGAAGATGAATGTAACAGTCCCCTCCTGTCTTAGCACCCTAGCAATTGGTGTACAGTCATATTACCTCTAATACCAGAGGCAACATATAATCCTCAGGACTGGTAGCCAATGATAGCTTTCTCCTCTCTGAATTTGTGCAATCTCTCTTTGGTGCTATCCAAATTGGTGTCCATCTTGTAGAAGTAAATTCCATAATTTAACTGTGTGCTGTATGAAGAAGTGGCTCCTTTTATCCTTTCCAAATCTCCCACTGAGCAGTTTCCTTTCTAAGATGCAGCAACTACACACATTATTCCAAGTATGCTTGCACTGCAGATTTATGTAAGGGCAGCGGGATATTGGCATTGCCATTTTCAAGGCCTTTAATAATTATGGAGTTTGCCTTTTTCACAGCAGCCATGCACTGGCTTGATGTCTTCGAGCTGTCCACCACAACCCCAAGATTCCTAGTCAGTCACCACTAGCTCAGTTTCTACCAGGTTATGCTTGAAATTGCTTTTTTAAAATGTTGCCTCATAATGCCTTACTTTATACTTGCATCCACTGAATCACATCAACCACATTTCCCATTTTGGTGCTCATTCTAGTTTGGAGATATTATTTTGGTCTCACAATCCTCACAATCTCTTTTGGTTTTACTCACCCTAAATAATTTGGCTCATCAGCAAACTTGGCCAGTATCCTGCTCACTTTCATTCCAGATCATGTATGAATCAGTTCAAAAGCACTGGACCTAATTCAGATCTCAGTGGAACCTCACTGTTTAGGGGATCTCTGTTGGGAGACCTTACCATTTATTCCCAGTCTCTCTATTCTTTAACCAGTCACTGAGCAAGACTTCCCTTCTTATTCCATGATTGCTAAATTTGCTCAGCAGATTTTTCTGAGTGATACAGTGAAAAGCCTTTTGGAAGTCCAAGTGAACAGTGCTTGCATTCTACTTACCAATTCCAGCATTTCTTTAGTTTGTTTAAACAATTGTGTTTTGTGCCAGTGCTCATCTTTATATAAAGAGATGGAACCAATTGCCTGGAGGATTGTGAGTTCTCCCACAGTAAAGGCATTTAAGGTGCAACTGGGAGGGATGGCTTAACTTGGAGTTCTGCACTGAGCAGGGGTTCGACCTGATGGCCTTCTTGGCTCCTTCCAACTATACTATTCTATGAAAGAAAGGCAGCTTTGCTGTTGTTCCAAATTAGTGGAATAATGGCCCTCTAGTCTAAACCCATTTTACATGCAGTCTGCACCAGTCCCTGTAGATAGAAGCAGAAGACAGGAATGAGCCCACCTAATCAAGGTGTTTCCAAGGCTGGGGTTGTGCCAATGAATGAGCTAAGCAATGTGACTGTTTATTTATTTAAAACATTTCTATGCTGCCCCCATCGCAACAAAGCCTCGGGGCGGCTCACAACAAAAACAGAAACAAACAAAATCATACAAAAATTATACACTAAAAATATTAAAACCCTGTGCATCTCGGCTTAAAAATTTTAAAAAATCCTACATAATAAATTAACACTCTGATTTTCTGATTTTATGTGACTCTGATTCTTTGGTCATGGCTTTTTTTCAGTGCTAATGATTAGAAATGTTTGGTTGGTCTACCTAACCAAGTATCACATTAATTTTTATCTTATTAATTGTGGTTTTGACACTTTTATCGCCATTGTTTTCTTTTTCCCTTATTTTTTTTCCAGTTGAGCTGCATCATTAAGGCTTGCATCTAGTGCTAGAATAATAGTACAAATCCTGGTTGCTTTCGTGTTACTGTGGATATCTTTCAATGAATGAATGTAATTTACACTGTCTAGACAGTGCCTGCTGCCTTTCTTCCTGTACACAAGGAAAGTTTATATTATCAGTGTGTGTTGTATACATGACATTTTAATGTAAATTGAAACACTTATTTTTGAAAGTGAAGCACTTCAATTTCAAGTGTAGCCGAATTTATGTCATCTAGATTAATTGAAGGGTCTAAAATACATAGACTTTGAGGAAATGCAGATGATAAGGAAACAGTTAGCATGCATGCTTCAGCTATTTGCCTCTAACATACTTTTGAACCTTCTTCCGTGTTTGGGAAGTAAGTTCCCCAGGAACAGTGGATAACGGGAAAATTATGTGCTGCTATCTGAGCCTCTTCTTTTGACTATATTTGGCTTTATTTCTGTCAGGTAACAGGCTACACTCTGTCTATTAGAACTGAATTACTGGGACTTGTGTGTAAGTGACAATCTCTGTTCTAGATTGTGGAAGGGAAAACATTGCTGGGGTTCATTTAGAGAAGGAATTACTGCCTTAGGTACAGAGTTAAGAGTTGCTAAAGGCTGTCCCAGAAAAGAAGGGAGAGTGACTGGAAGGAGCTACAGCAAGCCAAGGACAACTGCTTGGCTGTGCCAGATGAGTGGGGGAAATGTAGAGGTGAACACTGAGCCAAAAGATAGGGAATAAAGAAGGTGGCAAAAAGGAAGGGGCAGCTTTTAAGAACTAGGGATCCTGTAGAATGCACAGATAGTCCAGAGGTCCAGACTATCAGTTATGGTCAGTTATGTTTTTTAGAAAACATATCTACTGAAAATAGATATGGGAACAGAAAGAGTTGAAATGTGTCAGTAGTTCTGGTGATAGGTGGAAAATTATGAAGATGAACAGCACATCAGAGAAAGCTAGACATTAACTTTTGGTTCTTAGGATGATTTCCTTTCCACTTCAGTGGATGCCGTCCCTGACTGTCATTTTATCTTGTTATCAGCTGCCAGCATTTGCTGGCTTTGTTATGATAAATAGACAAAATGGAGGTATGCAGACAAATGGAAACTGATTGGTAGCAATGGTATTTGCTTGAAAAAGAAGCCTCTGATCAAAATGACCTTATCTACCACAGTACAAATTCCAAGTGGTTCCAGAAGAAGGCACTGTGACCTATGCTTGCTTATTGGTACAATGTGTTGTGGCATTCTGTGAAACTGAACAAGGTCATCTTGAGTTTTAGGGTTGGGCATCACCAATAAACTGATGGTCCTCAACTCAGTTGTTGTTGGTGTTGTTTTTAGTCGCAAAGTCGTGTCCGACCCATCGCGATCCCATGGACAGCATTTCTCCAGGCCTTCCTGTCCTCCACCATCCCCTGGAGTCCATTCAAGCTCACACCAACTGCTTCAGTGACTCCATTTAGCCACCTCATTCTCTGCTGTCCCCTTCTTTTGCCATCTGTTGTTCCCAGCATCAGGCTCTTCTCCAGGGAGTCCTTCCTTCTCAGTAGGTGGCCAGAGTATTTGAGTTTCATCTTCAGTATCTGGCCTTCTAAAGAGCAGTCAGGGTTGATTTCCTCTAGGACTGACCTGACTGGTTTGATCGCCTTGCAGTCCAGGGGACTCGCAGGAGTCTCCTCCAGCACCACAATTCAAAGGGCTCAATTCTTCGGTGCTCAGCCTTCCTTATGGTCCAGCTTTCACAACCATACATTGCAACTCAACTCAGTAGAGTAGTTTAAATGCTGAATTGCTGTCTGGATGTTGTTGTAGCACATGGAAGCTCAATCCCAACAAAATGAAAGCACCTTTGGTTGGTTGCTTATCTCTTCAGAGAGGCAATGTTCCATCTGTTCTGGAGGGCTTGTACTCCTGCCAGGTTCACAACCTAGGGTAATCTCATTGATCCAGTTCTGTTTCTTGAAGCCCTAGAGGTCTCAGTGGAATGAAATGCTTTTCAGTAGCTACGGTTGGTGTTCCAACTGCAGCTCCTCCTGGATAGTGAGAACTTGTCCATTGTTGTCCATGTTCTGATAACCTCTGGGTTAGGCTGCTACAGTACAGTATAAATGGACTGTCTTTGAGCACAAAATAGGAATTTTCTCTGCTGCCATATGTTAATTCTTCTTCTACCTTCCATTTTTGGAGCCAGCCATGGAATAACATTTCATCTGCAGCAATCTTAATGCTAAATATAGGCTTAAACTAGATTATACAATGTTGGTTAGAAGGGCTTTGCAGCTCAAGTTTGGGATCCCTGTAGCCAGAATTAATATCAGCACGAATGAAATGCCACACCATGTTTAACTTAAGAAAAGGAAGAACAGGATTTTGTTAGAAGACAAAGAGCATGGAACTCTGGATGGGTTTACCCTGTATTACATCTGTGCAAGGTCTTAGTTGAACGCTGTAGCGAAAGCCTTTTAATGAGTGTTTGTTATAATTTCAGTTTAATCATTCAATAAAATTGGATACTCTTTCAATAATAATATGCCCCGCTTTGCACAAAGTAAATGCTTCTAAAAAATAGACTGGGATAGCACATACTAAATCAGAGCAGATCACCCGAGGACCAAAGCTTAAGCCAATTGCTTTGGTACAACTATGTTTACCTCACTGAATAGCTAAGT
Organism: Varanus komodoensis; assembly: GCF_004798865.1. Taxonomy (NCBI): domain Eukaryota; kingdom Metazoa; phylum Chordata; class Lepidosauria; order Squamata; family Varanidae; genus Varanus; species Varanus komodoensis. The sequence continues at coordinate 41,603,979 of NW_025335268.1, read as the reverse complement.
GGAAAGAGCCTGGTGAGCAACTAGAGAGTCTGATCAGTTCAGTGGACACTTGTAAATAGGAACTTGTGTGGTAAGGTAATTACAACTGGAAACATAGTTACTATAATTGAGCTACTGAAAGAGTTTGATGTTCCTTATTTCATTAGTAGTTAAGAGAGCAGATTAATGCATTATCACTTAATGAACTTCTTTGTCTGCATAATAGTAAATAACCATTCATAAAACCCCTCCTGAGCTCTTCACATTTCTGTTCTCAAGAAATAGGTTGTAATTAACAGGTCAGCATTCCTGGTCAATCTGGAAGAAAGCATTTGCTGAAGTTAGCATATAAATCTCTCTAAACCCCAAACTGTACTGACAGGTTGGACTATTCACCACCTACCCACATCCTTCAATCTATTTTTCCAATTATAATCATGAACAAACATTCCCTGTCTAAAGTAAAATGTGTTTGCTTCAAAATGTCTTAGGTTCTGTCCTTATAAGTGCCTAGTAAACAACTGATATTTCAGTAAATGGCTTGAACAATGAGAGTGCATTTTTGTCTTTGTGAGTTGTTGCTCAGTAATTGGCATGCATCTATGTATCATGAAGCCTTCTCAATTACTTAGTTCAGATGTTACAGGTAAATCACAGATCATCATTTCAGAATGTGCTTGGCTCTCATGTGCGTCCCTCCTTTTGTGTTCACATTGTGCATGTCTACTTCTTGTCCCATATCCTGTTTTTCAGTAACCACAGTAGGTTGTGTCATCTGAATCAGGCAAACTATCATTCTTTTTAACTTTAATGCTACCAAACTATCATGCTTTGGAGTGACATTTCACTCACAGTTTGGAATCAACTGTATTTAGAAGTAACAGTTGCTTACTCAATCTGAATGTTATGCCAAATCACAAATCAGAAAGTAAAGGAGGTTTGCACATGATGACTTCTGCATGCTCCCAGTGACCTCAGTGGTATGGTTGTGACCTCTGAATTCAGCCAACTTGCTCGTATTACGTTTCAAAGAAGGTTCTGTTCTCTAGGTCAACCTCCACACCTAACTGGGAAAAGGAAAGATCCAAAAGCTTACAAATTGGTTTTGCTAGACTTTTTTCTTATTACTAAATATTATGCTTATTGTAACCGTTGCCATTTATACAGCATTAGCTGTAGAGAGAGTGGTTATGCAGTCATATCTTCCTCTCTCTCCTCACCCAGTGGACAGCTAGAAATATGTTGCAGCACTAATGCCTCAATTTTCTCACAGTCTTATCCTGACACATAGCATAAAATACTACCAACTGCATGGGCGGCTACACATCTGAATGACTTTCTGTCTAGTGTTCTTTAGGAATAACTTCAAATATGAAGCAGGGGATAGTGAAAAGTCCTTAAAGCCAATATAAAGTATAACAGAAGACTGATAATGGCACTTTATATTATGATCATGCCACTGTTTTATTATGCTAGGACAGCTGTCTGAAATAAACTAGTCAGAGAAGTTGTGGAAAAATTAAGAGACTGGCATAACAACCAAGAAATTAAATTCAGTGTACTAAGGGCTAAAATTCATGCAGCTGATATAATGGCTTGGTAGACTGAGGAATTGGAAATCAAGACTTTTCAAGCATTTTTAAGTCTGAACTCGCTGCTACCCAGTTAGTGTGTATTAAAGACATTCTTATACATTTTGTTCAGTGCAGGTAAGTTCCTCTGGTCTGTGAGAACATGAATTGGCAAATGCTATTTGCATGGATTTCTGGCTTGCTAGCATTCCTACTTCTGTAAGGAATGTTGGGAGAGGGGACTTAAATAGCTTTGGAAGAGGATCAGAAGAGGATCACAATAGTCCTGTGATTGCTTGTGGATTCTGCTTTCAGAGGCCCAAATGATGCAAATGTTCAGTGCTGTGTAATTTGCTGAAGTTTTCAAATTCTATTTAGTTTTGAGAAAAAAAATCAATGACTTTCTTTCTTTACTTTATTTCAGGTAAATCTTTGGGTTGCAATTTAAGGATGGTTAATCTGACAAATACAATAGTAGTTCTGGGCAGTTGATACTGTTTTTTGACAAGGTGTTGACAAGTGTGTGCATTGTGATTTTAGAGTTACCAATCAGTGAACTTTTTGTTTGATTGTCAACAACATTTCTCTTTCAGTCTTTCATCTGGCTGAAATGTGAAGGGTAAGCAATATATGTGGACATATGTAAAGGCTTATTAATTGAACAGTGTAGAAATATTCTCAGAGAGAGCTGGGGGGCGACCACTAAAGAATTACATGTATTTGCACCCTGCAGTATGATTTTAAAGATTTATAGACTGGTGGCAGTATCCTGTGAGACACTTTAAACCTGTGTTGATTCTTTTACAGCCCACCAGTTCTGTTAAGCAAAAGCCCCCACTGTTTGTACAAGGATCCCACTTCCAGGGGTTAACCCCAAACAAGTGGGAAGGATCATTTCTGGAAGTTCAGTTGGTGGAGCTCACACAAGAATTTCCACAGGTTTGGGGACAGGCTCAGGAACAGAAATGGAATTGGAGTCAACATGTGAACAGAAAGGATTAGATACTGCCCTTGAATTCCTGTGTTTATTATATCTGTGCTGATGTTCTAGAACCACTTGTTGATGGAAGTATATTTAGTTGATAATTTGGAGAATGGTGGTTAATTTATGGGAGGAGAGAATGTGAAGATTGAAGATTGTGGAGAATCCAGGTAGAAATAGCAACAATTGAACTGGCTACAATAACTTAAATCCAAAGATATAACTAAATCTTCTTCAAACACTGAATAAACTTCTGAAATTTCACAGATAATTTTGTAAAGAAATTGAGGAAATTGAACTTAGGTAAATTGACATTTTAGGTGTCAATTCTACCTAGACCCAACAAATCAACTGGATCTAAACTTTGTTTTTGCGTAAGGGCCCAGTCCTATTGGCTGGGTGGAAGATTCCAGTATTGCAGGCTTCTACTATGCCAAGAAGGCCTGGGAGAACAATAGAAATGGCTTTTGCCTCTTGCCCATCTGGTTCTTCCCTGACCCCAATCTAATGGGAGCTGTAGGGCTGGAGAGGCCATCAAAATTCTCATATGCTGGACCAGTGGTTTTCAACATTTCCACATCTGGGGACTGGCGAAAACAAGAAAGCCACCTTAGGGACTACTGAGGCAAAAACAAAAAGCAGCATACACATAGTATCCTGTGTAATAGTTTCCAAACACAATACCCCAAAAATGAAATTTTTCCAAAACAACCAGAAACTGAGCCACAAAAAATGTCGACAAAAGAACAAAATACCAAAATGGGCATGGTGTGGCTCAACGCTGTCTCCCCCTGAGCCATCTCTCCCTTACCTGCCCCCCCCCCCGGTGGCCCCGGTGAACCCCCGCAAATGCAAAGCCCACCGAAAAAGGGGGGGGGGAGCACAGTCCCCCCCCCCCCCACAGGACCCCCCCCCCCCCCCCCAGTCACCAGGAAATCTCCCGTAGACTGGCACCAATCCATGGACCAGTGGCTGAAAACCACTGTACTAGACTATCTTTTATCTACCCTTCCCTGTCAACAGTTACTTTCTGAGGTCCTCTGAGGTCACTTTTGCGACTTTGTAAGGTGCCTTGGTTCCTTTTGGGTGGCTGCAAGGAGAAGGGGAGGAATTGAATTCTGAAGACCTGATTCCAAGCTCATAGCAATGTCTATGGCCTCAGACTGGGGACTCTGAAGAATCCTGTGGTTCTTGGGACACTTTCTGGGAATCATACGATTGTTTTCCTTGGGCTTAAATTTCCATCCCATTATGTAGCAAATGACAAGTGTGATTGTGGTACAGCTGTACCAAATCAGGCCTCCCTCCCTCGCTCCCCCCTCTCCCTCTCCCTCTCTCTCTCACACACACACACACACTCACACACATTTTTCAAGAAGAAGCAAATACAGTAGTCCCCTGAAATTCGTGAGGGTTACGTTCCTAAAGCACCTGCGAATTGTGAAAAACTGAATTTGGTGCTGGCGATGGGCGCCGGGCGCCAAGGTGGTGCAGGCGGAAGGCGCAGGCCGGGCCAGGCTGGGGGCAGGCATGTGGCAGGGCAGTGGTGGGAGAGGGGCAGGGATGGGTGCATGCAGAGATCGTTGTCTCCAAGCGAGTCCAAACTCGGAGTAAATGATTTCCTTGCGAGTAAGCTGCCACATGGTGAGGTGCTGGCTTACTCGCAAGGAGATGGCTTGGACTCACTCGGAGAAAAATCCTGTGAAAGACTGAAGCTGTGAACACGACTTCACGGGGGGGGGGGGGATACTGTACAGTCAAGTATACTCTTCAGGTAGCTTTGAAGTTTGGGAGAAAAACAGAAGACATATTGAGTGGCTTAGCTAGTGAAGCTACTTGGGCCCTTTATTTCCTGTGAAATTTCAGTTAAAGAAGAAAAGAAGATGACCAGTGAAGAAGCTGGATGTGTGGTGCCCCATGTCAACTTTTGAATTCCCTTCCCATCTTAGATTGGTGGGGGTTGAAACATGCATCATCCTGTTTGAAGAAACATCTCAGTTAGTTTCTGAGATTAACTACACAGCCTGTAACAGTATGAAAGAGAATAGATCAGACCTTTACCTTAGCAGGCACGTCAAACACATAAACAGATGCTACCCTGTAGTATGCATGAAATTGCTCCAGGAAGTTTATAAATACTCATGTCAGTTTTGATTATGCAGTGAAAATTTCTGGAATGGTGTATTTTTGCTACACCACATTGATTATGAGTATTCAAAAGGAAATTTTTTTTTTCTTTACCACTAGCATACTAGGAACTGTTTTTCAAATGTGACCATCAGATGCCTGCTAAACAACTTGATAAAAATACCAAGCTATATACTTAGGTTGTTAAAAAGTAACTGCTCTGAATACAAGCAAATTATATCTTAGCAACACTATTTAAAGTGATCTGTTTAGTAATATTATGACAAGTTCTGCCTGCCATTACATTTTGTATATGCTGCAAAAACTAATAATAATTTCAGTAAAAGAGGTTTTTGACTTTGAAATGCTCAAAACAACCCTCTCTGGTTGCTGTAAAGGAAAGCTCTGAAAGGAAACACAATAGTTACAAAACGTTGCCAGGATTACCTTAATTATGTTCTCTAAAAGTACAAGGTTGTGCTGTTAAATTTTATTGATTCAATAACAAGCTATTGTTGCCTGATTTAATTTTTTTATTCAGTTAAGCTGCATAGTTCTGATTTCTGAAGAAAAAGTATTTCTAGACTGTTCAGTGTTCTGGTTTCTTACTCTTTTTCTCATAAAATTGCCCGAACTTGATTTGGTAGAGTTTTGACATATTACATCAGTTTGCAGATTCTGGTTCTTGCTTAATTTGTCTAACAGTTTTTTCATCTTGAAAATCAGGCCTGTCTCTACACAGAAGAATAAATAGGTACAAGTCTGACATAAAAAATGAGAATGTTCAAAAACTAGTGGAGAAACATTTCAGCCTTCAAGGTGAATGACATTAAAGTGGTCGCTCTTGAACAAAGGTAATTCAATGACAGATACCCAGGTAAAACTGCCAAAGTACAATTCATCAACTATTTCTGTGGAGTTGAATAGGGACAGACTTTAAAAGAAAATTACCATACTCATGTGAATTGGCTTACCATTGCAGTGATTCCTGTTTAATTAGCCAACAACATTTTGTGAGTTGCAGTCATTAAGGTAATGATAACTTCCTTCACTTTTTTACATTTCTAATCCCTCTGATAACACAATTTACTTCCCCCCACCCCAAAGGGCACACATGACTGCCAATTTGAGGTTAACACTTCATGTTTCTGATAAAGTGTACGCAAAAGCTTGTGACATAATAAATTCATTTAAGGTGGAACGATACTCTTTTTTGATTTAGATTACATTATTCTTGAGGTCCGTCTGGCGCCGTCGTTATTTGTTTTTCGACGCCAGGTGAAGACCTTTTTATTTAAATGTCATTTTAATTGTTAACAATATTTGCTTATTTATCTGGCCAGGGCGACTTCTTTTATATTTTATATTTTATATTTTTTATTTATTTTATATTGTTAATTTTAATTTTATATTGTTATTTTTGTATTTGTGTTGTAAGCTCCCCGAGGCTTCGGCAAGGGGCAGCATAGAAATGTTCTAATAATAATAATAATAATAATAATTATTATTATTATTATTATAACTGAGAAGCAATTATGTAAAGTATCTATTTATCAAAATGTAATAATCAGGTATGCACTGGCTATATACCAGTATGCTAGAGATGGAAGGTTAGGAACCCATACCTACCATGGTCCAAGTTGCATTGGCATCATGCCATCTGCTGGGTGTTGATTATGGAAAAAAGTTTCCCAAGTATAACTTCCATGGGGAAGGGAACAGAAGCAAGGCTTGTGTTGAGGGAATATTGGAATATTTGTGATTTTTAAAGAATGGTAGCCAGTACAAACTGAAAGCAGCTACACCTACAGATGATGATTCAATTATCAGAACGTCTTTGTGTCTGATTGATACTTCATCAGGCAATTTTTGGTTAAAGTACTAGATAGTATAGCTGGTGGTAGCTGAAGTAATAATAGATGCCCAGGCCCTTGGCAGAACAGTCATGAAAAGTTCCGCTAGCAACTCCAGTATTTCTAGGGACCAATCCACCAATGGTGCAAGTTGAAACTGAAATACTAGATTTGACACTTGCACAAGGATGAAAAGAGAGATGCCACAAAGCAGAGCCTCTGCATTAGCAGAATTACCATTATTGAATATTGTAGACATCTTCACCATCACTACCACCTCTGGGGCAGGAGAGAAAAGCTGCAATGAGTTTATGTTTATGTTTTCTTTCTCTTTGGAGATAAGAGTAGGGTAAATGTGGGTGGGAAAGAAAGAAGAAGAGAGATCAACCACAGAAGTAACTGTATTTGCAGCTACAACTGCACTCTGCTACAGGGTGCCAGATACAGCCATTCCCTGGATTATGAAAAAGTGAAATTTGTATGCGAGTAGGATCACATGTAGTTGGCCCTTCACATTTGTGGGTGTTAGGGGTGCAGGACCACCAAGAAATGGAAAAGCTGTGAATTTCTCTAACCCACCCCATCCAAACTGAAGTGCCTCCTCTTTGCAGCAAGAAAATGCTGGAGTAATTTCCCTCTCCAATGGACAGTGCAGGAAGGCATGCTTTGGAGGCCTCCCTCTCTCCGCTTTTGCTTCCTCTCTCTCTATGGTGATGATGACAATTTTCCACAGTATTTTTTTTTAAATTAATAGGTTTTATGGAAGTTTGCTTGTAAGTATGGGTTGTTCATTACCTTGGGTGTTTGTAACTTGGGGACTGCAGCCACCTGAACACTGAACCTGCTAGTGCAAGATAACACTTCTGTGGATTTTACCTTAGGGCTAAAGTAACACTGCTGCTATTATCCAGGAGCCTGAGGAACAGGTAGAAAAAGTGTGCTTGTATCTTTTTTAAATAACATCTTGGATGTGATAGATAACTGAACTGGCATAACTCACAATGGGAAGAGGCAGCTATAAAAGTAGGAAGACAATGTGTCACTCTCACATATCCAAGAGGAAATAAATGAATATATTTGCATCTACTCACAACCCATGGCAATTCTACCCTCTTGCTCCAAGATTTTGTTTACTTAAAATCAGCATTTTTAAAATAGTTATTAAAAAGTAAGGTAGGCACCCATTCTGAAATGCAGACCGTGAAGGCTACTTTTTACTTTCTAGATTGAGAACCCATCTATTTTCCAATTTTATTTTTCATGTCGTTTGGAAGAGATTCAGAATCTTAACCTCTGTATTTGAAGGATGATAGTATTGGTTAATGGCAAAATACAAAACTATGCTAAGGAAAATCAAAATTGGTTTGTGTTATCAATTTTGAAATTCCAGTTTTCTTCGGTTGAAACATAGTGTGTGATCAAAAGCAATTTTGTGAACTTCATTGAGTTCAAGCAAGGCAGAACAAAGATATTATAAACAACATTCAAGTTTGGGTTGCATTCTTTTGGTATGAATTTATCTTTTTGTTGCTGGTGGCTGACATTTTAGGTTCATCAAGAATCCTATTGCCCAGGAAACAAGATATGGAAAATGCAGGCGACTTTCTCCAAGAAGAAAAATTAGTGACTATTTTTAGCTGCCTTGTACATGAATTTAATTAAACACTAGTTTGTCGTTGAATGAGGCTTTAAAACATTTAACAAACTTTCACATGTAATTGTGAAAAGGTCATCCAATATATCAGGGGTGGCCAGGTTTGCTCAAAGAAAAGCCACATGCAGTAAATGACAGATGTTTGAGAGCCACAAGTAGATGGCCATGGGCAGTGCCCACAGGCGGTGAGTGGCAAATGGGTGTCCGCGGGTGCCTGCAGGTGGCAGTGAGTAGCAAGTGGGCACCCACAGGTGGCAAGCTGCGAGCCACAAAAAACCCCCTACGAGCTGCATGCAGCTCCTGAGCCTCGGTTAGGCCACTCCTGCAATATATTGTAGGTGCATTAAGGTGCAACATAATGACTATGATATGGGGCTGAAGAAGAATATAGTTTCCTTGAATATTGATGTCAAATTGAAATAACTTAAATTACTTGGTCTACAATATCAGAATTTTGCTAACCTATTGCAGCAATGTCAGCTTTCTAGAAGACTGTTGATTGAACCCTATTTCTGTAAAGTAGAGCATGTCACTTCTGTGCTACATTTAGACAAGCAAGGCATTAGGATAAGGAAGCAGGTTTTCTTATTAACCTTTTTGTGGCTGGACAATGCATTATTTTAGGTGGGGTGGGGGGGCAAAAACACTAAAGGAACAATAGTGTTTAAATACCAAACACTATTTGCTGTTTAAACACCAAAAGGTCCTATAACTGCCAGCATTCTCTGTTTGACTGGGGAACCTTTTCTTTCTAAACTTGCATAGGATTGCACCCTGTTTTATGTTCTCAGAGGAACTGCATTAATCAAGGAATATGCTTAGGTAGCTGCCACAGTTGAAGAAGATCATAGACTGGAACTGTTTGGGGAATTCCACAGGCAGCCTATAGGGCCTTCAATGGCTATGCTTCACTGTTATAGCTTCTTATGTTTCTTTTTTGGAGAGAAGAAATGCATTGTGGTCTCTAGGCACCCATTCCAGATCCACATATCTTATGGATAAGCTCGCTCTCTCTTTCTGTGAAAAGGGCTATTTGACCTATGTGGAGATTGTTAATTTTACAGAGAAAACTAGAAAAATATCCTAAGCACAAATAGTGCCATTTCTCCCTTCTTCTTTGTGTGGAATTGCCTAAAACACCTTTCCTGCTGGGAGGCAAAACTGAACATTTTCACATCAGTAACTGCTCTCCCTTAGAGTTCAAAAATGAAAAATGTCCCCTGTTTTCTCTCTCTTCTTGTTCTCTGTCATGCTCACTGTGACACTGACCAGAATCCTAATGTATGAAGTGAGCATTCTATGAAAGGAATCTGCCCTAAGGGGTCTCTTACAAAATACCCGGAGAGGTGTCTTTCTTGCTTCTCAGAGACTGCCATGTACAAGACAGCATAGCTTTCTTATTTGCCAGTTTTTTTTTACTGGATCCCAGACTATTGCTGCTAAATGAGAAGGCTGACTGATGAAAACAGCAAGCCATATGGTCCAACTTGCATTTGAGACAATTAATAATAATATTTAAGCATTACCAGTCAGTGCTCTTGAGCTAGGGAATTTTTCAGTCTAACAGTGTGTGATGGCACCATGTTGCTGCCGTTATGTTAGAGGAGAGCAATTCTGTGAACCTTGACTCTATTGAAAATAATTCAAACTTCCATATGTTGATTTAATTTTAAAAAATAATTGAAAAACAGTTTTATGCAAAGGAAATAGATGCAGAATATATATACATTATGCAATATACTTGTGCTGGAACAGGTACATTTCAAGTTACTGATGAGGATTTAAAAAATCTGTATCCTTTCTATAGGTTTATGTTTATGATGTACTGCTCCCAGGTGCAGACTTATATTTATTTTACTTAAGTATTTATGTCCTGCTTTTTCAAGCAAATAGCCTCCACAAAGCAGGTAAAAATTTAGCCAAAGTAGTATATATGCATTCTAAAATAGCATAGTAAACAATCATCGTTAAAAATTTCATTCAGATGATGAAACATATATCAAATAACACTAAACTTAAGGGACCATTAAGAAAGAAAACCCAATCCAAATCATCATTTTTAAAGCCTAGCAACAATTCTTAAAACAGTTCCAATTTTGACTAATTACCAAGCAGAGTGGAATAAAAATAACTGCTGAGGTATATTTAAAAGCAATATATTTGTGTCTGCAATCTAATCAACCTTAAGTAAATTTCCAGATTTTTTAGTATTCTACCTATTGGCAGGAGCTAGACTTACAAATGAAGACAGCTTGCAGAAACACAAAGCTAGGATTTAAGTAATAAGCAGATGTGCAACATTGACCCAACAAAGAAAAAAAGCCATGTTTAAATGGGAGACTGAAAACAAATACCAAGAATGCATACTGGACCTACAAGAACTATTAATTTGGGCTTAGGAAATGCAAGGGATGCCAGAGAAAACCATATTTTTACTACTTGGAATTGTCCACGTTTACCTCAGTGCCTGTTGAAGCCTAGAAAATTGCCACTGCAGGAAGTCTGAGAAAGTTATACATTATTTTAAGAACCTTCTTGGAAAGGCAGTGCAGTACAGCTGTATTTATTCTTGTCCTTTGCCTACTTTTGTAAGGAGCTGCCAACAAGATGCCCATAGCATTCTGCTGAATACAGATGGTGCTTATTAAAAGCCCCATTCCAACTATTTTTTTTTCAAAAATCCAAGTTAACATTAACTGCATAAATAGAGCAAGATTTGATTGTGTCAAGGTTTCCAGACATCTGCCCTCTGGGATCAGAATGTTTCAGGACTGTAACTAGCACAGAGTTTAAAATGGACTATGTAGTATTCTTGTTAATATAGCTACTTGGACCTGAAGAGGGTGCTTGCTCTCTTGAACACTAAAGGTTTTACATTTAGTAGTCAGTTTAACCAGAGATGTCAGACTTTTAAACCTAGTATAAACCAGATTAATCTTTCTGAGCAGGTAGAAATAGCTTTTCAAACCAATAGCTTCCTTGCCATCTACGTAAATTCATTTTAACTTGCTGAAATTGTAAGGTGAATTACAAGATCACCATTATTAGCTCCTAGTTGATACAGCAAAGACATAGCCTCCTGCATAACAGCCTGTCTCATTTAATGTGACTCTTTATCACAACTGTCAAGTAGGTTTAGAAGTCTCATTGAAATCTGTGCTCAAATTTGGATTGTGACCATCAATTTTCAGCAAAAATATTTGCTTGTGATATTTTGTTATCAATGTCCCTTTGCTAAGGGATCAATCATGTATGTGAGCCACAAAGCTAACAATGTTTAGTGTTTTCCAGTGGGCAGGGGAGAGGACTAGCATGCATACTACACATACTGGCTCATTCATCAAGGAACCCAGACTGATAATAGTATTCTGTTGAATGTACATACAGTGATAAACATGGTTGACACCATTTTAATATCTTTGTAAAGATGTGACAATTGCTTCATTTGAAGGAACAGCAAATCTTTTCGATTTGTGGAGCATGAAATGACCTTTTTAAATGTACGTTAGACTACCCTGATATTATTTTCATGTTTTGTCAGCACTTGCCCTGTGCAAAGTTGCCAAAGACTGAAGACTCTCCCTCCCACCCCAAGCAATTTTATGAATTAGCTCCTGATTCTCCTAACTGCATTTTTGTAAAGTTCCCACTTGAAGCTAGAATCCAAGAGCCATATGCATGTGAAAAACCTCTTCCACTTAAAGGGAAGTGGTTGCTTTGAGAGGAGAATAGCCCTTTTGGAGGAGTTGCTCTCCTTCCATTTCTTAGTCCTATTGTTAATTGAAGAAAAGACATCCTGCCCAGACAAATTATAATGAAACCATAAAATTAGGAATTAAAATAAGTCTGCAGCTCCAAAGACACTTACTTGAAAGTTACCACCAAAATCACTGTGGCTTCTAAGAAAATGTGGAAGGGGTGATATGGTCAAAAACTAAGGTTCCTTCCCTCGATTTACATTACCAGTTCTGTGCTCCCCTCAGTATTCCATGTGGGTACTTTCACTAGAAGTCACCAAATTTCTTTTCTCTCAATTTGCCAATTCTTTGAGGAAGAGAGAATAGAAGCTTCTCTTTCTTTCCCCCTCCCTCCAATGTTAGGAGGAGAAACAACCTGAATAAAACAAATTCTAAAAGAGACAGAAGATGATAGGGCAGTGGTATATATGGACAAGTGTTGGTACTATGATTATTTAAGGTTTGGTGTATTTTCCCAGCCCAAGTGGTATGGTAGCCTCGGGGTACTTGCGTAAGTTATGAAGATACAAATTGGCTCATGAAGAATGGTGTTTGGTTTGATCATCACCAGTATCATAACCAGCACCTGTGGCAGTACCAAACACTTTCCATTCAGGTGTTACATCACTGTTTTTAGGATAATGCTCCTTTTTCCAAAGAAATTCTGCATCCAGTCCTGTGGCAAGCCATGTCCCTGTAATAGAAGTGCATCCTTGAGGAAGGATGTCTGGACTACTTGCAACCATTGGTAACAGCTATGCATTTGTTGTCCTAAAAGCCAATCATCTAGAAAACTGATGATGTGGAAATACCTTAATAGGAGCTTAGGTGTTAATGAAGCAGTCAGCATTCATGCACTGAAGGGAGATGAAAACCGAAGTGACACAAAGTGGACAAGACCTATTAAAATTAGACACAAGTCTCAGAATAACATTTTTTCCCTTCATGTGGCTTTCAGGGTGATTGACAAGGTTCTGCCTGGCAAGCAACAGAACACAAAATTAAATGTACTGCAATACTTACCTTTTTCTGCCAGATAGCGAATAATAAACCTGGCAATTGCATATTTAAAAGGCAACTTACAAAAGGAAAGTATTATTCTTACTGATAATGTTGGTACGTTTCCAATCCTTTGTTTTTGGCAGTAAGTGAAGAATAAAATGCTTATGCCTGTCTGTTGGCCATGAGAAAAAAAATCCAAATTAGTGCAGTACATTTCAAGGATAATCTTCTGCATCTTTAGACAGAAAAAATTCCTACAGCTTGTAGGATTCCCCAGCCTTTCATGCAAGCTGAGGAATGCTCAGAATTATGGAACTTCTTTTTATAAACAGGCATATGATTATGACTGTGCCAACCAACCCAAAGATTGCTTAGCTTCACTCTATTTTCAATGGACAAATGAGCCCTGTGTGCTTTGTCCAGAATGGAAACAGTTCTGGGTAACATCTGGATTTTGTATTTTCAAGATGGAGAATCAAAAGGTTTGTCCTTTCTTGTTCCTAGCAGTCCTTGGAATGAACTCTGGGTAACTTAACTTGAGGAGAGCCTTAGAGGGCACTTCCATCCCTATTTAAGAGACGATATGCTGATAATTAGATGCTTGATTACATTTATGACTGAGCAAGGAGTTGAATCTGCAAGTTGAGTATTCTTGCTACTGTACCACACTGGCTCTCAAATGTCCAGACCTCTTCCTAAGCTTCTGAACCAACTAAGCAAGTAATGACCCATTCATTCTGCTCAGATGAGTTCCATGAAATGCTGGCTTAAGAGAATCACTGTTGATATTATTTCATACAGTACATGGAGAAAAATTGCATATACTTGATGGTGAGTTGCAACCAGTGCTTCAAAAGCTATATTATACCTGTGCTTGTATACCTATTTGCCAAGTTCATAGGCTTGTGGTGCAGGGGTATGTACCGAAGACTTTTATGTGCACGCCTAAAATGTAGCATATGAAAAAACTTTTATTTATTTATTTATTTGGAGTTTTTATATGCCATCCCAGTTGCAAAAGCCTTTTCAGCCTAACAGTAGAGATATGCACACAGAAAATCTAGAGTTGCTTTTTAAATAATTAATTTTCTTACCCCTTAAATCTTCTAAGCTGAACCACAAGGCATTCATGTGGCTGGATTCGTAAACTCAGTTTCCAGCTTGCTGAATTGTAGTTTGTAGCAATGGCCCCATTTCCTCCCTTGGTATGTACAGCCTGCTTTAATTAAATCAACTATCTGTTACATTTTAAATATTTAGGATATTTCTAGGCTGTCCATCACTTTTGTCTCTCGACAGCTTACAGTAAAATCTATAAATACAGCATACATATTCCAAACAATAGTAAATTAGCTATCCCACAACTGAAATATAAAATTAATTATTAAAATAAGTTAAACAGATAAAAATGATAATAATTAAAATCTAAAAACATTAAAATATTGGTCAAATAAAAAGTTCTTGACCTGGTGCTGAAAAGCATATAATGACAGCATCAGGTGGACCTCTCTAGGGAGCGCATTCCATAGGCAACTGTGATCATGGACTTTCTGCCTAACCTACCTCACAGGGTGCTTGTTGTGATGATAGAAAGGAGTCCTACAGGAGAACTACATAAGCCATTCTTGGGTTCCTTGCAAGGGAAAAAAGTGGGCTATAAAGGCAATATCATAATAATAAAATGACACTTTATGATTTTATTGTATTTATATTCCACCTTTTTTCCTTTCTAGGAACTCAAGTTGGCATACATAATTTTCCTTCTCCTCTCAGACAAATCCTCACAACGATAAACATGTCTGAGAGTCTGTGACTTACCCAATGTCACCCAATTGGCTCCATGCTGAGTGTGGAATAGAACCCAGATCTCCTGAGTCCCAGTCCAACATCTTAACCATTATGCCACCCTGGCTATCAAATAATTGCTTAAGATCCTTGTTAGCAAGCTGTTAGTAAGCCATGATTGTTCATTTTGGGTGTAATGGCTATGAATTAAGTCAGAATTGAAATGCCAGAGAAAAGAGGGGTGAGGAAGAAGTATGTTTTCTTGTTTCTAGCTTCAGAATTAAGGTTTAGCAAGCTAGTAATTGAGTGTATGAACTGGTCCAGTGATGTTACCTTTGCTCTTCCTGTTGCACACATTCTTTGTTATCTTTGCTCTCCCTTTGTGGCTTTCTTATATACCATTGTAAATTCATGTATTTGTCTTCATGTTGTTGGAATAATGAAAATTGTCTTTAAATGTGCTGGGGAGCAGGAAAAAAGATACTGTTATTCTTTAAGGAACGTTGTTTAAATGAGGCACCAGCACCTAGCCAGTTGTTTTGTTGAAACCTCAAACACCAAGGAAATGTTTCAGAGCCAGTCTCCATGGCCCAGTATATTGCTTGATATTATTGTTTAAAAGCAAAGCTGAGTGGCAAGACTTGGGTGAATGAGATTCGTGAAACTCAGTGAGGTGGTTTCTTTGCTTTTATTCAACTTTAGAGCTTACAGGGTCATGTCAGAGTCAATTAGGCCTTTCCCCCCTCCTTTTGGAGGCAATGGAATGTATTTATTTTTTCTCACTAATTTCAGTTTTATTTATTCTGTTGTGCTGACTTGCACTTACTCTTTCACGATTTCTGTTTTTGTGGCTGCTCTGTACCTTTGTGGCTGATAAAATTACTTTTCACTGGAGACAGATTTTGTTGTATTCTATTGTCATTTGTATTTTATGTGTGTTCTTTGTATGTTATCATGACCCATTTCGGATAGAATAATATGTAAGTGCTGCAATATCATCCTTACAAATAATGGAATGTGTGACTAGTCAGTAGCAGTTTTATGGGTTACATATCCGTTTTGTTGTAGACACTTCTTTGGAACTTCTGACACAGCCTACTCAGAAGAAAATCTCACTAAGTCAAGCAAGAGTCACTTCTAGGTAGGTGTGTATAGCACAGGTCCCCCAAGCATTGGGCTCATTTAGGAATTTGAGAAATAGCTGTGGACATGTAGATTACAACTTTTGCATCTGTCTGTCATGTCTGTGCATCTTACTTAACAAAAACTTTTGTTTCCATTGCAAACAGTGGATCCACAGCATCTCTTTATTAAGGAATTGCCTAATTCAACAAATCACTGGAGGTGCAATATAGCCAATTCTTTATTTAAGCACACATCTTCGAAATTTCTAGTTCTTGCTTCTTTTTGAGAGGAGGTTGTTAAACAGATAAATTTTGTAGTGGAAAAGCCTGATATACACAGTTCTTTGAAGTATTTACCAGCCTCATAAAAATCAAGAAATAGAAATGGATTTTTGTACCCTTTTGACAACTAAAAGATAAAATTGGAGGAATAAGCATTCACCTGCTATGATATAATCAATTGAGGCCCCACAATGTGTTTGATATATGAACAAATAGCATATAGACACCAACTTCAAATAGACACTTATTTGGATATTTGTTGAACACTGCTAGAAAGTTGAATGCATTTAATAGAAATCCCTGTATGAAATCTTCAGTACTGTTCAATAGAATATGTATAGCAATGCTTACTCTTCTATATTGGTTGCATCTGCTTATAAGTTCAAGTTAAAGCCTTACACTTCATTAGCACTGATGTATCTACCTCTAGCACCTGCATAAATATTGCTGTAACACTAATCCAATGTGTCATTTTGTGTGATGGCATAGCAAGCAGTACCTGAATACTATTCATGGCATGTTGTTGTTAGTCGCGAAGTCATGTCCGACTCATCACGACTCCAACACTCCTCCAGGCCCTCCTGTCCACCACCATCTCCCAGAGTCCACCCAAGCTCTCACCAACTGCCTCAGTGACTCCATCTAGCCACCTCATCCTCTGCCGTCCCCTTCTTCTTTTGCCATCTATTGTTCCCAGCATTAGGCTCTTCTTCGGGTAGTCCTTCCTTCTCGGTAGGTGGCCAGAGTATTTGAGTTTCATCTTCAGGATCTGGCCTTCTAAAGAGCAGTCAGGGTTGATCTCCTTTAGGACTGACCAGTTTGATCACCTTGTGGTCCAAGGGACTTGCAGGAGTCTCCTCCAGCACCACAATTCAAAGGCCTCAATCCTTTTGCGCTCAGCCTTCCTTATGGTCCAGCTTTCACAGCCATACATTGCAACAGGGAAAACCATAGCCTTGACTATATGCACTTTTGTTGGCAGGGTGATCTCTCTGCTTTTTAGTTTGCTGTCTAGCTTTGCCATAGCTTTCCTCCCCAAGAGCAAATGTCTTTTAATTTCGTGGCTGCAGTCCCCATCATAGTGTAGAACTGGTTATTTCCTCTTCATAATCATCCACATCTGAAACAATTTTCAGTTGCAAATGTTACCCTGGATGCTTCTTTATGTATGGATGTATGGATTAAATATTTTCTCCATATTTGGATATCCATCCAAACTCAGTTACAGACTCTATTGAGTTATGTGTTTATTTTCAATTTTAAAAGTAGTCATATATTTTGTTGTATTAGCTGCTTCTAATAATACAGCTGATATTATATCTCATACCTATTAATACAGCTGATATGATACACTGTATTATATCTCCAACCAGCAGAAACTGAAGTTGTTACCACTAACTTTTAGAGAGCAGTCCTTGGTTACATATTCTGAGCTTTGCGGGAAGAGTCAGTGGTTGTCTCCCCACCCTGTCACAGCTGGTAGAGAGAGAAGTATGACAGCTGCCTCTCTGAATTCAGTAACTCAGTCTTAGAAATGGGTCTTTCTAAGGGATAGGGAGGGGAGTAGAAGCCAGATTGTGATTCTTCCTGAGCTTCCTCCTGCCTTGGTCCCTCCCCTGCTGAGGTTCCTTGACTAGATGGGCTGAAATGCCTGTCTAGTGAAAAAGCAAAGAATAGGGGACATGGAGGCAAAGATCACCTCCACCACCTCCCCCATCCTGCTGGCTTCAGCATGGCAGTGTACAAGAATCTCAGAAGCTTCTCAGTTCAGGGGCTGCTGAGCAGTGAGGGTGCAGTCAATGGGACTGCACCCTTCCTGATTTCATAATAATATATGTGGAAGCCATGCAAATGACACCAGAACATTTTTGTGATATCATTTAATTAAACGGAATTGTAGAATTCACAGAGCAGAGAAGTTTTGGAAGGTAAGTTGTGTCATGTTGCTGCTTCTAGTTTGACCCCTAGAAGATTAGCTGAAATGTATTTGCACAAATGCTGAAAGTGACAGAATGACATGTTCCAAGAGCCATTGAATGTGTTACATTTATAAGTCTGTTCTGTTCTACAACGCTTTGGTTTTTGCCAGGGAGGTAGAATTATGTGAAGTCTCTCTCTCCCTCCCTCCCCCCCCCCCGTGTGTGTGTGTGTGTGTGTGTGTGTGTGAGAGAGAGAGGGAGGGAGGGAGGTGGGGGCGGGGGAGAGACTGAATTATATTTAATGTGAACTAGAACCTGGCCTCCTGTTCACATGCCCACATGCTCCCTCCCAAAGATATGGATGTGAAGTCTCTGTGTACATGGGGGCTCTTCATTCAACCCATTCAACCCCTATATATTTAAGACTGAATTAATAATTAGGTAAGCTTTCTTAGGAAAATTGCAGCAGTGTTACATATACAGTCAAAAAGCTAAGATGTTGTGTGGTCCTCTGCCTAATTCTGTTCAGCCCTTCATCTCAACTAGTGCTCTGAACACTGTGGACCATTCTTACTCTCCAGACTACTTCTGTGGGAATTAGAAATATAATGTCATTTTCCACCCCTCTCAGGCGTCTTTCCCTGTTCCTTCTGTCTTTAACTGCAGTCCTTTCAGTGGGGCTCTTCACATGACATGACAGGCCACCATGGGTTATTTAACCCACAGTGAGTCTATAGTACATGTGGGACACATGAAGCTGCCATTTCAAATATGCAACCAGCACTCAGGGGTTATCATGTCATGTAAACCCCCTGAGCATAGGTTATGCAAAACTTAAAAACCCTTGCATAACCCATGGTCTGTTTCAGCGTTATGTGAAGGTTGTTTAAATCTTCTATAACCCCTACTCACTTGATTCACGTAACATGAGAATCCCCTGAGTGGGATCTACATGTGAAACCTGACTGCTGCAGGGCATCAAGCTTGTCCTTGGTTAAATAATGCACAACAAGCTGCAGTATATCATCCGAACCTAGTAGTGGACAAAGAAACTCGTTTTCCCAGCAGCAGTACAGTAGTATGCAGAAATATTCTATCCCCTTTGACTTTTTCACAATCTGGAATTGAAAAGGATTGAATTGGTATTGTTACCACTTGGTGTACACATGATACATCAAGGTGTACATCAAGGTGTAACATGGTGAAGGTGCAAAAAAACTGTTCCTGTGGCACAAAAAAAAGTTGGCACTTGGTTGCATAAATATTCATTTCCTTTGCTGTGGCATGGCTAAATAAGCTCTGGGGCAACCTATTCTCCCCAGAAATACTGTAAGAAGTTGAATGGCATCCACATGTGTGCAGTTCTAGTGCTACATGATCTGTTTAAAAACATGTGTTTTTAAAAACAGTTTATATACTCCTGTTTTTGAATGGCCCCCAGTGGAAAGCATATAAACAGACAGTATAATAAAGACGAAGAGGCTATCAAAACAACTTCAGAATAAAGTTATACAGAAGTAGTAACCAGCGTTGACATCCCAAGCTATGAACATTTCCTGGAAAACCATTAAATCCATTATTAGAAAATGAAAAGGATTTGGCTCAATACCAGCTCTTTCTAGAGAAGGCTGTCCCCCAAAACTCAGTGGCAAAACAACTTTACGAAAGACATATATAAAGCACATACAGATGAGAGTCAGAATGAGCGATTTTGGGAACATGGCAATTGCTATCATAATGTTTAAACAATGTTCCACCACACCACTGATGGGAACATTGCTTACCTGCATTTATTTAGTTATATTTTGTTCACTGTTTCAATTAGCTTTTCATTAATATGCATAAATGAATCTCCTTCCCCCAGTTAATTTTCTCAACATGAAGAAACTAAAACTCTGCCTACAATGCCTTTTAGTAAGTCTCTTCTTTTGCAGCATCACTTTCAATATGGCATTACTCTAACAAAGACGGTTACCTGTTTCAGAGTGTTTGGGCAACTGGGGGGCAGGGCAGGGCAGGGCAGGGCAGGGCAGGGCAGGGCAGGGCAGTAGGAGAGAATGAAACCACAGCTGGCCTTAGACAGAGCTGGCATGAGTGGATGTCATGCTGCTTGGGAGGCTTTGTGACTGCTCAGTTTTTAGCAATTAGCTGCTAGCTGGAAAATATATTGAAACGTTTGCGTGTACATTCCCATATGATATAAAGAAAACCCTGCCAATAATTGAAATGCGCACTCTTCCTCTTTTTCAAATGGAATTTCTTTTTTACAAAATCGGAAGTGATTGCCTAGTAGCCAAACTCCAGGTGTCGGGTTTCCTGCTGAAATGAGAGCAAAAGGCCTCATATGAAAACTATCTGCGTGTGTTGAGACTGAGGTAATGGGAGCAGAGTAGCAGCAGGCTTTGTGGCAGCATTTACTGTTACTTTAACCATTTCCATGTAGGGGGCTTTTTGTTGTGTATTGACATTCTTGTTTTCTTTTCAAACTGTGGTTAGGGTGACTGAGGATTTGGGTTTCTTTTGGAAGAAGAGAGTGAGAGAAGTAGTAAAATAGCAGGAGTTGATGGTCCAGGATTTTCCATTCCTCTCTAGGTACTAAAAGTTTTCATGTTGGGAGGGAGGGAGGCCGCCAGGAAGCAAGGCTGTGCTTAGTTCCAGAGGGGTGGTGGAAGGGAGGATGCTGATTAAAATAATAAACAAATCCTAGGGATGGATTGCCACTCGCTTGTCAGAGCTCGAGTGGAATCTAAAGGACAAGATCCCCTGAAAAGGTTAGAGAGGTTATATTGTGTTTGCTTGGAGTTTTACTGAAACAAAATGGGTAACTTTTTTTCCAGCAGAAAGCTGCACAGCATCCCCTAGGCTAGTTGGGCAGAGGGAAATGAAGTCAAACTGGCTTGGTTATTACCATAGCAACAGAGGTCTGCTGGTGATTGGGGGAGAGAGAAGGGGGAGGGAGGGAGAGAGGGAGGGAGAGAGTTTGAGAGAAGAGGAGATAGCCTCTTTTCCAGCATTTGGTGATACCCCCCCTTTTTTTTCCTTCAGACTGAAGCGACATCCGCGGTACTTTTTGTCACTAGTTGGGTATTGATTTACAGTACAGTTTTTTTTTAAATAAAAATCATTGCTAAGTGGAGAAACATTGGCACAAGGCTTTTTCTTCATTCCTTTCTTGTATGTGCCACAAGAATATAGCATCGTTTGAGAAGTGTAATTGAGACCAAACGTTGAACTTTGGGGCCCAGGAGAGAAAACAATTTGGGCCTGCAGGTCATTAGTGAGGTGAGCAAATGGGAATCTTGGGCGGTCTAGTGAGATGAGGAAAACATGCCAGCATCATGGAACCTGGTTAACAGAACAAGCAGAATTAAATTTACTTTCCCTGAACTATCCAGCCTGAGACAATGGGGCACAATGGGGCAATGAAATGTTGCGGCCTAAGGTGCCTCTGAAGGAATGCAGAGTGAGAAAGATGCATGATCAGGATTTTCCAAAGAACTTTAAAGAGGTATAGTTGGAAAAATACATGTATTACATACCTTTTAAGGCAACAGACTGTTGATTTCAAACCCTTTATTAGGAAGATGTAGGTGCCAAAGGGACAGTGAAGAATGATTGACCTGAACTTCAGCTTACGGGAAGTACTGACAACATTTGAAAAGGTATGAAGAAGACAAGTTTCAAGCTCTTACCTTTCTTTAAAAAGAAGAGAGAGTTCCATTACTGTTTGTTCAGGAGGTTGCCCAGATGTGGAGGTTTTTAAAAGTGTTTGGCAATGGCATTTTTTTTTTGTACTGCCTGTAGTGATGCTCTTGGTACAGCATTTAATTTATCAAACTTCTCTTTTTGCTCTATTGTACTTACCAGGATATTCAGCAGTGTCCTGTTATAAGGATAAGCTACCTTTTCAGAGAACAATGTTCAACTCATGCTTGCTATCAATAGAAAGCGGTCCATTACTTTTTCTTTAAAATCTTTGTGCTAGAGGTTTTTTGTTTTTGTTTTTTTTGAGGGAGGTGGGGATTGAGTTTGCAACCAGCACAGTGGCTTCATCTATTTCATTTTCTCCACCTTAATATTCATCTTCAGTGTTGCTGTTAACAAACAGCCTCATAAGAACAAAGGTGAGAACACATGGTGCTGTAGTTTAGAATCTGTTATATTCATTGAAACATATTCTTTTCTCCTAAGGTACCAGAATTTTGTTTTGTTTTCTGAAATGTGTCAGATGCTAAATTTTGAATTCTGTGAGAACTTCATATTGCACAGCAACAGGATATTCATTCTACCTTGAATCTTTGAAGGCTTCAATTTAATACTTTTCTGTACATTTTCAACCCTTTAAGCGTTATAACTACATATATGTAAAAATATTCTACAATCATTCTTGCAGGTATTCCACTCAATAAGGAAGAGGATTTGATATAAGAGTGTGTGTGTGCCCACATCCGTGAACTTAAAAGCCAAGTTTGTGGAAAACTCTTGTCTTGGCATGATACATGTACACAACATTTATAGGGTTTCATTTTCTTGTAAGTAGCATTAGCTAATTAATGGAGGTTTCCCAAAACAGAAGTGTGATAATAAGGGTTTGATTTGTTGTCTTGTTTTATTTGTTTTGGTTTGTTAGCATAGTAAGCATAAAATTAATTAATCACTATATCCTGTTGCCTCTGAAAACTACAAATTATTACCAGTTGCTGGACTTTATTGTAATTACAGCTATTAATTTTAAAAGTCTAGATCAGATACTGAAGGTTAGCAAGCTGTAGTCTTAATGTACTAGTTTTCAGGCTGTTTAATGATGTGTTTAGAAAGTAGGTCCTATGTGGGTGTTTAGGTCTGTTTCTTCAGAGAAATTATGTGGTCTGCAAATTTCACTTTCCAGCCAGTAATGCCACTCTCCCTGTCTCCCCTTGCATTCTTACTCTAAAGGTAACAAGTTCAGCATCAAGGGAATTAGTGTCATTTTTTTAAAGCAAGGGAAAGTGCTACACATCATTATAAAAGGTACAGATCAATGCTACTGTTATATAGCTTTAGCTTTTTTTTCTTAACAAAAACAATTTTCTGTCCATTTATATATTATCATGATAGCTTCTACTTGATATTCATGGGATAGAATTTTTGTAGTTCTAGGTGTTTAAATGGTTAGAAATTTGAGTGTGACCTTTCCATTAGATGTTGGAGATGTAATTTAACTTTACTTCCATTAAACCTGCAAAATGGACTGTTTCAATTCATGAGGATCCTTCTTTCTGTGGGTAAGGAACCTTTGTGAGTTTTCTGTAACCAGTTTGCATTGCATTTTGGTAGATGCCATAATTCTGACAAAGTTAGAAGCAGATCAAGCTGAGACATCACTGAGTCATGTTGTGATAGATTCTATTCAGCCCACATAGCCTGACAAGCTCCTTGGAGGGCCATCATCTACCTTCTGAATCCATGCCATTCTTGGCTGTTGCAGTCAGCCAGGTTAGGGCTTAACATCTGAAACATTCTGTTGCCTGTAAAATGGCAGTAGTTAGAACTCTGTATATAAAAAGTCAAATCTGGTTCCAATATTACATATACCATTATTGAGTAAGTTACAGGAAAAGTGGTAGTTTCTTAATTTCCAATGTTTTTGATTTGTTCAAATTATTAAGCTGCATTTTGTTTTGGTTTCCATCATGGTTTTTGGACAGAGACTGCATGCTGGATAACTCGAAATGGAAGTGTGCAAGGAAGCCTGTTATTGCTCATGGACTCCCCAGCCTTTGATCTCTTTAACCATGGTATCATTTCAGGTTGCCTAGGTGGAATGAGATAGGTAGCTCTGGTTCTTCCAGTGGGGAGGACCAGAGAGTGTTGTTGGAGAACCTTTATTCCACCACATGGCATTAGTGTTATTGGTTGCCCTAAGATACTGTCTTTTCCCATATGTGTGTTAACATTTGCCAGTTGCCAACTCTGTCCTTTATTTCTATTGAGAGTCTGTGTCTGAAAAGAATTCTACATTGAATGAAGGCACACAAGTGGAAGCTCAGTCCAGCTAAAATGGAAGTTCTGTTGGTGAGGAAATCTACTAATGTGAATGGAAGGATGTGACCAATGTTGGATAACATTGCATCCCCCAAACAGAAAGAAAGAAAGAGAGACGGAGAGGGAGAGGAAGGGAGGGGGAGGGGGAGGGAAGGGAAGATGCACTGTCTAGGGTTCTCCTGGACCCAACACATTTAATGGGAAGGCAGTCAGTGGCCAAGAGTGCTGTTTATTAGCCTTAGTCAGTTTATCATCTGTGCTCCATCCAAGGAAATTGGAACAAAAATGCTACTATTATCCATGCACTAGTTATGTCCAGACTATTGTAATGTGCTTTACTTGGTATTGTCCCTGAAGACCATTCAGAGGCTCTAGCTGACAGAGGATGCAGCTGCCTACTTGCTTTTGGGTCTAAATAATGGAAGCAAAGACTGATTTCTGTACCGACAGTAATCTTGGTCCATGAACTTCCTGAGCCCAATTCATTTAAAGTGTTGATCCTTTGTTTTGATGCTGCACATAACTTGGGACCAGGGTAATTGGAGGGCCAACTGCACCCATGCAAACCTGTGTAGTCATTAAGACCACCTTTTCTGTCCTGCTGCTGAGCATCAGGAAAGAACACTTTCAGTGGAAAAGTACTGAGGAAATCCCTGCCACTGAAGATGGGACAGGGTTCCCTTGCTGTAAGTGTATGTTTTTAATTAGAGATCTAAGAACTGTTATTACTGATTAATGTAAGCTGGACACCCCCTCTTTCCTCCAGGTCATCTACCAAGGCATTTTCTGACCTAAAACCACAGAAACAACAATGAAATGGGTCCACTTTTCCTGACTGATTTGAGATTGGCTTAGTACTTAAAATGGGTTTTTCAAACTGCAGTTGCTTTGAGTAGTGTTGTTGGTTGTTACATATTATATGGCATGATTTTGTGATCATTTATATTTATTTTATATTCTTTCTGTGGTTCTATGTTTCTGTGATTTTATTATCAATTGTATTACTGTATGGAGTAGTGTAATGCTCTTAAAAGTGGTATATAAATATTTAAAACAAATAATTGCCACATATTTATCTGTATGAGGGAGCAGCTCTCATATTGACCCATTTGGAACCTCGCTTCTGATTCCTCTGAGTATCTGGGAGATGTAGCTTTCCCTCCTAAACCCGTGGGTGCCAGTACTAAAGGAAGGAATGGCTAAGGAAGGAATCACAAGGCTAGGAAGTGGCAGTTGTGTAAGAGACAGGTAGTGCTCACGGAAACTTGAATTCTTCTTACTCAGGAGGACTCTAATTACAGTCACATGGGATGATCTTTGGCTGTGCTGAATACTCCATAAGCAGATTTATAATTCCCATACAGTGTTTACCAGTAATCACACCTCTAGCCTGCTGTTGCCAAATACAGATACTTACTGATATCTGTAGTTGTCAAAAATAAACAATTATTAGATGTTAGTGTGTATGTGCATTCATAAATATGGTAAATGCCTTTTTCATTTTAAAACAGTAGGGAATATTTAGTTAAAGGAGATAAGTCCAACAATGAATGCAATACTTTAGTGTAGGCATTTATTTATTGCATTTCTATACTGGCCAATAGCCAAAGCTTAGAGGACAAAAGTCTTACAACAGATATCCAGTCCTCCACCCTTCATCAATACCAATTCTACCTGAACGACATGCCAACATTAATTCTACCTTTTAAAAAGATTGATGTAACTATAGCCTTTATTTTAGAAATTATGTTTTTCTGCACACACCCTCCAAGGCAGCTTATAAAATTAAAGCCAGACAAAATTCATCTATCGTAGTCACTGTAAACAAAACAAGAGCAACATAGGAATTTTGGGAACGGATTTGAAACTAGTAAGATGATTAGTCTTTTAGCTCAGTACTGTCTGAACAGATTGCAGAAGCTTTGCAGTGTTTTAGGCAGGATTGTTTCCCAGCCCTCCCTGAAGATTCTGGGGATAAAACAAAACACAAGCAAAACATATTCTCTTCTTCTCAGTTGTATGCCTTCAGCAGCAGAAAAATAATACTTAGAAAACCTTAAACAAATCTATAATTCAATCTATTGTAATGGAAACAAACAGCCTTTACATCGAACCAATGCAAATGTCAGACAAATACTACTGCCAAAAGATATTCTGTAGATACCAACCATCTACCTGATGATACCCTGGATGGTATCTAGTCCATCCTTCCCCAACTTGGGATGCCCCATATGTTTTATATTAGAAATTTATACATGACATTTGACTATGCTGGC
Source organism: Varanus komodoensis (assembly GCF_004798865.1). Taxonomy (NCBI): domain Eukaryota; kingdom Metazoa; phylum Chordata; class Lepidosauria; order Squamata; family Varanidae; genus Varanus; species Varanus komodoensis. The sequence goes on along the minus strand of NW_025335268.1, from coordinate 41,577,664 downwards.
TGGGGCTGATGGCAATTTAACTCCAAAACATCTGGAGTTGAGGAAGCATAATCTATCTTATAAAAGGGAAGGGTAACTGGAACAGAGCTCTACTTTAACTATCTTAGTACATGGGCAGTTTTTATGCTTTGGTCTCACTGTGTACACAAGTAAATTTCCCAAGAAGTGGGGGAACTACAAATTCTGAGTAGCTGGCAAAATGATCACACTCTAAGGAAGATTTCTTTAGGAGAAGGTTCACAGTCATTTTTCTACTTTTTGAACTTTCAGTATTCCCCCTCAGCTTGATATTATTTGCCAAGATACACAAGAGTTGAATGTACAAGTGATGACAATATCCCTTCCTAGTAACAGCTTAATAACTGAAACTTATCTGAAGAGAAGTGACTGAAGTATCCTCTGTGTTTGTTACATCCAAAGTTGAATAAGCAGAATTATACCAGAAAGTGTTTTATAAATAACAGGCTGTTGCCCAGGGTTGAGGAAGATCATTTTCTTCTCTCCTGAATAAAGCCTCAATTTACAGTATAGTGTTATGGATGCAACTGTGGCAGGGAAGTAATTGCCACAATTGTTGGCATGGATTAAGACCTAAAATGGTCTATAGCCTGTATTGGCTCATCTTTCATCCATTATTCCTGCTGCTTCATGTCCCCAAGCTCCATGATATGCTAAAGGACAGAATGGACTGTAGTCAGTGGAAGAGTATGCTTAAAGAGCTTAGGTCCAGCACCTGGACCATATTTTCATTTCAGAGACCAGGGTGTTGATTGAGGTGCCATCCATATTAGCGAGCAACTTTTCCAAAGGCCATCTGGAAATACTCTCCTTCCAGGGCCTGACCAGCCTAACTAGTCTCCCACTCCTGCAAAGGATTTTCTTGAAATCTAAACTTCTTACCAGGAAGAATGGTTTAATATCAGAATTTTAACTACATTAACTTTTAATAATACTGAAGAGAGGGGTTTAAAAATACAATAGTAGAATACATGTTGTGGATATTTAAATTTGATGAGAATTTAGTTTTATAAAGTATGGATTAATCTTATTTATCTTAGGTTTTATATCTTACATTATATGAAGTTATCTATGAATCATTATCATAGATAACTTCATATAATGACACACAGTCTTTCTTAATAAAAAACCAGATCAAATATAGTCTCCTACATTGGGAAAAGGTTAAGGTCCTCAGAACATTGATTCTATCATTCATTTATATACTGTCCCATTCCCATAGGCTCTGGGTGGTTTACAAGAGATTAAAGCCAACAATTCAAATTTAAACTTTTTGGCAGAAGCAGGAAGGTGGTAGGATCATGATATAGTTCCTTTGTATTACAATTGGCCCTCCACATTTGTGGGGTGAGGGGGACAGAACCCCAATGAAAGTGGAAAACCGCAAATATCTCTACCCTCCCTAACCCTTCACTTTTAATAACATTGCCTATACATGTACTGGATTGCTTCTCCCTCTCTCTCTCAGACCTAGGTCTGATCCCACAGGGTCCCCTTCTTCATTTATTATATTCTTACGTTCTTATTCCCCTCTCTTCCTATCACTCACCAGCAAGGAAATGGAGGAGAGATTTCCCTCTCCGGGTACGCATGCTTTGGATGCCTCCCTCTTTCCCCTTTCACTTCCTCTTTATCAGGATGATGATTTTCTGTAGTAGGCCACAAAACTAAAGCAAACAAACCTCTTTCCATGTAAATATTGATGGCAAACTTGCAAATAATCAAATTTATGACTGCTAAGGTTTTACTGTAGTTTTTGATTTTGCTTTACAAAGAGGGTGGAAGTTACATCTTAAAAAGAAACCCCTCAGGTATGACACTGAAGTATGTTGAAGTCCTAAACAGTAATATTAGAACAAAATTCTAATATTGTATATAGGTTGTTTAAAAATGAAAGTGCATGCAGTATTTGTATGTCCAACAGTTTTGTTTAGTTTTTTGATTTATTTATACTCTGTTTACAGTGGATATGATTGTAGGGATTGCTATCTTTTTGACATTTTAGAAGCTTTTAATCCTGTTTATATGTGAATATCTGCCAGTCATTGAAATAGAATAGTGGTTCTATGCAAGGGTTTGTATAGCCTTCTTTTGAATAAGAGGCTCTTTGTCATTCTTTCTACTTTGATATTCATTTATATGCAATTATATTTTATTGGGGAAAGAGAGAACATTAGTTATTGGGTAGATTAGAAATGTAATAAGTACATATAAATAAAATGGGTCATATTAAAACCTTTAGATATAAGTTGAGGGGCACCTTTTGGGGAGTAGAGGAATGGACCTTGGTTTCTCATTGAAGATGCCCTGCATTGTTTAAACAATTCCTTGTAGTTGTCTTTGGTATATTCCCCCCACCTCAATTTGTAATGCAAAAGTAGGCATTTAATGTTCTTTTCCCTGTGCTGTGCTGGAAGCTGAAAGAAGGAAAATTTGACATAGAAGTAAAATTGTAGTTGATTTATAGCAGCAAGTATAACTAAAGTATTGGATTCAAATCGCTGTAAGGTGTTTAGTGTGCCCTATACAGTTTAGGGTGCTTTATCAATGACAGCAAGTTCCTGTTAGCAGTGACCAAATAGAGATTCTACTGATTACATCTGTCTGGAAGCAAGCAGTTACATTTGGTTCAGATTGTTATATATGGATTGATCCTTCAGCCCGCACAGAGAGAGCATGCCACAGGTTCCGAATCTTCAGTTGCAATAAAAAGGTCAAGAGTTAAAATAGTTTGGGCATGTTTTTGGAATGCTACCCAGAAGAAATTTACCCAATGGGTTTTGCATAAATTCAGGTCAAGCAGATTCTTTGCTAACATCAAAATGAGGCAATTTTCTCAGGAGTGACTGGCTAGTTTCCCTATTGGTTTTAGAATAAGTCTTTTTAATTGTATATGGCAGGGGTTGGCAATCTTAAACACTCAAAGAGCCATTTGGACCCGTTTCCCACAGAAAACACCAGGAGCCACAAAACTCCTCTGACATGTAAAATGAAGATAACACTGCATATATCATTTTTACCTTTATGCTATGTATAAAAAAACTATAGTGTGTTGCATTTATGAAATCAATTAATGATTCTTTTATATAATCTCCATCTGTGAACAGCTTCCCGTCCTGACTATTTCCTGAGCGGCCACAAAACTAGCATATGTAGTTGAATTTGCAGACTTAATCCACTTCTTGAACTGATTTTTGCTCAGATCAACCTTCCGCATCAGTTCCGAAATGGCTTTTCTTCTCTCATCTCCATCCGGATATTTTTCAGCGAAGGCTGTGTGTCTTGCAACGTTCAACTTTTTGTTGTTTGCCAATCTCTCACCACATATTAAGCATACTGGTAAACTAGTCTGGTCAGCAGTGAAAGCAAATGAATCTGCCCACATACCATTAAACATTCTGTTTTCTTCTGAAGCTTTTCTTTTCTTGGATTTATCCATGGTTGGCCTACTGGGGGTCGAAAAGTTCAATAAATCACGTGCTGACGAGTGTTGCACATTGGCGGTTGTGACGTGTTGCTCAATATTTTGAGCGACAGGGAGCCGCAGCAGAGGGATGAAAGAGCCACATGTGGCTCTGGAGCCATGGATTGCTGACCCCTTGCGCTGTTATAGCAATCTTAATTATTTTGTATTGTTAGATTTCCCCATTTCACAGGTTAGCTTTCTCTGTATTAATGACTTCTGGTTTAACTTCTAAACTTCTGGTGTAATTTCTAACATTAATGTTGGAATTGATACATATGAAGCTTGCTACAGTTTTCAGTTTGTTTTTTCTTTCTTAGAAACAAAATTATATCATCAACTCTTGCATTTACTCAGGTGTTGATTAAATTGCAGCACAAGTGGAAATCATTATACAATTCAACTGCATTCAAATAAATAAATATATATTCAAACATAAATATATATTTTTGCAGATTTGACTGATACTTATTGTTGCTATTCATTGGTAACCTATAAAAATATTTTTTAAAAGTTAAAGCAAAAACACAACATCTGTAGTCCAAATCTAGTTCAGATTCCCTTTTGTATGTGTGTGTGTGTGTGTGTGTGCGCGCGTGCAAAATAGAAGATCCATTTGTAACATATTGATGCTACTCCAGAAACAAGATAGGAAAGCAACATATGTGGAGGACATTCTATGGATGGAATTTCATATTCATCTTTAATTACTTCATAGAATTTCATTTTCAGGGAATGACTGTCTTATTATTTCCCCTTATTTTTTTCAGCTTGTTGATATTAATTAGTATGTAGTGATATAAACTATTTAATTTGTACATATTCATGTGTCTGAGGAGGGAGTATTATGTCATGCATATATGATTTACAACATTTTTGTCTAATGGTTAAGGTCCAGACTTTTTTGCCTTGCTGTTCCATGCAATTTTGTAATCAATTTGCATTTATTTATGTAAAACTGTAATGAGCACTGTATAGGAATTAACTGTAACATGTCTGTCCAAGAGTTCACAGTCTGAAAGTCACTGTACAAAATGAAGGCAATGAGGGTGGATGAAAGGGAAACATTCATGATTTGGGTCCAAAGATCTGCTTGAGTTTGCTTTAGCCATGGATGAATTCTTCTCAGCTAGATTTAGAATCAGCTTGATCTTTACATGTGTTCCAGGTGATTGCTGGAAAAAAAAAGCTAGTCTGTTTTTGAGAGAATGCTTCTGGTGGGGCCACAAGGATCTGCCTTTTCATGTTGCTCCCTGGTGATCGTAGTTAAAAGCACCACCCATGGTTGAAAGCACTTTGGAAATTTAACTGCTGCCTCACCTTCCAAAACAAACATACTCGGGAACAAGAGAGAGTTATAGATGTGGGTGGGAGCAGCACCACACAAAACATTTGTAAGAAACAATACAAAGAATTGACCCAGAAAGGGATAGAACAGGATTTGCCAAACAAATGCCTACTTGGTTGGGTGATTTTTTTAAACATAGGTCACAGAAATCAACAAGAGTTTCACCTAGAATAAAAGTTAACATTAAAGGATTTCTGTTCCTGTCCTGTATACACATCCTGAACAATGGCATTTTTAAATGAGAATTTCATTGAGAGTAAAGGGTTAATGTTAAACAATCTTTCCACATTAATCTAAAAAGTGACCTGGTGAACCTAAGTTCTGACTGTCCATGACGCAATCATCTGGGACTGACACAGTAGAGAATAGACTGATTTGTGTCTGCCATGGCCACATGTGCAGCAGTGCACCACTCACTGTGGTGTCAGTATAGGATCATGAAGTCCAAACACTGCAGCTCAGCCAGGGGCCCCCAAGATAGCAGAGAGCTTGAAACCCCAGAGCTTGGTCCAGACCCTTCTAGAGCTGAAATAACAGAAGCCCCTGAACTGGAGACCACAGTTTCCAGACCAAAATCTACAGCCACTGAGCAAAGGTCCAGCAAAGAGCAAAGTACATGCTTCCAAGGGCTACGCATTCCACAGAAAAAGTGCACAGGCACAGGCTGTGTGTCAGGGTGGTTTTGCAGAGGAGTGAAATAGCAGGCTTCTTGTTGCACAACTGACTGTTTATAACTCTGCACTCCTCAGAAAGGGGGTGGAGCATGAGAAGGATAGTCAGGCTTGGAGCACAGAAAAGGGTTCAGTTGAGAAGAGGCTCTTACTGGAACAAAACTGCTCCTTGGGCTCTGTCCAGGGTACTGAAAAGACTTCTCTCTACTACCCTTGACTTCAGTTCTCTGGACCTTGATGAAACTGGCTGTTAGTTTCTTTTCTGACCATTCCTTCAGCTCCAGACTGCTTCCCAGATTTTGCCCTTCAGGTTTGCCTTTGGGCTTTATTGCCAGGATAGGACAATGGTATATTATAGACTATGGTAGCATCTCTAGTTTGCATATTTTTCAGCTCTCTGATTAACATAAGCGCTATATGCTTGTTGAATTACAGTTCTGTTTGTGTATCCTCTGTTTTGCTGGGGATACATGCTCTTTGGAATGGGATGTGTCATGTGTAGTATCCCTTCTTTGTCTATTGGGCAGTGTAGAAATAAATAAAGAAATCTTGATTTGCTCAGGCATAATTTACACTTCTCATTATAATGATTTCCTAATTCAAAATGCTCATGATAATCTTTAAAGTCTAAGCTGCTTGGGTCAAGCATACCTTAAGGACCAACTTCTTCCATCTGCATATGTCATCAGAAAAGGTCCTTTGGGAGTTCAGCACTATCAGAAGTGCTTGACTGGAACTGGTGAGAGAACATTCTCCATAGCAAGATCCAGAACTTCCTGCTCTAGGAGAGCCATTTGTGTACTACCTTACTGGTATTTATATACCATTAAAGAAGGAGCTGTTCTAGCAAATCACTGGTGTAGTTAGTTGATGTTGTTTTATTAACTAGACTGACCATTTTTTGAAGTGGTGGTGCTTACTTTATGGCTGTTTTGTATTGTATTGTATTCCTATACTATCTTGAGTTCTTTACAAATAAAGCAGAAAGGTGGGATATGAATATTTAAATAAAATACCCCAGCCTTTAGAAAAACTGATTGGTTGTTTGGATGTGGTTTCAAAGGGGTGGATTTCCTTAGTTTACCTTTTGCATCTGAAACCAGCTTTCAACATGTTTTGCCTTTTTTCCTTCATGCATAGAAACATACGAATGTTTTAATCTGCTGAATGAGAATATTGATCCACTGACTGGCAGCAGTTCGCTAGAGTTTTAGGCAGAATTCTTTCCTGGCTCTACCTGGTGATGATGGGGATTAACTCTGGGTCCTTCTGCATGCAAAGCAGGAGCTCTGCCACTGAGTTAGAGTTCTTCTCACAGATGCTCTGTGTGGGGTAATTTGAACTGCAGAGCACATATTCTAAGAAGCCTACCACCCTTTGCAAATGTGAGGTTTTCTGACCCATAAATGCCAGAGGTTTTTTTTTTTTTGGTGGTGGTAGTGCTTCCATGCATATATGCAAACATAAAATGCATTCTGTATTCTTCAGTTGTTTTGCAGAATAGTGGAAAAACCTGTTTGTAAATCACAAGTCTATAGAGGCACATAGCATTTTCCACAGTACTGTAAAGAAGGAATAAAAGGCTAGTTGTGTTAAGGAAGAAACTCTTCAAATTTTGCTATAAAATAGTATTATAGTGCTGCAAACTGTGTAAACAGTGTTATAGCCACAACTTGCCATAGAAAATAAGTTAGGGAGTGTGTGTGTGTGTGTGTGTTTGTGGGGAGGTTGCTTTATTTTTTAAAAAATTTGGTAGCCTGCAAACCAGTTCAGAAAATCTATTGTAATAAACCTAAGTAACCAACCAATTGGGTCTCGGGATGGGTGGGAGAATTATAATCAGGGGTTTTTTTTTGTCATTGAACGCACTGGGTTTTCCTGCACCTTTTTTTCCAATGGATTTTATGAAGTGATTTTGAATCGTAGCAGATCAGCAGCAAACATCATTAACATAGTGCCTGCAAGCTGCTTTTGTGTCTGCTATCTGCTATCTGATAGTGAGATAGTGAGGGTGCTGCTCTCAGCTTGGGACTGGATCTTATTTCTAAGGACCAAAGTAGATAAGATGAGCAACCCATTCATGTGTTTGCCTCAATCATAAAGGATGGGAGTAGAGGGCACATGTCCACATGCAAAAGAGTAAGAACATCTTCCCACCTACTCTGCATTCTAGCTGAGCTCTGAGAATGGAGGTGAGCTGGCTGGGGGAAAAACATTCCATGAGCAATGGGGCTCAGTGGGAGGAGGAGGAGGAAGGCTTGCTGTGCTTCTTTTCAAATAAAGAGCATATTCCACATTCCTAATTTGTCCCTGATAAATTAAAGAAAAAACTGATTATAGCTTTCTTCCGCAGCCTCTGCAGGCATGATTTTTTTTAAAAACCTGCTACTCTGAGTATGAAATGAAACATCTACTAATTTTCATTCTGGATACTTCAGTGCCATGTCACTCACAGCGCTTGAAGCTGTTTGTGTGGTTGGGGGCTGAGGGCAGGTGCCTACTTGCAGAAAGACTTGCTGGGTGACAAATTATTTCTCTCTGAAGAAATAAACAAATCTATGTTTTATTTCATGAAATAACTTGGATAAAGCATTAGATATTTCCTAGAGATTTTGTATTTTCATCTTTACATCTGTTGTCTTTTACCCTGTGAGGATAATCAAGCATTTTACAATGTTCTAAATGAACGACTGCAGCCAGTGAATTCCTAAACGCCTGTCATATGAAAAACAGCCATGTTTAGATGCAGCAGAACCCTCTTGGGCATCTATGTAAAAGCTCACTTGGGAAAATAGGAACAGGCTGAACAGAATGTGAAAGCATCAGATCTTTAAGGAATCCCAAGCTTGTTTAATTTGTTCCTCTTACAAAGGGAAGGTTTGAACTACAAGATTCCTGTAATAATATTAACTGATTAATCCCATGGGTACTCTGTATGCCCCATGGCTTTTCTCTAGATTTATATTTTTCTGTTTAAATATACTTGACCATATGTTAGAAAGCACCCCTGGCAATCTTGTTGGTGTTCACCTTAAAGTGCTGCTTGCTCTACATTAGAAAATGAAAGAGTTTCTTTTCTTGATTCTATTGAGCAGGGTAGGTCAACTTTCTAAAAGCTTGTATTCTCAGGGGCGATTATGTTCTCTAGAGTGTGGCCCCGGGGCCAGGAGGAGTCACCTCCAAAATACTTTTTTAACTGCTCAACTGTAAGGACATAAATATTATGAATGCTAATGTGTACATGCATTGCATATAAATAGAACTCTGCACATTTAAATAGAGCAATATAAATGCTGGGAGAGGACATTAAATTGTGGGATTTTTATTTCTTATGTATTACTAGAAATATTTTTGGGAAAGGGTCATAGCAATCTGTTTAATAATCTGCTTTAATATTCCTTTATGTAAGTCTTAACAGTGATACTAGCTTAAATTGTGTACTTTATTGATAATTTGAAAGTGTTATAGTACAAGAAACTCTTATGAATGCAACCTTGGTAGTAAGGTCTTGTGACTAGCAACCAATGTAGCATATTTCTTCTTACCTTCCAATATTCCAAGAACTACTTCAGTTAAAGCAGGTTTCTAAAATCTGGATTGTATCTAATACGGGCCATTTGCCAGCAGAACATAAATTGTCTGTGGAATGGATTTCTCTCCCCACCGCTTTCTACTTTCTGACCCCTTGAGGGTTAGGGGCATATCTAGAGCAAGGGAAAGTCATTTCTGCAGCTGAAAAGTCCTTTTGCAGGGATCTGGATTTAACTCTGTCATTCCAGTGTGGTAATCTTGATAATTGACAGATTTCACAAAGAAAAAGGAGAAGAATTGTGAATAGTTCATTATCTTGTTCTGAGTACAGGATTAACACAATTGAATATCTTGTTTGTTTGCTTTCATTTTCCCAGGACATCCAGGCTGAAATTGATGCCCACAATGACATCTTCAAGAGTATTGATGGAAACAGGCAGAAGATGGTAAAAGCCTTGGGAAACTCTGAGGAAGCTGCACTGCTACAGCACCGCATTGATGATATGAACCAACGGTGGAATGATCTGAAAGCAAAGTCTGCCAGTATCAGGTAAAATACAATGTGAGCATTAAATGTGATTGAGGGCCTCCTAATTTTAGTACATTCTTCATGTGTATACCTCAAATATTTTATGAGTGCAAAGATGAATATAGCATAAAAACAAGTTGCAAGGGAACATACATAATACGTAAAAGACATTAAGATACATTAAAGTAACCTGCTCAAACCATAGTATACAGGGAGCAGTCTGTAAGGTGGACCTAAAGCATACCTTTAGGAATTTGGTGAAAAACGCATTACGTTAACAGTACTGTTAGGAGAAAGTGGCCCAGAAGAGGTGAGGCTGTATGTAAATCAGCTGGGAGAGTGTTCCATAACTGCAGACACACGGGCCAGAAGGGTCAGTCCGTAATGATTGCCAGCCTAATGGGTCTTACTGGCAAGTTAATGAGCAGATCTTCAAAGGAGATCTTAAAAAATGGACCCGATCATATGTGTGAAGGTGTTCCTTAAGATGAATTGTCCCCAAACAATTAGTAGTTTTAAATGTTAACACAGGAGCTTTAATTTTTTTCATCGTCCAGGTCTGGTGTCCACCAGGGAACTATGAAATGACCTTTTTGTCAGAAGCCACAAAGACGTGAGACTGGAAGCAGGAATTGGAACCTTGTGCTTCCTTCCTATTTCCTTACTGTGCAGAAATCAGTGTTCAGGCCTGAATTTATTTGAATGTCTCATCTCCCTGACAGTGAGATTGAGATTTTCTAAACACAGTTCTTTCTAATTTAAGTATTGCATTTTGCTTTCAATGAGCTGTGTCACCACAGGTTGCTAGTTTTCATACTCTGTGTCATGATACATTTGGTCCTGTTGAGTATTATTAAAAGCAGTGGCATGGAAAAAGGCTCTTCATGGCAGTATGTCAAGGCTCTTTCTGGTGAGCATACTCTGCAGATCATTTTTCTCATATCAGTCATGAAATGCCCATCAATTATATTACTTTATGTATTTGTCTAAAATAAAGTCAAAGGAATAATAAAAAGATCTTTATGTGGGGATGGTAATTCACAGAAGGCAGGAATATGGGGCACACCAGGAAGCAGATGGTCAGAACTGGAGCAGCACTGAATAGGGTTGGAGAACGTAAAGCTAAAGGGGAATGTCCTAGGCAATCTCCCCCAACAGAATTTATATTCTGGTCATTTATATATATTCTGGTCATCCAATCCTGCTGTTGCTACTGGCAAGTCTGACTGGTGGTTGTTTTTCATGCTGCCTTCAAAGGAATGCTTTCATGGAATTTTTTATGCTTTATTAGTTTCCTGAGTTTGGTAGCTCAGTAGAGTTAGATGCCCTAATTCAGGATCTCTGTTCCATTATCTGACTTGGTCTAGTAGATGGACAACCACATTACCAAGCTACAGGACAATTAAATAAACTTACCTAAAGCCAAAATTATTTGGTTATTGTATGTAAGAATGTGATTAACTTCTAAATTTTCTGGGAAGCTTGAGAGGTCAGTATGTGTTGGCTTACACTGTGGGTTGTAAAAATGAGTGCTATTAAACTTCTGTAAGCTTCCCTCACAAATCAGCAAGAAAGAGATGAGGAGACATTTATGTTAATTCTTTAATCAACAACTGCAAAGTTCCAGCGGTAACAATTGAGCAGCTTGGTATTTCTCGGGGATTAATGATCATTTGGAAAAATTAATGGCTCAAGCTGCCCTCAAGTCATTTACTTCAGCCAGTCATTAATTCCTGTCTGAGGATGAGATACTCATTGTTGCTATGAACAGTGTGTAACAATTAAGTGTTAAACAACTTTTATTGCTTGTTTAGTTTGAGTATACAGGTGGAACATGATGTTCAGATGACATTCATCAGCTGTGTGTGGGAGAAATCCAGAGGGATAACTGTGGAAGTATATAATAAGAGGGTTCTTTGCAAACAGTGATTCATCATATATAATACAGAGATAATCCTTCTAACGGTAATCATAATGTAGGCTTGGTAATTTTGATTTTGCATTTCAGAGAAAGGCATACATGCTATTTGCTGCTATCTCTGGTAGTGTAGCTGTTTGATTTGCCATTATGTAGTCTCTACTCTGTGGATTGATCTGTGGCAAATTTGTTGATGGCAATTCCTATTTTTGTAGCAGTGGATTGGAGTAGATAGCTTTCTGGCCTTTTCCAAGTCTATGATTCTTAAGGGTAGGAGTTGATAAAGCCATTGGAAATAAGAAAATTGATGAAACAGTGACAATGCTTTAGAAAAGCATATGTTTTTGTGCTAAGTAAGTCTTAAGTAATCCTTTATTTTTTATCACATTTCTGTCCTCTGTGTTCTTATGCTGTTATTATTTCATTTTTTTTTACAACAACCCTACTTGTAACTTTTCAGTCTCCCAAGTTAAAAAGGGTGAACAAATATATCCATATTCCATGTCTACTACTCCACACTGGCTCTTTCTTTCTCCTGTTCTGGATAGTAGTGTCCCCTACCTATGGCTTTATATACTGTTTTGAAATTGAGTGCTTCATAAAGAGAGTGATTGTTCCTCCTTCCCCATAGTTTTTGAATTTCATTTTTTCCCAAAGTGGAATGGAGGCCCAGGACAAGTCACAGGTGTTAGATCCAGCTCTGTTCTGATTTTTCCATCTCTTTCAATTCCAATTCAGGTTACCGTTCCTTAGTTTACTTGATAACATAACATTTCTGTGCACGTACATGTTAAAAAGTTATACTTCAGTTCTGATTGAAAAGGAGCATCGAGTAGTAATTTCATCCACTGTGCCATGCTAGCAAAAGTCTTCATGTACCACTTTAAGCCCTTGACATAGAGCTGAAGTGGACGTAAATGGGAAGAGTGTTACCATTTAACACAGGAGTGAAGTTCATCTTTGGCAGTTCTCTTCCTTTCTGCTGTACACTAAAAGTGTCGTAGATTTAAGAGGCAGAACTAGCTATAGATAAGTGCTGTTGGAAAGGTCCCAAGAGAGTTTAGAGAATGTATTTCCGGGGATCAAGAATGCTTTCCCAGCAAGACGCATTCAGCTGGCAGTTCTTACCTTGTGAATACCAGTGGCAGCTAAAGTAGGTCTTTTAGGCCCAAAGAACAAGTTACATCTCTTCCATCTTAGTCTGGAGCTGCCTTTCCAATAGAGCTGGAACTTAGGCTTCATAGGGACATTAATTTCTAGAAGAGAATGAGAATAACTCTTTGAATCTCTCTCAATAAAGCAAAGTCTGAAGTAGGCAGGAACAGAAAGCTTTTGTGTGTAGCTAAATGTGTTTAACTGAAGGAGTGATCCAATATATTTTGGAACAAAAATAGAAGATGCTACATTTAAGTCTGGGAATATGATTGTTACTATGGGATCCAGCTTGTCAGAATAAAAAGCAGCAGCAACAAAGAAGAGGTGTATCATTTTGTAAAGAAAAGAATAAGATATTACTAACTTTTGCTTGTCCTTCTAAATAATGTTCTAGTAAAGAGAAAACAGATTGCTTTTGGTAGTCTTGTGGAAAGGATTTTGATTTTCTTTCAAAATCAAATGATGTTGAAGTGCTTGTCACAGACATAGGAATGCCACTATAGTAATGTAGGAGCTCCTGTACTGCTTTGGTAATTGAGGAATGTCCAAGGTCATATGGAAGCAAAAGCCACTTCCATACCAGTGTCATCCCTACCAACCCATCACTGGCAAGCAAAAGAAGTGATTTTTAGATTGCTAACTTGACCTGAACTTTCCAGTGTACCAGAGCAGAATGGGAAAGGAGATACACTGCACCAGTTCATGAAAAGTGTTTTGCCTGATTTCCAGTGATACCCTGTTCTCACCACAGACCTCTCCCTACAGCCCACACTGCCCAGAGGAACCCTTGAGGAATGACTTCAGGGATGAAGTGCTGGGGAAGCCTCAGTTTACAGATAAGCTTTCCTTCCATTGGATCTAGATGGTCATGCTAAAGGCCTCGCTGTTCTGGAGTAAAAGGGTTCCTTTCTATGGGATATTACAATAAACCCGAATATTAGCCCAGCTCTTGTAGACAAAGCCAGTTGATAAGGACATCTCTCTAGGGGAAGAGTCAGTTAAATGTTTTGTTTATCATTCTGTACAAATGGCTTTGCTTCTGGGTGTGCAGTGAACTGTAGCATATTTATGAATTGTGGCTTGGTGGAGTGGGTGAAGAAATTGCCCCAGTAGCTCCATCATCTGAGAAAACTGTTCAGGACAACAGGAGGCTTCATTGGGGAGGAGAAGATGGATGATTTCCTTTCAGTGAACTTCCTTTCATTAATTTACCTTAGGACCTAAGCATGCATGAGTATAAATGTATAATTAAGTAAAATGCATTTAACCTGGTGTTTGAACTCTTTACTTTAGTCCGGTAGAATGAGCTTTGGTTATTGAGAAGTATAGAAATGAAATGAATGAATAATCACTGTGGCAGTCTGTGTTACTGCCTTTAAGAAATGTATCCATTGCTATTTTTCTTGTACATATTTCTAAAACATTTACTTTATTTATGGTACTATTGAAACATTGCAAAGGTAGAGAAAGGAAGGTTTGAATTATATTGCATATACACATATAATATGAATGCTTAACATGGGCTTGTATATAAATTAGCCTATAGTGAGTAGGCAGCAATCTTGGGAAATCCCTGTCTTTCAGTCTAACTTGATGTTGAGATTTGGTGGGAAAATAAATAGATTATAATTGTATAGTACTGTGTAGCTGAAAAAAAGCTGTAGAAATATCACACAAGAACAATTAGGAGATATCGACAGTTGGCTTTTGTGGAATTTGAAGGCATAGTGTTGGAATATAGTTAATTTTATGCTGGAATACTCTTGAGACAAATAGGAAAGATTATGTTAGTGTTAATATGAGGCAGGGACCCAGAAAAACAGGAATTATCTTCTGGAGGGTGGGCCTGTTGTAGTGCAGGCTTCCCCCACTAGGTGAGTGTTCTAGGAAACCATCTGCATTAGTGTACCCAGCTGAGTAGTTGTGAGAGACTGCATTCGGCTTCAGGAAGGGGGGTTTTTGGAGACTCAACACATTTGCCATTTCCTGATGGCTGATTTACATGAACAACATGTGGCGGTGAAATGTTGTTCAGCTGAGTGTTCAGCACATTTTGACCAAAAATGGCATGACCCTTGTGCCCCACCCTCCATGTGACTTTTGTTGTTGTTGTTTCCCGGGTTCAAAAAAGTTCTCAAGGGGAAACATTTTGCCAATGTGGAGGTGAAACAAAAATGGCAGAAGCACTAAAAGGCACCAAAATGAATGAGTTCAAAACCTGTTTTGAGCAGTGGAAAACACGTCTCAATAGGTGTATTGCATCAAACAGAGATTACTTTGAAGGTGCCTGAAATTTGAACATTGTAAAAATAAATACATGATTTTTGTATAAATAAATTCCTTTTTTGGCGGGGAGAGGTCCCTCCTCATATAGTCCCTTCCTGCCACCAATAGATATTTGATGCTGCAAGTTTTACTTTCAGGTTTCTTGGCACTGCTGTTATTTACTGGTCTTTACTGATGTCATTATTACTATTATAAAGTTGTCAATGTTTTTGTTAAATGTTTTACATCTGCTTCAACAAATAAAGTAAATCTGTCTGTTTCCTAGGCAAGTAGTGAAAAGTCACTACTTAGTTGTAAACCACTCAGAGAGCTTTGGCTACGGGCAAAATAGACATGAAATAAATAATAATAATGCTTGCCTAGCAGGGAAGAATTGTATGTCAGCATGACAGATCTCCATCCTTCATTATTTGTGGCCAAATAGCCTTCTGTTGTGTGTGTGTGTGTGTGTGTGTGTGTGTGTGTTTTCAGTACAGTCACTTCTGGCTTGAATTTTAGTACTGTTAAGAGTAAAAGTAGAAAATAAAAAGGGTGGGAGGTTTGAGATCACAATTCAGCAAATATTTATACATGTTTGTGCTTTTTATGTTTGGCAAGCATAGGAGTGACTTCCTAAACTGGGATTAGGGGAGACCAGTGACAACATTTTTCCTCACCCAAAAATATTTGTCGTCTTGCTTTTTAGAAATGAACTGCTAGATTTAACCAATTTCCTACCTTATTCTTTGAATAATATATTTCTATTCGTATTTTTCAAGTGCTTCCCCAAAGAACCCAAATTTCTGTTGATTCCCAACAACTCTAAAAAACAGAATAGCACAGGGCCATCCATTGCAGGGACGTTCCCTTTGACAGTTGCCATACAGGACTGGCGAGCTAAGTATTCCTCTCAGGAATATAAAGCTTCTCAACCCCAATCCAGACAGTACCAAATTAGTGAAAAAGTTGGGACTGTATTTCATCTATATCCTGCCTTTCCTCCAAGGCGTTCAAGATAGCATACTTGGTTTCTCCACCACCATATCTTCTGAACAACCCTGTAGGTGGGCTAGGCTGATTAAGAAAAGCTGAACTGAGAGAGAAAAACTGACCAATGAACTGAGTCGTGATTGGAAGCAGATCTCCCTGGGTCTAGTCCAATGTGCTAACCAATGTACCAGTGCACTGGCTTTTAAAACTTGTTTCAAAAGTCAGAAGATTTATTTAACTAGAGATTTATTTGAGAAAGGAAGTATAGAATCAAGGACACCATGCCAAAAAATGCTCACACTCTGTGCCAAGCCTTTTTGTAAGCATTCTTCAGTCAGCATTTTGTCAGCCTGGGATTTGCTGTAATGGGCTTGCTGTGATGTTTGTTTCTTTTTATTTACAACATTTATATACCTTTCTACATCTAAACAGATTCTGGAGCAGTGTTGCAAGAGATTATTCCTTTGATGCTTACAGACAGGAAGATTTGGTTAGTCTTAATGCTTGATAAAAGCCAAGGGCATATAGTCCCAGTCTGAATCTCAGTAGCATCTCTGATATAAAATTGCAAAACTAGTTTTCCAGTGTTATTTTGTATGACAGTTCCATAGAGATACAGAAGGACTGCACAGTGGGTGTCCATGTCAAAAGAGAATTAAGGCTGATGACAGCTTCCAATTTAATAGCAAAGCTCAGACTATGTGAGCCTTTAGTCTCCCCCTGGTTTAATAATCAGTAGTCAGCTGACCATTCATCCTTAGATCTTCTTTGGTGGGGAATATGATGGACTTGTAACTCATATGCCCTGAAATTTAAGGGAAACCAGGTATGACTTTAGACATAGCACCTAACGCCTGTCAACAATATTGACAACAGGGAATAAGTAAAGGACCCACTAATCATTGGAACTTGCTTTTAAAAATGGATATTTTTTAAGCGATTCCTTTCTTTAAAAATGTCATAATCTCCTACAAGAATTGCATATGGAGCAAGCAGAACATTAAGCTGACATGGAGGCAGTAAAACTGTTTATCAGTATAAGGTAATTATATGGTTTTAGGATTAATCAAGATTGGTGAATAGATGGAACAAAAGTGGGCTGCAGGACTAAGGCTTTTACCATTGTTCTGGAAAATACAGAGAAGCTATTAAGAATCTGAATATATTAGGTGCATTGATAAGCGACAGGAGAAGATTGCAACAATTCCCTTATAGGCATTAGGAAAGCCTGTACTAGTGGTACTTGGAAGTAGATGGAGGGAGGGAGAAAAATAAAAGGTTCTGACATAATCAAGAGCAGTTACACTTATGGCAGGTCATATTACACCACAATGCAGCAACTATTTGTTGATTCAGCGAAATGAAATAAATAAGATATGCTAATAAATTTCAGCTAGTCAACATTAACCCCTTTGTGCCCAATGATGTGGGTTTTCCAGAAAAAAAGAACTGGAACTTGTTCCACTGCTTTAAATAAAGTTATCTGATTTAGTATCTTTTATTAAAACTTATTTTACACCCTAGCATGCTTTCTTTATCAATAAGCAATGCGGATTATGCTGATTAACAGAACTCAAAATGTAATCATGTCACTTTTATCTATGTGCAGAGTAAATATATATACGAGTATATCCCAGTGGCTGCAAAATATTTGAACCTATATATTTGCTTAAAGGAAATGAAATTAATAATATAGTCTATGTTATATTTAAAGATTTATATGGAAATTAACTCACTGAAATGTTGTAAAACTATAAAGGCAATTGCATATACTTCCTTATGGTGATTGTTTAACAAAAATAGCTCTTCTAGAAAGAACACACTGTTATTAGGATATAAACCCAAAGAGAACTGATACATAGCATCTTCTGCTTCTCCCACTCTCTGCACCATTTACCAGGTTCATTTCAAGTTGAGTAAAATCAGATTCAGAACCACTAACTGGGCACTTTATTTCAGCAAAGGGTGGGTGCAGGTCTCTGATGGTAGGCGGGAGAGCTTGGCCTGGAGGGTGCTGTTGCACTCAGGGCCTGTTTGTGAAATCGCATGGGCGACAAAGTAGTGCCCAACAGCAGAAGCTTGGCCCATGGTCTGATCTAGTATGGCTGTTCCTGTGTTCTCAGGTGATCACAGACTTAGTTCCAGTTGGCATAAGCTTCAAATACTGTTACTGACTTTAATCATTTTTAGTTTTAAAACTAAAAGTAGATCAAAGTAGAGAGTGGTAATCTTTCTCTCCATTTGGATAGAAATTCAGTAGAATTTTGTATGGATACAGTTACCATCTGGGTATTTATTTATTTATTTGAACATTTCTACGCCACCCCTTGCCGAAGCCTCGGGGCGGCTTACAACATAATAAAATACAATAAAATGCAAAAATAACAATATAAAATTAAAATTAACAATATAAAATAAATATAAAATATAAAAGAAGTCACCCTGGCCAGATAAATAAGCAAATATTGTTAACAATTAAAATGACATTAAATAAAAAGGTCTTCACCTGGCGCCGAAAAACAAATAACCTCTGCAGAGTGTTGATGATAGATTCAGGTTAGGTTCCTTGCTTTTTTTGTATAAATCATTTTCAAGTGGTTATACCTAATCCACCATTTGAAAAGTAATTTGTGTTAAATTAAGGGACATATTCCTAGTTCATACTGGTGAAACTTCAGCTAAAATCTAGCATAAATGAATGCAGTTCAAGACTCCTATAAAGTTTGCTGTTTCTCATTGTAGAGCTCACTTGGAAATAAGTGCAGAGAAATGGAATAAGTTGCTGACATCATTGGAAGAACTTATCAAATGGCTGAATCTGAAAGATGAAGAGTTAAAGAAGCAAATGCCTGTTGGTGGGGATGTTCCAACTTTACAGCAACAGTATGACCACTGCAAAGTGAGTTGTTTATCTTCTTAATGTTCACTTCCTCCCTTTAAAAAATGCTTAGCTAATTTGTAGCATGAGGTAAAACAGCACCAACAATTTATTTATTTATTTATCGATTTATATTCTGCCTTTGTCCTACAAAGGGCTCAAGGCAGCTTACATCTCCTCCTCCATCTTATCCCCACAAGAACAACCCTGTGAGGTAGGTTGGGCTGAGAGTCTGTGACTGGCCCAGAGTCACCCAGTTGGCTCCATGGTGGAGCGGGGACTAGAACCCAGATCGTCTGAGTCCCAGTCCCATGCCCTTAACCACTACACCAAACTCGCTTTCAAGATGGAGGAGGGACCACCACAGCCAGCCAACTGCATAGCTGGTTACAGCCACTCAACACATAGCTAAACCTGTTGCAAAAGGAGTTTCCTCTGAGCAAAGTTCAGAGAGTAAGTAGAGTGGAATAAGTATGTCTGCCAGCAATGCATTCAATATGCTTACCAAACACAGTGGCTCTCCTGTTTCTTAGGTATGTGAATATGAATCCATACTTGGAGAAGTGCCGGAATCTATTTAAATGTACAGGATCATTAGCTAAGTGGCAAACACTTTCCAAAAGCAAGTCTGGGAAGTGCCAGGCAAAATAGTATTTTCCATGAGATAGAAATAAATGCCCACTTGGTAGAGAATCATAAATATTCAAGAGTTTATGTATTTATTTATATATTTTTCCTATACCATTCATTAAAGATCTCATGACAGTTTACACAATTAAAAAATTAAATCAACAATAAAACAATTAAAAATTACTTAGTATTGTCACTATTAAAAAAACAATGTAAGGCATGGCATTTTGTATCATATTTAATATTTGATTTCAGAAGGAAAATGTTCCCAGCTCCTTTATTTATTTATTTATTTATTTTTACACAGACAAGAAGGCTTTTCATTTATTTGGCATTTATGCTTGATAGAAACTCATGAATACAGTTCCGGGTATAAGTGTACAGTTTAATATATTTGTGTTTAATCATAAACTGAGTTTAGTTCTAAAACCACCATCTGGAAAAATTATTTAAATTAGAAACAAAAGTGGTTCTTAATCTTTATCACTTCTGGCTACTGGAAAGAGAGAGAAGGGATGCAGAGAGGCTGGATGGGTCCTGCATTACTGATATTTAGGTGCCCAGCAAAAGTATGTCTATTACTTTAGACTTGAAACAACTACTAATATTAGTTTATGTGTTTTCTAACAGTGAGACTGGATTTTACTCTTTTGTATTAAGTGTAGCTATTATAGTTTGTCACATTAATCTGTATGCTTTATTGTATTGGTTTCTATCTTTCTATTGTACTCTTATCATTTCTTACTATTTTGTTAGTTGCCTTGTGAATATAAATATAATTAGTTGAAAGATGTCAGATAGGTAAGTGTTTGGTAGTTTCTGACTATACAGTTAAAGCTAGAAGTCTTATTGAGTCCACTTGTAAGCATTGCTCAAGAATGATGGAAAAGTCTAGACTATCAGCTCAACCACACTGCACATAAGTTGTCCTGCTTAAAGCCCACTGAAATGAATGGAAACAGGGTAAGACGTTTGTGGATTGAATCCTGTCATGGCTGTGGACTGATGTTGCTATATTGTTTTCTGTATCATAAGTTGTTTGCCATAGTTAACACATTTGTCTTTACGAGAGATCTACATCCTACAGCTTCTGTCATTATTTTCTTTTAAAGAAAAAATCATGATCAGGTAAACTGCTATCTATAGCAATTTACTATGTCTCATGGAAAACCCCATTAGGATTATTTCTCATCCAGTTCCGCTGTTGTCATGAAATCATAGCTGAATGTAGGACAAAACCAAGCATATTCATATAGGCAAAAGAACAATATAATAAGTTTATTTTTAAAATAACATTATAGAGCTAATAAAGTTTAACATCTCTGGTTGTTATATGTTTGTTGCATTGGATTGCTCATAAACAACAAAGGTGCTACTGTTGCTTTATAAAACTGGCTATGTTTTCACTTAAGTTTCACTCTCTGTCCAATCATAAGCCAATTTCCCCACTAAGCTCCACTTTAATACATGTTGTACTGAACGCTTGCTTATCTTTCAGATTCCCTGAGGATAAGGCTCCATAGCGTCAAAGTTTTCCCAAGACTTTACCTGAAGTCTTCAGTTTGGGCCTGCAACCACAATTATCTCAGATCCCCTGTACCCCCATTACTTGAGCTACTCTCAGAAGGTTACCTTAGGAAACTCTCACTACTCACTTGCACACCTTGACCACCTCTTGCCTCAAGTGATTTCAGCCTCAGGGTTGTTCTTCAGTTTTCCTTCAGCTGCTGGCATCTGCTGCTGCTGCTATTCACTGACCGACTCTTGACTCAGAAGGCCCACTCACTACCCCTACCAGGGCTGAACCTGTCCTTACACTTTCTCCAGCCAAGCAATTCCTTTAGGAGCAGCATTCGACCACCACCACACACAAATAATTGACCAATAGGTTTGAACAGTGTCCACAAGTTAACCAGTCACACCTGCCCACTTTTTAAATTGCATACTCCTGTATAAAAAGACAGAAACCTTACTTTGGTAGCCACCTCCTAGGTAACAACAAGCAACTACCTGGCAGTTTAAGAATTGCTTGGTGTCAACCTAGCATTCAAGCTTTATATCTCTTTTACAATTAACCCTTCAGGAAAGAGACTCTACCCCAAACAAAATATATTCACATATCTAACTTTTTAATAAGGTAAATGCAGAAGAGATTTTCATTTTTCTGGTTATGCTTCATGAAAAAACTGGGAATAACAGGAATAATAGCCAAAAACAGATTAGGAATGGATAAATTAAGTCATACAGTAATATAATTCTTCAAAACACAAACATTTAGAGAGAGGCAAATTGGTACCCCATATAATTGCAAAATGGCTGTACACCACAGCCTCAACGAGAAATTCTGATGTCCTGCACAGGGCAATAACTGTAACTGAGTCTGCATTGTGCTGCACTTTCTTTTTGGTACAATAATTTTATAATGAACTGTGTTATTGGCTTAGGTGTTACTCCTATAATATTTGCAGTCTAAATAAGGATTATTGCTACAGGTGGGCCTGTAGTATTCTTACAATTCTTAGAAAAACAACTAGTCTCTTGTGTATCATGTTCTGCAACAAAGAGGTTTCAGGGCAGTGATACCTTTCTGTCACCAAAACACCACTGCTCATCTCCACAATGACACTTCACACAGTGTGCTGTTTTAGGCCACTGATGTTTAGTGACGGTGCTAGACTTTGCCTTGTTCCCAGCACTTCATAATTTATACACATAGACCTCTCTACCTCATTTGGTTCCTGCCATCTCTTCTGTAACTTCTTATAGTTTAATTTGTTGTACAAACTCCAAAATAAGTTATAACACCTTTTTTTGTTTAATGTTGTTCATTTAATAGCTTGCTCTCCTTCTGTTCACTTTCCCCAGTGTATTGCTTCAAAAACACTATGCAAATAAGTAGGGGTAATGCAATTTTAAATTTGTTTGCCTGATTCATTTGAGTGCCACCAAAATGTACTTGAGCAATGGAAGAATATATATTCATTTTCTTAATTTGCCTTGAGGTTATATTAGCAAAAGTAACATTTTGCATAAAGAAGTTCTGAGAAAGCAAGAGAACTGTACAAGCAGAGGAGCAATAAAGATAGAGTGGCACTGAAACAAATAATAGCCATTAATAAATACATGTACTTTCAAATTATTTGACCTCCTAGTGTTTTATCACTTTTATGTTGTTGATTTTGTAAGAGATCTATTCTCTGTTAGGCACAGTCCTATAGCCATTGGTTGCATGGTAATCATTCTTTGTTCTGTTATTAAAGTTTCTTTTGGTGATAAAATGTATGAACTACTATAAATAAAGCACAAGAAGGACATAATTGTGATTGAATGCAAATTTAAAAAAATATTCGCTTCCCTAAATGCTCTACAGTGTTGAGTTTACACAGTCACAGGACAAGTACGTGAACCTTGCAAAGAATGTACTTATCTGTGGCATAAAATGAATGGCAGGATGAAACAATTTCCCAATCTTCTCAACCTCAGAATCTCAAAACAAGGAAGATGGCTCCCAGAATTAGAGACTTTGCAGAGTACAGTGAAAAATAGAAAAGGGTCAGGCTAGCTGTCCCAGAGGACTCTGAAAAGCCAGTTCCCCAGAGCAATGGTGAACTTGGTTCTATATAGATGTTTTAAACTTCAACTCACATCAGTCCCAGGTAACATGGCCCATGGTCAAGGATATTGGAAGTTGTAGTCCAAAATGTGTGGAGGACACCAGGTTCAGGAAGGTTGCCCTATGGTATATTCTGAGCTTTCTGGTTGGTAATAACCCTTTAGAAGAGCCTTGATTTCTTTCCTTTTATAGTTTGTTGGCTTGAAAATGGATGGCCTCTTTCCTCATTTTCTAGCAGGCTTTGAAATGAGGCACCATTGACTCGAGTACATATTTTCATAATTATCTTAGTTCTGAAGAAAGACTGAGGCAAGCATAGAAGGCAGCTCTTACCTTTGTAGATACTTAATTGAAGCATATGCCTAAAGGTGTATAGAATAGAGGCTTTGTCCTCTGCAGGAGCTGGAGGAAAAAAATTGTAGCTTTCTTTTGTCCTTGCAAACCTGTATGAGGCACTGCTGCTGGGGAAAAGCCATTGACAGAAAACTGGAGTAGGCAGATGCAAGTAATGTTCTTGTATGATTCTGTCATGGCTCCTCTCCCAATTTTCCCCATGGAAAATAGCTTTTGCTGTTCTAAACTTATTGTTGACAATGGAGGGAATCAATCTGTATTCCAACTTTGGCTTTATCGGAACACAAAGAAGACACTTCAATAGCATGATGCAAAAATAGCAGAAATTCTGCATCATCACGGTTTCCTAATAGACAGGAAGAAGTTATATTGCCCTATGTGGAGGTATACCTAAATGGTGTGTCTTACTGCATCTTCTTTTATTTAACAGTATGGTGATAGCCTTAGTAATAAACAGCATGGTCAGCTTGTATGGATCATTAAAATAAAAAATGCCGTTGAATTTCTGCACAATTTAATGTTGAGCATAGATGGAAACCCATAGTTCCATTCATGTCCCATCTTCTATTTTCTTTCTTCTTGGGGGCTTAAGATAAGCTGATATAAAACTCTTATTGATCCATAGTGTTTTTTTCCTTCTTTATCAAGGAGGTCTGGTTGTTCACTAATTTCTAATCATTTACATTCATGTTGGTAATTACTCATTGGACATAGCACATTATGAAACAGTGCCTAATTTGTTGCATACTAAACAATCATGTCCACTGCCCCAGGTGTGGCTAGTGGCACATGTGAGTGTTCAGATTCTATTGAGAGTGTTATGGGCCATGAGACAGTAGGATAAGTTACCAGTTTTGTTAATTTCATCAGTTAAAAACTGAATGCCTATTAGCTTAAGAGGGTTCTTACTTGGTAAATCCCAGCAGTTTGTGGTCATTTCAGTTACTCGTAAACCCACCTCTTCACTAGCAGATCTTGAGAAGCTCTTGCTCTGTTCTAGATGACCAAAACAAAAAAGGCTGCCAGTCATTTAGCAGTACCTGCATACAATAAAGAAAGAATCATGTGTAAGGTTGTAACCCTCTCATTTCACCACCCTAGTTCTTTCGGTTGGAGCATCTTGCTACAGTTTCACAACTTCCTTAACATCAGCAGTTTATGCATTCCATATTCTTCATTTTGATCTGAATTCTGGAGCCAGAGTATCAGAAGCACTGAATTCTTGTAGAAATTATGCAAATATGAACCTCTCTTTTTGAATTTAGTTTTTGTACATTTTACTGTATTACCTAATGTGGGTTTGATAGGTATGAGAATGAGTCATAAATGATGCAGAGCAATTAAGTGCTTTCTTTCAAATGCTGGCGATCTTATTCCTTTGCTCATCTGACTTCTCAGGTTTCAATAAGTATTGTGCAGGCACATTCAGACATAGCCTAACTATACAGACATTCCTTCCACCACCCTGCAATTTCTAGCAGTCAAATTGTGCACTCAGTACCACATTCTGAGCTTGTTCTATACTTGAATAGAATTTTGGTATAGGCACAGCATATTTCTTTTGTCATTTCTTTACCAGTTCTGTCCAGGGAAAAAAGTTTGTTCAGTTTCATGTCTCTTTCCTTTATTCATGTGTAAGTATAAGATAGGAAAATGAGACCGTCTCATACCTCCAGCACAATGCACATCTGTGATGCAATGCAAATGATAAGACAGTTGTTCTCATTGTAGTATTCACAGGATATGTTAGCCTTACACAGTTCTTGCACTGACTCAGCTCTGTGTATGTGTATACAGTGATAGCATAGGCTCTGAGACTGAACATCTCTCCCTATTGACATAGAATCAAACTTGTTTATACCACTGCTAGGAATGAAGTACTGATGCAGTATGGAATTAAATAGGATCACACAACTTGCATTCCATTTTTTTCTATAATGAAACATGGCAAGTGACAAAACACATTATTACTATTTGTATTAACTAAATTATATAAGCTGGTGTTTTGAAAGGATCACTGAAAGAGAAAATTCCTGAAAATATATTTCAGGAGGTGAGCAGAGTATATTTCATTCTGTCCCTTCTGCAAAATGGTTTAGCTGGATTTACAGATTTTCTTTCCAACTACTGCCCTTTGTACCTCAGTAAATCCCCTCTGGGGATTGGGGGATCCCCCAGAACAGTTGCTGGGAGCTGCAGGGATCTGAAAAAAATGACAGAATCATGTTGATGGAATGGAGCCCTTCCATTTTCAGTTAGGATTCAGGCCTGTGGGCTGATCTGTGGAGCACTGAGAATGATTAGTGGGAGTGCAAGATCGCAAAAACAGGCTGGCAAAGCATGTTGAAAGTCTATGTTAGCTACCTTGTGGCTAAGCTGCTAGGATAGAATGAATAGACTGGAATTGTTTTGAAGTGTGGAGGAAAAGTGAGATTGCAAGCTGAAGCTGCAGAAGGAGAATTAAACATTGTAAAAGCTTAACAGAAATTGCTGTACAAAAAAGATATTATAAGGCTTAATAATGAAATCTGAAGAGGAGAGTGAGACATGCTGAAAAAGCAAAAACATACAATATAGAGGATGGGTGTGCTTAAAGAAGTGAGACAGTGCAGTTGTGGAACAATTTAAAAGAAAGTATACAGAGGATGAAGGCAAACAATATAAGCAATTGAGGAATCATCTGATGCTGAGTGGTAGAAAGAAAAGATAGAAGATAAGAATCATGTAGGAGTATTTTATTAGTAGAAAAATGGTAATTTTTAGACTTGATAGAGGAACTTACCCACACAATGATAAAATAAGCAAACATTAAAACTTTAGGACTACAAAAGGAGCTAAGACCCTTTGTTTGAACAAGTGCATGCATCAGTGGTGATGTGTTTCCTATGTTCTTATTTTCCCATGGTCATTCCTAACACCTCCTGGTAAAAGGGCCGCAGGTAACTTGGCTGGGAATGGCCTGTGTGTGAGCCAACTAGAAAGCACTGCTTTCATAGTAGGCAGTGCTTGCTAGATGGGCCAATTATCTTCCCCAGTGTAAGGCAACTTCATAGTTTCAAGCTTTAAAAAGGGATTTCTGTGAGTCTTTTCCTAACTTTAAGATGATTTTGCTCCTGGCCTTTTTAGTTTGTTTCCTGAACTTCAGTTTCCTTGCAAATAAGCATGGAAAACAGTAGCTGCAATGAGAGCTTGGAAACTGCATAGAAAAGGCTGAACCATAGCTTTGCAGCCAAAGGCAGTTGTCCTGCCTGGTGGAATGTGCAATATATGTGTGCAAAAACAGAACTGGTACAGGTAGAATCTTTTATTTATTCACAACATTCACATACCACTCTACATCCAAACAGTGGTGAACAAAAAGGATAAAAGGAATTAAACCCAGTATTACATGTTTTAAACTGTACTGTACAAATAGAAACTGTAGCTGGACAGTTTGGGAAGGATTATTGAAATAAAAGTGTATTCAGCAGGCACCAGAAACAAACAGTGGTGGTACTTGCCTGACATTCAGAAACCACGCAGTTTCACAGAGAGTAAGCTACCATGGTGAAGGCTGTACTCTAGGTAGATTCCAGCTGGGCCATAGGCCATATAGGAGTGCCTAATCTGATGACTGCAGTGACAGGGTAGGTTGCTAAGGGAGAAGATATCCTCTTGAGTGCTCTGGTCTCAAGTGGTGCATTTGAAGCTGCTATGTGAATTGTACCATACTGTTTTGCTTTAAGCCCACTAATGGCATAATTTGGTAAGTCACTATAGCTATTGAACAACCGAATGTAAATTGATTTTTTTCTTAAATGCATGCTAACATTACAAAGTCTATGCTGCAAAGTGTTCTTTTTTCAAAATGAACATAGCCCTTTAGGAAAACTGGATTAATAATAAGTAAAAATGAGATTGCCAAAATGTAGGTTTATAGAATCAATAGAAATAATTTTTTCTGTGTTTTCTTTTGTCTTCCTCTTTTTGATTCCCAGAGAAACTAAGCACTCTTCACAAAGTTTGTTGGATTTATCTGAAGGTTGAGGCATTTAAAATAATTAGTACATTTCTATGTTTGTTTGGTATAGGCAAGCTTATTTGAAAACAGCCATGCATAAATTGGAAGCTGTTTATACTATCTAACATTGAAAAGCTTATTCCACTTTTAGAAGTAGAGTGAGAAAATAGGAATTCTCTCTTGTTTGAATTCAGAATGCACAAAACTAAATAACACAGCTTTCTAACTAAACATTCTGCAGTTTAGTAGACAATTCTCTATAACTGACAAAGCCATGGAAAACACCTTCTTTCTCTATCGTTCACCTGTTCATGTGCTGGCCTAGCTTCCATCTTGTTGAACCATTGTGTAATAAGACTACAGTGAGTAATCACAGTGAGAAGAGTCACGTTATTACTCTGGTTAACTTCAAACCACAGTTTGACATCTAAGTTTGGTTTGCTAATTGAGGTTTGAGGTAACAAATGGTAAGGGGCAACAGCAATTCACATACATTGTTTCCAAAGAGAAAGAGGCATTGAATGAGTACAGGGCACTCCTATCATGGGTAATAAACTAGAAGACTGCGTAGTGTTACATCTTCAGTGGGCCTGAGAGATACAACTTGGAAATAGTTGGTGCCAGGATCTTTTTTCTGTTGCACAAAGAAATTCATGTGTGTGAGGCTCCTGAGTAACAGGTTTTCGCATCATATTTTGGTTTTCCTCAGTGATTAGGCTTATTTCTGTAGTTCCTCTAAAAACACTCACCTGTATAGGCAAGCCTGTTTTTTAAAAGAATTGCATTTTCTATGAAGTCACTCCATTTGCATCAATGCAATTCACTTTGGTATCTATTGCTGTTATTAAATGCTTTCCCATAGCAACTTTTAATGCCAATTACTGAATACTAGTGCCCATGGAGGCTTTTCTTCAAATCCTCACTAAGCTAATTTGTATACATTGATCTATTTGCATGCCTTGTAGGAGAACATTCAAATGAAAAATGGCTGATAGCAACCAAAGGCTAGCAGTTTTTCACTGCTTGTATTAACTAACATGTTGTTTGGGAACTTCCATAAAATAGTCAGTGTGTCAGGTTACTTTGATAACAAGAGAACATAGCAATATATCTGGTACTTTAGAATAATTTCATTAGGTATCCTATTCCCAATATGTATATGCTTGTTTTCTTCTTTGGCTTAACATGCAGAGATCAGGTAAGTGCCAGCTCATATGGCCCTCAAGAGGAGGAGTTCGTACATTTTTAAGGCAACCATGCTTTGCATATTTTCTTTCACCAAAGAAGAATAGGCAGTGAAACTTGCTGTATTTATTGTCACGGATGTATCAAATCATATTTTTAACAGTATTTGAAAGAACACAGTTCATTGTTGGAGGACATTGTATTGTAAAGATCTATCCAGAAAAACGAGTGCAGTGTTAAATGTGATTAAAGAGGTTAAGATTAAGATCAACCCCTTGGAGAAAAATAATGTGATTAAATCAGGACTTTAACAAGTTGTACGTTACACAAATGTGACAGGATTCAACTACATCCAGGAATGAGAGAAAGTACTGCTTAATTGAAGAAATATTACACAAGCCTGAAGCATAATTATCTTCATTAAGGTTCCCCAGCACCATTTGACATAACTTGATTTCTTTTGTGGGTCATAAATGGAGACTTTCGGTATTCCAAAGGAATTGCTGGTTCAGTTAAAGGAAGTGTTACATTGTATCTAATTTCAAATGGTTCTGATGTTGTATTCTCCTGCTTTCCTTAATGTATAAAAATGCAGGGAAATGAATTATGACCATGGACTGGATCTGTACTTTATGTTAGCAGAATCCCACTCATAGGAGGCTTCTGGCAATGGCAGTCTTACACATTCCCTTCCCACTGCAGCCACCCTCCAGAGCACTGGCGCTGGGAGGCATGGGGAAGATGATACCAGTCCAGTCATCTCCACTGCCTTCTTCCAGTGGGAATCTGTCTTTTGTGTGGAAGTGTGGATCAGCCCTATGAATCTTTCTGGTGTCACAAGATGAACAATGTTAACTATTAATGATTTTGTTGTATCAACATTATTTCAAACATTACACCCATTATCAGATGCCAGTGAACATGTCTGGCTTCCAACATGAGCTCCAAAAGCACATATAGAGTACTTTCCCCACTGTATTTGTCAGTGCTGGGTCACTGTAGACAATGCAAGAAAATATCATCGGTGTCCTCAACACCAGTGCTGTCTCAGAGTTGTTCCTTAACAGGTTTCCAGAGTTTCAATATTGTTCAGCCTGCCTTATACTTATAATACATTTGGAATTTATATTCCTTGGATTTCAACACATGTTTGCAATGAATATGTGAATGCTACATGAATAGGCTCTGCCCAGATGATTCAAGAGTGTGACCCCACTTTGCCCTTTACACATAGATTGTACCCCTGGTTTCTGCATGTGGCTAGTAGACCAATGTAGAGGAATCAAGTTAATTATTCACTCATAATTAACTGATCCTGAGTGAGAGAAATTTATATCTAGGGATATTCTTGCATCAACATTTAGTGCCACAGCTGCTATTTTTTTATTCAGTTAAAGCAAAAACTTGTAGATAATGAATCAAGTCTCACTTAAACATTTATTTATTTATTTATTTATTTATTTATTTATTTATTTATTTATTATAGACTTGTTTTCTGTAATCAGCCTGAGGGCCCTCTAAGCAGATCACAATCGTTAAAACATATAACAACAATAAAAGCAACAATTAAAGTGCAATGAAGAAACGACAATAAAACAAGACAATACACAACAGAGGGCCATAATTTAAAACTGTACAGATTAAACAACAAACAAGTTAAAATTATCAGACTAAAATCAATTATTAAAATGCTACGTGAATAAAACTGTTTTCACCTGGCACTGAAAAGATTATAGCAAGGATGCTAGATGACCTGCTTTTGGGAGGCTGTTCCTTAGGTGAAGCGCAACTACAGAGAAGGTCCCTCTTCTATTAGCCATCCTCCTTGGGAAACAGATCTTAGGGACTAGGTAGGCACATATGGGAGCTGCTGGTCCTTCAGGTACCCTAGTCCCAAGCCATTTAGGGCTTTATATGTTAAAACAAGCACTTTGAATTGGGTCCAGATCTCAACTGGTAACCAATGAAGAGGATAAAGTATTGGTGTCATATGGGCACGCGGTCCCGCTTGCACAGGGGTCTCAAACTCAACTTACCTGGGGGCCGCTGGAAGTAGAGTCTGGGTGAGGCTGGGCCGCATCAAGTATTCCACCACCGCGGTGCTGGTGGGCCGCTCATCCCGCGTCGCTCCCGGAGGCCGGCCCGGGCGCCGCCAGCTCTTTGAAGGCCCCTCCCCCATGCCCCACCCATCCCGTGAGTTTGAGACCCCTGCGCTTGCACCAGCAGCCATGCTGCCCTGTTCTGTACTAGTTGAAGTTTCTGGACTGTCTTTCAGGGCAGCCCCACATAGAGCACATTACAATAGTCCAGTCAAGAGGTTACCAGAGCGTGGGTGACTGTGGCTAGGCTCTGCCTGTCCAGGTATGGTTGTAGTTGATATTTTAATTACAGCTGAAAGAAGGTGCTCCTGGCCACTGAGAATCAAGTGATAATTTCAGATCCAGGAACACCCCCAAGCTATGAACCCTTGTGAATACTTTCTATTTGTAGGCCTAAACCTGCCAAATTTGGGTTATTTCCAACCAGAATTATTCTACAATCTGCTTCATAATAGAGGAACACACACACACACACAAATGGATACAGTGAATTGGTATTGCCTGGTAAAATTTCTTTCAGAACAGGATTTTCATTACAACTGAGCTTCTTAGTTTCTTGTAAACCCATATAAAAACTATAGACACATAGTCACTGCTCCATGCCCCATCCCCCACAAACTTTTCCATTTCTCCCCAGAACCATAAAGTAAACAAATTTGTCCAACACCTGGCTCAGTATAATGACAGGGCAATTCAATCCTAGTGGACTGTATTGGGACATAAATATGTCAAAGAACAAAGAGATTTAGGCTCAAATAAAATGTATGCTTATATCACTGAGCTGGAGCTTGTTTCAGATAACATTCTGCTTTTAAGGAGACCCATCTTTTCTAATTGAAAATGGCTTTGCTGTCATCTATCAGATTTTTTAAAAAATGTCAGAGTTGCCTGTTCAACATACGCATGGGAACATGTTTGATAAAGTTACAAATGAGTTAGCATATTTGAAGCTAGGGTTATATTTTTGGCTTGGTGCTTGTATTGTTAGAAGATGCTACACATTTTGAAAAATAAAATTTTGACATGAAGAGGCAAACATGTTATACTGACAGTATCTGTCCTAAATAAAATATAACTCCAGTCCTAGAATAGGTTTTGTTGGAACTCATTTTGAGGAGTTGTTGGCTTTCACATAATATTTTATAAATGTATTCCAGGGAGAATGTACACATTCATTTTTACTGTAGGTGAATATAGATGAAATCCCCAGTAAAAATGAAAAATAATCCATATATAATTGCTAAAGTTTTTGTTTCCAAAATTATATTTCTTACCTACATGTGTTATATTACCTTTCTTGCAGCATTCTTATACTGACATCAAGACAGCTATGAATATTTTAAATCATTATGTGTATTTATATTTCTTATATTTCCAGCAGCAAACTAGTTTTGCATAGTGACTTAACCCATTCATTATCTCCTTTGTCTGTATTTGGTATAATTCTTATTTTGTATCATAAGGAAACACAATCTGATCAAGGGAATGAAACAGAATCTGTGATGTATTTTATCAATAATCTTAGTTTGCAAGTGACCCTCCTGCTTTTCTTTTGGAAAGGCACTAAGACGTGAACTGAAGGATAAAGAGCAGGCTATTCTAAATGCTGTAGACCAAGCACGAGTGTTCCTTGCGGATCAGCCAATAGAAGGTCCTGAAGAACCAAGAAAAACCTTGCATTCAAAGTCAGGTCAGTTTTCATCATTGCCATCGTATTAGGCAGCATGAACAATTGAATGAATAAAAAATTAGAAAAACTGGAAGAATAAACTTAACTTCTTAAATTAAAAGAATTGTTTTATTGAATATGTTAAAATGATTGCAATGATAAATATTAATTGTTCTCAAAAATTAATTGTGCATTGTGCATTGTTTTGTAACAAGTGATCATAGCATTTGTATTGGGAATCCCAAGCAATCGCTAGAATAAAAATTGTTTGGTAGCAGAATGTGGTAGCTTAAGACCATTATTACAGATGGTAAATTGTCCAGGAGATGGAGCAGTTGTGAGACTGTCACCGTCTTATGAATATGGTTCAGGTATGTTTTTGTTTTTATTATCAGTTATCAAAGTTGATGTATGGAGACGTATTACCCAGGCTTTCTGCCTGGCAGCCTCAACTGCTCTGAAAATAAGTGTGGGTGGTATAATTAAGCTGAAGATCACATTACATAAATGTTCTCAATTCAGTTTGGTGTGACTTCATTAAAGGGATGTGAGAAATGAACAATTTAAGGATTTCTTAGTGCAGTATCAATGTCATTTCTCCATATCTTTCTATTCAGAGTCCATCTTACTACTGTCTGGGTCATTCTTTTCTTTCTTAACATTAAAGTATCACAAGACTTATGTAAATGTTAATTTTCATAGAAATATAATTATGGATATCAAGCATAGAGATATACAAATATTATTACGCATCTTTGCCTTACTCCTTCAGCATATGTAAAAGTAATTCATTTCAGAGTGTGTTTATATGAATACAATTTATAATACTGTGCAAAGTATGGCTTATTAATGAAGAATCCTGTGCTCCCTGGGAGAGCAGTGGAAAGCTTATAGGATGCTGTTGAATTCCCCCTCTGCCTATAGAGAGGGAGATCTTCTTCCAGAAGCTGCCACCCTAGTGCAGTGGTGGAAGGTTTTCCTGGTCTGACTCTGTGTCTGGCTGTGAGGACAGAAGTGGGGTATTCTTATATGTCAGGGAGGCCATAGATCCACAGGATCCTAAGTCTCCATTACTCCAACATGTCTGCACAAATCAAGCTTGGAGCTGGCATTGTTTAAAAATATAGGAAAGCTGCTGCCTCCAACTTCTGCCCTGGGCACAGCCAACTGCCAAAGGTGTGGTATGGTGGAGCAACCATCACACATTCTTTCCACCCCACCCTCTCCATGGGAACATGGTGCTCATGAGGTAAACGTTTGTATACGTTAAAATTGATATTACCCGGTTGGCTTTTGCTGGCCTGCTTTTCAGTTGTTTATCAACTTCAAACACATTGTGTTGTAGGGCATTTCCTATTGCATACATGCATCTATTGCTCAAGGTTTTACAACTGAATTCCATGCAACTTTTAGTTTTCCTAGTTTCTTCTACTACGATTTTATATTACGAATTCCTGCTGATTAAAACAAAAGAACATTTTCCCCAGGCTAGTTCTTACCAGACTCTCACTGGGTCTTGTCCCCAGCTGTTTTGAATGGTGAAGTAGATGCTATGCTACATTAAGTAGCTTTGATGAGATGCTGCATGTCTATAACTTTAATCTAAACTGCAAGGATTATTATGAAAAAATATTTTCCAAGTTCAAATTTGTTCAGACCAGCACATTATGAGAAGAAGGTAATTGGCAACATTCAGTAGTTAAGAGTATTAGGTTTCTGAGAAATACCGTGGTAAATTGCTTCATTTAAAGTCTGGTTGAGTTTTGAGTAGCTAATTAACACCTGGCTTCTTCTCTCTCAATCATATGTGTGTGCACACGCATGCACGTGCATGTGTATGATACAGACTCCAGTTCAGAAGGTCTTGAAGCTTTAAATGGTATATTCACCTAAGAATCCATGTACATTTAAAAATCTGACTCCCCACACTCCTCTTCTGCCCATTTGACTCTCCTTTTGTACTGTACATGCGGATCATTGGTCCAGAGAGACGCTTCTAGTGAGGGCAGCTTCAGTAGTTTGATTCAGGAGCCAACACTGTTACTTTTTCAGTATCAGGTACTTCTTATTTTAGGCATTTGACAGCATGTGATCTGGTTTTTAATCATGTCTGATTTTTTTTTCATATTGATCATTTAATGTTGCTTTTAGATCTCTGTCTTCCTCTTTCTATCTGTTTGTTTTCTCAGTTTGTAGTTTGCATGTTTGTTTGTATATGGTTTTTATACTGTATTTTATGGTTTTTTAATCTTTGTAAACCACTCAGATAGATGACAAAAGAAACACTTAAAATTGGTAGTGACTGGTGAGATGCAAAAATACAGTCAGAATCCTTAATACAACTTTTCAGCAACCATCATGTAGAAACAAAAAGAACTATTGCAATGACCCATGCAAAGAAATAGACATGAAAAAAGAAAGAAAGGAAAAAGGAAAAACAAGAGACCTCTTCCAGAAGATCGAAGAAATCAAAAAGATTAGGAATGCTTGAAACACCACCAAGGGAATATAATGTTCAACCAAGATAAAGTAGAAAGAATATATGTAGGAATTCTACAGAAGATGAAAATGAAAAAATAAATTCCTTTGAAAAGGAATCCTGTGAAGAACAACCTACAGGATTAGTAGTGAAGTGAAAGCTGCTTTGAAAGCACTTGGGAGGAGTGAAGCACCTGGGGGTAGGTAGAGTACCAACAAAACTTTTCCAAGTTGCAAAGACTGAATCCTGACAAATATGAAACATCAAACAATGACCCACAGACTGGATATGTTCAATATACATTCCATTCCC
Organism: Varanus komodoensis; assembly: GCF_004798865.1. NCBI lineage: Eukaryota > Metazoa > Chordata > Lepidosauria > Squamata > Varanidae > Varanus > Varanus komodoensis. The sequence goes on along the minus strand of NW_025335268.1, from coordinate 41,542,557 downwards.
CAAGAAAGGATGTGCTGAGGAGTGCAGCAACTAGGGGATTATTGCGCAAATTTCACCTGCAAGCAAAGTGATGCTCAGGGTGTTGCACTGAAGAATTTTACCTTGTATGGGAGCAAGAAATGTCTGACGTTCAGGCTTGATTCTGAAAAGGAAGAGGCACCTAAGATCATATCACAAACAATGTTGGATACTGGAGCACAGAAAAGAATTTCAGAAGAAGATGAATCCATGCTTTATAGACTACAGCAAAGTCTTTGACTGTGAGGCTCATGGGAGGCTATGGATGGTCCTGAAGACATGGGTGTGCTTCAGCACTTGAGTGTCCTGATGCAAAGCCTGTATTATTGACAAGAAGCTACTCTTAGGGCAGAATGTGAAGAGATAGAATGGTTTCCTATAGACAAAGGAGTTAGACAAGTTCCAGGTACTTCTTGGTGTCAGGTACGTTATAAGTAGGCAAGACTTACTGGAAAAGATAACCATGCTAGGGAAAGATGAAGGCAGAAGATTAGGAAGACCAAATATGGAATGGATCATTTTCACAAAGGAAGTCAGAACCTTGGGTTTACAAGAGTATTCTGTTCATTCTGAGCATTCTGAATGCTGTTGAATGTTGTAGAATTGCAATAATGAAATTATTTTCATTGGAACTGGGGCAGGAAAGATTTAACCCTCCCCCTGTACATACTCTGCAGTTCTGATGTTGCTTGTTTTGTCCCGTTTTTGTAAGGCAGAAAAATTGGATACCAATATGGCAACTCTGCTGACTTCAACTAGATAGGGGCCAGCCATGCAGTGAGCCTCACTGGCTGATCATTTGCATGGGCTCCTTTACCTGGCCCAGAATCATGTCACTCTAGAAACAAAATTCTCCTGAGCCACCTGTACAGTGGCAGACAGGAAAGGAGAGGGAAAAGATTGTGTTGGCTCCAGTGATACACTAGCCAACAATTTTAGTAGAGAAGCTTGTTTGTTCATTTTATTAATTTCACCCAAGATGATCCTCTTTCTCTTCTCCATTCATCCTCCCAACTACCCTGTGAGGTAGGTCAGACTGGGAACTAGTGACCTGATTCATGCAATCCACAGGTTTTTTGTGGGAGCCCAGGAGTGAGTTAGCATCCTAATAGTCAGCTGTTTTTAGTTATTTGCTAAACAACTGAGTAACATGGCATTTCAATTTGAATTTCATTTCAGTTTTTTTAGTTTCACATTCCATAAAAAGCAAGACATGACATGTATTGTAATTGATTTCAAATTAACTTTAGATTATCTTTAGGATTAATGCTTCATAGTCATGAACCATTAGTACTGCTGTTGCTGAAAGAGTAACCATATTTCCTTTTTTATATGGAAGAAATGCTTCCTTACTTTATGTCCTGAATTTCCCACCATTCAGCTTCAGAGGATGTGCAAGCTTTTTATGAGAAGGCAAAAATATTTACCTTTCCACATGCAATTCATAATTTTATATTCTTCTATCATGTCCGACCTCATTCTCCTTTCTACCCCTAATGTGACCATTAACAACCCCAAGCATTGCCTTTCTGTTGTACTAGAAAAGGAGGTATGCTCTAATCTATACATTTTCCATCCTTAACTAGTATGAATGCATATTACTTTCTTGATAATGAAGGAGAGAAATAGAAGATGAAGGTGAATGGATGATTTTTAGAAGCAAGCTGGAAAATACTGGTGAAATTCTGTTGGTAATAGCAAATGATTATGCAATAGCAAAGGTTATTTGGATAGATATGTCATCCTAAATTAAGCATTTACCATCTGTTCTGCCCTTTCATTACAAAAGTAAGAACTGCAATAAATCATAGTTGAAACATAAAAGAAATATTTGTTACAAGTAATTTACATGCATGCATGCACTTTATTTATGTTAGGCAACACCTGGCAGAGCTGCCTACTACAGGTGTGAAGAACAGAGGTCACATCCGTGACAGCATTGGTTACCAAACATGCTTCCTCCAAAGGCTGCTTTAGGAGCTTTAAAACCAAAATTTATTGGGGCTTAGTAAACTTTTTTGACATTAATGTTGAAGCTGGAACAGGTAGAAAGATGTAATCTGTCCACCCTGCTAATGACAGGAAGTTCACTTAACATGATTTTTCTTTGTCAAATAAATGAATTGAAGAACAGAGAACTTTTCATATTTTCTGAGCAGCTGTTGAAGTGAACATAATGTAATAAGTCCTGTACAAAGGAGATGTACTTCTTATCCCTTAAAGAGCAAAATGGTAACAATCAGTGCACAGTGTTGTTTTCCGCAGGACAAAGAAGCTGTGTGTTACCATGCCAGCTTGTGGTGAAAAGTTACTCTAAGGGAAATGTTCACCACTAAAAATTTCTAATTTGTTAGTACTATTACCTTGGGCAGTTTCTGCAGTGATGAATGTGGTCTCTGCTTTTCTGGAATTAAGTACTCATTAAATATATTTGGTTATCAGAGTGGAAGGTATGCTTATATTCAAGGTATGTTCATATTCTAAGTGAATAGATTGCAAGGATCCCTTGGGCTAAGTATCCCAGATGGATGTGGGCCCAGGCACTGGTTTGCCCTGGCATAGCTTTTCAAAAGAGGAGTGAACCAGAAAGTTTGTTCTAAGCCAAGACACAAAAATTTGGTCTCGTTTTGGGGGGCAAACATGATAGAACCCAAATGTCAAAAATCCCTTTTCCTTCCTACTGTGTGTTCAGATCAGCTGTGTTGGAGTATTGAGATAGTAGCGTTTTGATTTGGTATCTGGTCTCTATTTGAGCACTGTTTTCTTTCTGGAAAAGCTTTCAACTTTTTTATTTGTGACTTGCAAGCCAGCTCAAAGCAATCTGAGTGCTTCAGGATGGAGTGGATGTAGTTGCAGGCCACAGTTTAGTAATCACCGGCAACAGGTGTATTGTTAAGAAGAGCTTGTGAGAAGCAATACATTTTTCAATTCTTCAGGAATCCTTATTCTTTCAAAAATGCAATGCTACTGACATTGGCTTGTTTTCGATTACAGAGTTGACCCCTGAAGAAAAAGCACAGAAGATTGCCAGAGCGATGCGTAAGCAGTCTGCTGAAGTGAGAGAGAAGTGGGAAAGCCTCAATACCTGTGCCAACAGTTGGCAGAAGCAAGTGGACAAAGCACTAGAGAAACTGAAGGACTTACAGTGTTCTATGGATGATCTAGATGCTGATCTGAGGGAGGTAGAGAATGTGCGAAGCAATTGGAAACCTGTTGGAGATATACCGATGGATTCATTGCAGGATCACATTGACAAAACGACAGTAAGCACACATCTCATTTTGAACATCATGCATTTTGAAACAATGCCTGTGTGTAACCTGAGTCCTAGCAATACAAAGCCTTAACAAAATTATACATAGATGTTCATAATCTGTGCCAGTGCCCTGCTATTCTCCTACTCAGTAAAATATGTTCAAATATACCAATCTTATTGGGAATGTGTACATATTTTATATCATTTTATAAAACATTTTAATTTATTATAATGCCAGTATGGTAGCAAAGGACATAACACTTCGTGTTTTGTTCCATAGAGTTTTGTATTTCTGAGCTTGTTCTCGGTAGATTTGTACTATGTGAATATAGGTCTAAAACTCACATATGAGTTATCCCCCTAAGTTATCCCGCTACTGCCATTATATGCAACAGCACAACACATGAGGTATTCTTCAAAGATATTAAAGCATCTTTGACGCATGGGTCTGCGGATTTCACTGCTGCAGTTTTAAATCAAATTTCAAATTGGACCTCACAGTTAGGGAATGTTGCCTTGGCTATAAAATCTTTGGCTTTTGATCCACAAATACATTCTCCATATGTTAAACTCTCGCAAAGCACCTCCCCACAAAATGCCTGGGTCCTCTGGCATTAGACAAACAGCACCAGCAGAGATAACCTTTCAAAATTAACAAAACTCAACATATTCATTAAGGGAAAATTGTTGTTATTACTAAACATTTCCTAATGATTATTACATGTTACTCTTCATATAATAGTTTGAGATTTCTTAAAGGTTCTTAAGTATCCCTTGTTGCTTACCATTTCAAACAGGTAAGAGAGTCTTCTCATACTAAATAAGCTCTCAATAACTTTCCCTTGAGGGATTTTCCTAAACTCAACCCTAAATAATTCCTCACAAGCAAGAACAGATGGGGTAACACCAGTATTCTTCTGCCTTCCACTCTTGCTTCTTCTGACTTCTGGAATGATTCAAACATTCCAGGGCCAAAGTGCTGAAGGTCCCTCTGGTCAGACATAAAACCCAGACTTAGAGGGCTCAGTCCTGTAGAGATGAGCATCCGTCCCAAATTCAGAGGCTCATGCTGATTGTTTTTGCTAGATGGCCATTTGTGGCTGTCTAGCCAACAGTGTTTCAGAGAGAGACAGGACTGGAGTGCTTTCAGGATATCTTATATCTTGCCATTACATTCTCCTCCCTTCCCTGATCCTAAAAAAGTCTCTGTAACCCCTCTCTGGGGATGCTTTCTTAACATTTCTTAATGAGAGCTGCCAACATGGTTATTTCCCACCAGGCACAGTGGACTGAGAGTGGGATTGGAACCCCAGTTTGTTTCTCCAAGAACAGAACTGTGCCTGAATTACTCTGTGGCTTTTCAAGCAATGTCCAGGGACTATAGGCTCTGTCTATCTCTGCATTACAGACAGTTGGTTTGTTCATAAAATTATTTCATTTTGTATATTAATTTAAAAATTGAGTATGAATTATAAATTTAATAACTGAATTTGTATTTCAATGTTTTTAATATTATTGCTAAGTTTATGAGCAAGCCAAGATATTCATGTTTCATTTTGTATTCTTAAAATCACAAAGTGACTTTAGGTCTGTAAGGAACACTAAAAAATTGCATATTTCCCCCCAAATGACTGTTCCCCCCCCAACACACATATCTGGAAAAAACATCCTCCCCTCCATTACTTCAAAGCTTCCAGAAATGCTATACTAAGCTTTACTTTGTGAATTTTTTTAAAGGTGGTAAAAAAGTTGTTGAAGTAAGTCTTTGTGGGATATAAGGATTTCTGCAACATCATTTGTCCTTTGGTTATTTTAATTGGGTTGCCGTAGTTTTTAATTGTATTTTGGGCCTCTCATTTCCTTTTGAAATGAAACAAAGAATATAAATGGAGTTAAAAAAATTTGAAACCAGAAAATCCTTGTGGTTACCTTGCCATGAAGCAAAATAAATCTGGTCCTGTTAATGTCTTTGAACTCCCAATATGTTCCACCATACAGACAGAGGCTTTCATATATCATGTTGCAGCGAGTCTAGAAATCCTAGACCATGAAACACCTAAGGCAGAGAAGCTAAGGAAATAATGGTATTGAAGTCAGTGGGTATTTTTGCACTAGACTTAGAGGCTTATTATCTGTCCATTCATGGATCATCTGAAAAATAATAAATTAGTTTGTTTTCGGGTGATGTAGTGTTACATGTAAACACCCTCCCCACTTTTCATTCCTGCTTTTAAATAAAGATAAAGGTAAATTCAGTGGAACTTGATTTATATCCCTGTAGAATGTGATCAAACTTGATTTATATCTTCACTGCTGTTGATTTAACTGTGATATATCCACCCTTTCCCCCTTCTCATTTTAATATAAATACAAAATAATGTTTTTGTAAACTGTTGGGAATACCTTTTCCTGCTTTTAAGGAGTAATTTATCATGTCTTAATGACATTTGTGTGAAGAAAGGTAAAGGGATGTGTATTATGTTTTCAATGTGTGAAAAATAAGAGCATCTGTTGAAGAGTATATTATAGCGTTAGTAGTCTCAAAACCAAAAGAATTCTAAGATTGACTGACTGGTAATTCTTGGGGGAATCAGTAGTGAGTTGCTGAACTACTCTGCTGATTATCTGGAAGTACCAAGTGCTGATGAGCAAACTTTTTCCTAATTTTTCTGATTTATTGAGGCAATGTGCAGTTCACTAAGGGAGGGTCTGCCCTGAATAAATTGAAATACTCTGAGTTCTGACACTTCTGGATTAATCTCAAGGTTTGTTAAGTGCCTGTATCTCATTTTCTTCCTTATTTCCATTACTCACTTAGGGTGCAATCCATCCTCAGTGCACATAAGCTTCTAAGCGTGGAGATATCCGTGCAGGACACAGGGCACAGTGGTGGTGATCTCAGCACTTTGTGCCCTACATTTCATTTAGATGGCCAATTTTCGGCTGTCTAGATGGAACACTTCAGAAAGATGGGGAACGGAGCTGTGCTGTTGTTTCCATATGGAACAGGCCATTGGCCCTATCCCCATCCTATCTCTACCTCTTTCCCAGCATGCTCTTTTTTGTTGTTGTTCAGTCATTAAGTCATGTCTAACTCTTTATGGCTCCATGGACCAAAGCACGCCAAGTCCCTCTGCCTCCAGTGCCTCATGGAGCCTGCTCAAATTCATGTTCCTTGCTTTGATGACACTATCCAACCATCTCATCCTCTGCCATTCCCTTCTCCTTTTGCCTTCAATCCTTCCCAGCATCAAGGTCTTCTCCAATGTGTTCTCTCTTCTCATTAGGTGGCCAAAATATTTGAGCTTTAACTTCAGATCTGTCCTTCCAGTGAGCAGTCAGGGTTGATTTCCTTTAGGATTGACTGATTTGATCTCCAGCATGCTTTGTAGCCTTCTCCAAGACTTACTTTTGAACCCAGACAGGCAGCTGGTGTGTGTTTTTTCTGTGCTGGCTGCAAGGCAGGCATGGCAGGACAGGATCCCTCTGTTCAGGGTCCAAGCTCTGAGGTCTCAGGACTTTGCAGCTAGGACATCAAATAATCCTATCCCCCCTGCCCCCTCCCACAGTGTGGGGAGGTCACAGTTGCTCTTATTGGTGTGGTAAACCTCAGGAATTTCTGACATCCCCCCACCCGCAACAATATTGAGCATTAGTAGCAAAATCATGCTTTATGGTGTGTTTATTGTTTGCTCCTCCCTCCCCATGAAAGCGAAGTCAGTGGGAAGCAATATACCCAGAGCGAGAATGAATGAGGGCACTTGGCATATGCTTTGGATACACTGAGACTGTTGTTGAGAGTAGGCTTTTATTTACTCTTCTAGGCATTTAGAGATGAAATTGCACCAATCAACTTGAAAGTCAGAGCTGTCAATGATTTATCCAGTCAACTCTCTCCACTTGACCTCCATCCATCATTAAAGATCTCACGACAGCTAGATGATCTCAATATGCGCTGGAAACTTTTACAGGTATCCTGTGCTCTTTTTCAGTTGATTAGGAGTTAGGGAGTTCTCCATTCAAGTCTTCTTTTGTATTGCAAAGCAAATTACTTTTAACTGCTTTATTATCTATGGTAATTTATAGTATTTGTATCCAGCTCTGCGCCTAAAAATATAACATACCAAAGGAAAAGGGGTGGGGAGGGAAAAAGAAAAAAAACCCTAATCAGAAATTCTCATTGTTATAAAAAGCTTATACCAACCAGCTGAAATGCTGTAATGGCTTGAATACAGCTAGAGGTTGTTGGTCTTCTTATCATGACCAGCTGTTACAAAAATAACACATGTAACAGAGTAAACACTTTCTTTTCTCACCTGATTTATAACATCTCTTTTCTGCTGTTTACTGCAGTTCAGTTCACACAGGGAACAAAATTAATCTCCAAAGATACGTAGACATATTTTAGATTTATATAATTGCATTATTTGTGTCAGTTTGTAAACCCCAGATTGTCTCCATAAATCATGATTATTAACCTCTTTGGAAAGTTGACACATAGGTATTGATTTATGTATTTATGATAAGATTTTAAACCACCCTTCATCAGAAGATATCTGGCTGGTGTACAAAACTGTTCTGCTTGTATCCTACTTAGAATTTCAGCATATTATAGCTGTTTCCAGTTACCTTACTGCAGCTACCAGCTACCTGGGTGGCTGTCTTAAATGCAGCCTTCCCCAGCTTCATACCCTCCTGGTATGTTTGACTGCAACTCCATAATTCTTAGCCAGCAATGGCCATCTGGAGAACACCTGTTTGGTGAAGACAGTGATAAATGGTGTGGTATGAAAAAAAAATGTTTGTATAAAGCTAGGGCTCTTGTACTCCAGTTCCTGTGAAAGCACATTCTCCTTTACCAGCCTACCAGGTTGCTGAGGTAATTGCAGGATATTTTCCTAGTGCTCTCACACAGACCAATGGCCTGACCGGAGTCTATGAGGAGAGGAGTCTTGTGTGTCGTGTGCCATTGCTATGGAATTCCCTGCCCCTGGAGATCAGACTGGAACCAACATTATGCTGTCTTTGGCACTTGCTGAAGATATCCTTGTTCTGCAAAGCCTTTTTTCCCTTTTTGTAGGCCAGCCACAGTTTTAATGTTATCTGGTTTTTCAATATATTTCTTTTATTCTTTCATCTATTTTAGCCTTTGAGTGATCACCATTCTAGAAGATACCTAAATATAGAGCACTGTACAAATACTATAAATAAATAAAATAGTCAGAAGGAAAACTAAACTTCAGTTTCTGATTGGGGCACAAACCTCCCTAGAGTGAGCTAAGGTCTCTCCTGCTTTCTGGTAGGTTCTGAGCCTGACCTGGGAGCAGCATGAAGTGGTTATCCCCAGGCTATACCAAGGCCATCTCACATTAGCCAAAGTGTGCCCTGCAATGTCACCACCCCATTCCACACTGGACACTTGAACCATATAAAGGAAAATCTAGTGTGGTCTTTCCCAGCCCGATGTGCTCAAGATGTGTTGGTCTACAGCTCCCGGCATTCTTGACTATCGGTCATGTTGACTTCAATCCATGTTAATGGACTGAAGTTGCAAATATCTTGAAGGCTCCAAGTTGGGCAAGGCCCAAGTTCAAGGCAGCACAGAACTGCCTGGCACAGATGAGAAGCTGTAGTGTGATTTCTTCATGACCATCCTGGAAGGTAGCATGACTGGTTCTAGGTTGGTCTAGAGTACTATCCACCAACTACTGATTCCAACATGAATTTCAGAGTTCAAATGGATTCATTCTTGCCAACACCAAAATACTTCAGGCACTAAAAGTTTCCATTAATTGCTAGTGCAGAAATAATCTGGAATTGGCCTGGAAGAATACTCAGTGAAACAATCATGTTAAAAGATATTAAGCTCTATTTTAATATCTCCTGCAACATCTCCTTCAAACCCCTGCGAAAAGTTTTGTATAGTTTCTGCTTAGCTCTGTTTCCTTTTCTGAATCAAGATCTCTTCTCAACATCCAAAGGAAAAAATTGAGAAGTGTAAAATATCTAAGGGTGGTGGTGGGGAATGCTCCTTTATCATTGACATCTGCTCCCTGCAGAGTTTAGATATACTCTGCTGAGAAACAAAGTCCTGTGAGGTGAAATTATTAGCATTTCCGGGGCTTCTCTGTATTCTTGGCAATGTAATTTTGCATTTGGAATGTTTTTTATGCCTTACGGAGATTTGACTAAGCAGTCAGGCTCCTGCTGTATGTGCAAGTGCAGTTTAATTAGCAAACCAGGAGGATGCCTGCCCATCCTGTCAACCAGTAAAAACAGCATGCTCCAAAGTACTTCCTTGTAAAGGCAGCTGTAAGATCAATAGAATCAAATTGAGGCATGCTGACTAGAGACATTTAAACAAGGGAAAAGGAGAGAGAAGCAGAAATTTCAATGAACAGTATTAGTCACTGTGGAAACCTTATTTGTTATTGATTTGCATTGCTTACAGAAAGATCATTACTAGCTTGTATTTAAACATTTAAAACAAGAAAGCAGATGTAAATGGACAGAGTAATCGGCAGTATATCTGATATCTATTTGTTAAAATTGATTGCATACTATTGTGAGAATGGCAGCTTTGTATGATCAGCTGAAACCTTACTAATGTTTTTGCTTGTCAATGTTTGGACATACAGGTATCTGCAGAGGATCGCCTTAAACTACTACAAGAAGCACAATGGGATTGTGGGCCTGCTTCTCAAAATTTTCTTTCCAGTAAGTCCTTGTAAAACATACTGCTTGATTGTGTAGCCTGATCTGGGGGATGGAAAAGGAACTTAATGCAGATTTTGATTCTGAACTACACATCTTTTTTTCCCTCTAGAGTAAACACATGTCCTCTGATATAAATGGGAGTAAGAGGGACCTGTGCCTGTAATATATGTAAAAGACCCATTACCCATTACCTATATGTACCACATTTCTTTTATCATGGAGCTCTAAGTAGCCATTCCCAGGTAGTCCCCTCTTCAAACACTGACCAGATCTGCTTAGCTTCAACATGGTGGCTGCCACACATGCCTTCAGACCATGTGCTAGGACAGTGATCCATTTACTTTAAAGTACTTTTAAGAAATAATGTTGTTTGGTCCTAAGAGTAGATTAACTAGGTACTTGGCAGGTTCAAAGATTCCAAGGCCCCAGCACTGTTTCTTACACCAGGTTCAGACAGCTGTGTTTGACCAGGATAAAATTTGCAAATAGGGATTTAGTTTGGTGATAGTTCACCTACAATAATTAAATACTTGTTTAAAAATTCTGTGGACAGTGTCTAGAAAGCCACGGGGTTTGTTGGAGGCTCAGCACTGATGTTAGACCAGAGACTTCATGCTTGAAATGCCCTGCTTTCACAGCCTCCATGCCACCTGCTTCTGAGTTCACAAAAGTTTAGGGGGCATGGTGGGGAGGAAAATTGGTGCTACCATGAGACATTCTGGCAGCACATCCTCCTCCAGTTAGACAACCAAAAATGGCTATCTAGTAGCTTTGCTGGATGGGAGAAGCACAGTGATCTTCATCTCTATGCTTCTCATGCCCTGCCTAGGATCTCCATAATCATCCAAACTTTGGAGGTTTATTGGCATCCCCTTTTGATTCTGCTCTAAGTGACTTTTTTCCATTTCTAAGCCAAGAAAATGCATCCACAGTGACTGGAATCCCATGCTGTGCTTCTGTGCAGTTCAAGTGCCAAGGATTTCTAGGACTGCAGCCAATACCTGAATTTCTAGTAACCTGTACTGAGAAAAATACAGAGCAAGTTGTCATTCATGGAACATCCAGCTGGGTGAAGGCACTATGGAATGACCATTCAGAATTACAATTAAATATGTATTGAAGTTTCTTTACCATCTTAGTCCTTCCATCTGTATACATATTATTCCATCTTGCATTTCCTTTTGTTCTGAAATGGTCCTATTTTGTAAAACAACCCTTCCACATTATTATCCTTTCCAGGAAAGCCCAGTATACAAATGTACCGTGTTTTTACTATATAATTAAGAGTTGACTGTTTGAGAGAAAGGCATGTCTTCAGTTGTTTTGTTGTATTTCTTGGTAGTTTATTATAATACATGTTATCTTGCTGTATTTGGATTTCTTGATTGTATTGTTTGTATTTTTATTTTTATTTGTTTATTTCATTCATTTATATATTGCCAGTAGACAAGGCTTTCTGTGAAATAAATAATGTTCTTGAGAAATTTTAATTAAAACAAACAGTAATATTTCTCATTTTGAAGCTGAGGTGGAAGCGATAACATTTAAGTTATTAAAGAGAAATCAGGGAAATTGAAATATTAATGAACCAGAGTTCCCTTCTTAACCCTAACCCTAACCCTTCTTAACACAATGGGGGAGGAAGGATTAGTGCATTAATGCAAACTGAGTTCATTTTATTTATTTATTTATTTATTTAAAACGTTTGTATGCTGTCCCTTATGCATGGCATCTCAGGACAGCTTACAATCGTTAAAACAACCACAATAAAACAGCAATAAATAGCAGCTAACCAAAAAACACACAAATTAAATGAAACACCTCAGTCACGCATTTCCTAAAGGGTTTGCAGTTTACATAAAAAGACTAGAATTGGAAGATGGCATTGGTAATTGAGTCTGTAGACTGGATATCTAATTCTTATTTAATGATACCCTACCATCCCATAAGCTTAGAGTGATTTTCAGCCATTTGTCTAGATGTAGTTATGCCCTCAAGTGATTCATAATGTAAGGAAACAAAATAGTAAGGAGGAAAAAAGACTAATGAAATACAAGTGACATTGTAAATACATCATCTTTCTTAAAAAGGAAATTAAGCCACCAAATGCTATGCCATAACCAATGATGCCAAAAATTCATCCAAAAGACAGGCAGCCACTAGCTAAATAATTACTCTTAGCTACAAGTCTGGGTAGTTTGGAACACTTTTAACTCCTTAGAATGCTCCTCCACTTCAGCAGCAGCACCAGTGCCAGTTGTCAGTGGTGAGCACTGGAAAAGCTGTTGTAGATGGGAAGTGCTGATAGTATGTCTTGAGCACTATCCAGGGAGTTGATGGATCTTCACTCTCAGGCCCTCAAGTGCTTCCCACCTTCTCCATATCCAATATCTTTGTATAAATGTAAAGTAAAACTTAATGGATTATTTGTCCACTTCATAACTACCTACTGTATTTGTATTTTCACAGCCTCTGTTCAGCCACCATGGCAAAGATCTGTTTCACATAACAAAGTTCCATACTACATCAAGTAAGTTAGCTTTCTGTTTGGTTATAACTTTATTATAGAAAAGTGAAACTTTGAAAGCTCCATTTGTCTCAAATGCCTTCCTTGTGTTTATTGAAACAAAACAACTATTTTGACTGAAGGAATCAGCTGATTCTAGATAAAGAGATTCAACTGATATTGGATGGATTTGCTTTTTCACCGAAATACCAAGTCCATGGAAGCACAGTAGTGGCAACACTTTTTGTCCTTCAGTTGGTATATTAGCTGCAATCTTATCTAGAGAAAGCAAGTCCAGCCTCCATTATGCATGTACTTGTTACATCCAGACTGGACTATATGAATGAGCTCTGTTTGATGACTTGGAAATCTGATAGAGAATGAGGACATTTGGGTCCTAGTTGGGGCTAGATAGGCAGATCATAAAACAATATCTCTGTGCCAGCTGCACTGGTTGCCAGTGCATTTCTGGCCCCAAATCAGGGTGCTGGTTTTGATCTTTAAAACCCTAACTGGTCTAGCTCCTCGTTGTTTGAAGGACTACTTAAACCTATATGGCCTATCAGGTCTGAGGCACAGGAAGCAAGAGTCTACAGTTAGATCATCAGGACCAGGGATGGAGTTAGTTTGAGTTCTTAGCAGAATGCAAAAGGCAAAGGCAAGGTCAAGTACAAGCAAGGGTCAGATATCCAGCAAGGCCTGGCAGGTCCAGGAGTGAAGGCGGAGTCAGGAACAGACAAGAGCCAGATACCAACAAGGCATAGCAGAACCAGAGGCAAAAGCAATGTCAGAAGCAGGCAAGGATCAGGTACTTGGCAAAGCAGAGTCAAATCAGGGGCAAGAGGAAAGTAAGGTGTCAAAGCAAGACTGGAGACAGGATCAGGCACACAAGCACCTACTACAAAAGTCATGTTGCTGTGACAAAGCTGAGCAGCAGAAGGCAGCCTGTATAGAGCCTCCCCAGGCTTCCAGCTGTGCTGCATGATTGCACAGGCTACAGTCCTGGCAAGCACCTACAAACATGCTCCTACTTCTGCAGATACTTGCTGCTTGTCACCAGGGTAGCTGTGTCATGGCTTCAGATTCTGACATGAATTTACCAATATTGTAAGCATCTTTGAAGATTCTGATTAAGATCAGTTATCATGTTGATAACCGCTACAAAAGGGACCTTCTTGTGGTGACCTCTGCCTTAGGTCTTGAAAGATGGCTGAGAAATAGATAAGAAAATGTAGAAATGCTGTCTCAATTTTATTACTTGAATGTATAAAATTGTTTTGACAGGCTTTATTGTCCTCTACAGTATTAGTACTTGTAACAAATAGGGGGAGGGGGAACAAATGTGCAGCAGTTCTTACTTTTTTTCATGGTTATTTATATTTAGCATATACTTGGTCATAGCAGAAGTGCCATTAAATTAATGATGTTACTTGTGCATGAAATTAGAAAGCAGCTTTTGAAACTTATTAGAAAAGGGTCTGGGTAATAAAAGCAGATGTCCAGGATAAAGATGCTGTTTTAACATCTCTAAAATCTGTCCCATATGAAACATAGGGTGTGTTTTTATTTTCCTGTCAGTCTTTGGATACCAAATGGACCATTGACAGGCTATGTGTTCATTTTCCTGGCTCCCCTGAGCAACAGAATGCATATAGTTCAGCATATTTTTTCAGAGTTAATTAGTCAAAAAGGACAAAGTGAGTTGCATGCCATTAGATTTAATTTGCTTAAACGTTGTGGGAGAACTTGGCCTAGGGGTCAGAAATGGAGGAAGAAAACCACTCATATAATTCTGTGAAGTCAACAATCTGTTTATCAGAAATACGTGCTTCGAGCAATAGATCAGATTCCTGTATACATGGACATCACCAGATGGCCAATCAAAACATTAAATATGCCATGTAATTGAAAGTGAGAAATGGAAAATCTGTATTGTCACTGACAAAACAATAACACAAGCAGATTGTGGTACTGACCATGAACTCCTGAATATAAAAAATCAGGGTAAATCTGAAAAAGATCACTAACAGAAGCATAGTGCCAAAATGCAACTCGAATAACATTCCTGAGGAATTTAAAGTTCACATAAATCACAGATTTTCATTATTGAACTCAACTGACCACGAGCCTTAAGAAGCCACTGACGTTATTATGGAAAAGTGCCAAATGACAATTCCTGTAGCAAAAAGAAAACACCTTGATGGATGATGGAAGAAATGCTCATGTTTGCTAAAGATAGATGAAAAGTAAAAGGCAGCAGAAATAAGGTCAAAATTATGAATGCATCTTTTTAGTGACTATGATATATGCACAGAAAGAGCTATTATGATCGCCAATGAAAAGAAATAGAAGCAAGTAACAAAAGAGATAAAATAATGAATCTTTTCCAGAAGATCCAAGAAAATCAAACCTAGATTAATAATGCTTCAAGAAGAAGTGGGAGAATACTATCTGACAAGGAGAAAATAAAGAGAAGGTGGAAAGAATAGACAAAAGAATTAAACAAAAGAAGTGGCATGGTGACAGACTTCTTCAAAAAGAAATTCTATGAGGAAGAGCCTGCAAGTGAAAGCTTCTCTGAAAGCACTTGGAAGGAATAAAACACCTGGAGCAGATAAGATACCAATAGAAGTGTTCCAAGCTGCAGAGACTGAATTGGTCCACATAATATTCCAACAAATATGGACAACAAAATAATGGCCCGCAAACTGGAAGCATTCAGTATACATTCCAGTCTCCAGGAAAGGAGATGCAAAAGAGTGCAGCAATCATAGGACCATTTCCCTAATTTCCCATGCAATCAAAGTGATGTTCAAGTGTTGGAACAAAGAATATCATGCTATATGGAGAAAGAAATTGGTTGACATTCAAAAGGAAGAGGGATTCAAGATCATATTTCAAATATGTGTTGGCTAATGGAGCACATCAAATAATTGCAGAAAAGAATCCGTCTGTTCTTTATAGACTAGAGCAAAATGTTTGACTCTGTGCATCATAAGAAGATATGCATGGTCTCAGAGAAAAGGGTGTGCCTAGGCACTTGATTGCCCTGATGCGTAATCTGTATCATGGAGAAGACTGTTGGGACAGAATATGGAGAAACAGCAACTGCAACATTGTGAGAAGACAAGATTTGGTACAGAAGACAATCATTCTAGAGAAAGTCAAAGTTAGAAGAAGAGGAATACCAACTTTATGGCTTAGTTCCATAAAGGAAGCCACAGCCTTGAATTTACAAGAGCTGAGCAGGGTTGTCAAGAACAGGCCATTTTGGAGGGCATTCATTTATAGGGTCACCATAAGTCAGAGGCAAATTGATGATACATAATAACTAATACATTTCTTGATTCAGTTATATCAGGAGGAGTATAATAAATTTAAACATTGATAGGAACATTTTTAGAATCACAGGCACGACCCACCAAAATTAAGCACTTCTATATCCCATTGATTTCAAAGGGGCATGATCCAGAGTCTTAGGCTGCTCCTATTGAAATCAGTAAGAGTTTAAAAGAATTAGTATTGGGCCAAAGAATTAGTATTGATTCCCAAAACAAGGGTCTCTAATTAGTGTATGGTAATGGAAAAATTATGAACAACTGTATTAGATGTTGTGCATCTGTTTTAGCTTAAACATTATTGGTTAAATGTCTTGCTTATGCATCATTTTCTTCCAAAATCTCTGGAATAGAAATAGATAAACCGGAATGTGAAATGCAAATGTGCAAAGCAAAATACTAAGTAAGCCTGTGGTTCTCCAGAGAATTGGGAGGCAGATTCTTTTCATGGCTTCGTAGGCATACCTTGGAAGATTGCATTCTTAGTGAGTGGGATGTTCGACAGACAATCCGCATACTTTAATTCTTCATTTCTATGTGCTTTTTTTAATGACAAGCTTTAATAAAGTTAAAGCAAATTGCCCAAGGAAAAGTCATCTTTCTGTTTACAAATGTGCATATTTTCCCTCATCAGTTTGATATATGCTATTCCAAAAAGAGCTGTGTTATGCCATTTTAATCAATCACTTCATTCTATATCCCGTATGTTAACTGAGACTTGTTTTTTTAAAGATATACAGGGGCATATATAGCACCACATAAATAGAATTAATTTTGGCCTTCATTCACCTTGCTCACTTGGTTCCAGAAAGACCAAGGGACCCATTGAGCATGAGCTTTTTCCATGTGAAGAATCTGTTAGCGTTCCTACAGATGTAGTTAAATGGAGGAATTAATGACCAGTCTGGTGTTCACATGATTACAAGCCCTTTCTCTTAGAAGTATTCATGGGTGCAGTATCATTGCTGGTTTGTTGTTCTTGCCGGTACTAATTGCCCTTCACTACTGGCATGTCTAAAGTCAGAAGGCAGGTTCTTCATGCATCTGTCTTTACAAAGAAAGATGCATCCTGCTTTTTGTAGAAGACTTTTGTTGTGATAGGGAAAAAAAGGGGAAAAAAAGCTTGGATAGACAAAGGCCAGTATCCAATAGTCATAACAGAATGTTAGCAGTTCAGAAAACAACCACGCAAACAAATGGCAACCCTTGTTTCCTCTTGTAAGTTCAGCTGACCTGCCTTGCTTTTTATGCATTTTAATTGCCCTTTTCTGCACTTTTTCCATCTCTACAGTATCCTTTTGTACACGTGGTAACCATAACTCTGTATTCTATATGTAGTCACACTGTAGATTTGTATAAGTGCAGTATGTTAGCAGTGTTATCTTCAATGTCTTAATTACATCTAAGATTAAGTTTGCCTTTTTTTAAAACAATGACCACACACTGGGCTGTCATTTTCATTGAACTGTCCAGCACAACCCCACGATTCCTTTCTAAGTCTTTCATTGCCAGCTCTGATGTCATCAGGTTATTGTTAGAGTTGGGATTTTTTTGATTCCAACTTGCATTACTTTACACTTGCATTACTTTACATTGAACTGCATTTGCCCTTTTGCTATCCATCCTCCCAGTTTGGAGCTCCTCACAATCCCTTTTGGTTTTAAACAGTCTAAATACTTTGGTGTCATCAGCAACCTGGGCCACTCCTGATTCCAGATCATCTCTAAATTGGTTGAATTGTTTGAGAGCCCACTGTTTATATCCCCTTCACTGGGAGAGTTTACCTTTTATTCCTACTTTCTGTTCTTTAACCAGTTATTGCCCTAGAAGATGACCTCCCTTCTTATTCCATGACTGTTAAGTTTGTTCACAAGAGTGAGGGACCTTGTTAAAAGCCTTTTGGAAGTCTACTGGCTTGCCCTGTCCATGTTCAGTGAGACAGGAGTTACCTTTGCAGAAGCCATGTTAGCAGAGCTTATCCTGTATGCTTATTGATTCTATCTTTAATAATGCTTTAAAACAATTTACCTAGAGTAGATGTTAAGGTAACTGCCTTGTATTTCCTGGAGCATCCCTGGATCCCTTTTTCAAAATTGCTGTTATCTTGGCCATTCTGTAGTCTTCTGGTCAAAGGCTGATGTTGGGAACATGCTACATATTTTTCTAAGAAGGTCAGCAGTGTCACACTTGAGTTCTTTAAGAACTCTAGGATCAATACTGTCTGGGCCTAGCAATGTCTTAGCTTTCAGGTTGTCAATAAGGTCAAGAATTTAATCTTTTGTCACCACTAGCTGCCTGAGCTCCTCAGACTCCCTTCCTAGAAACATCTGTTCAGACACATATATCTTTCTTATATCTTCTGCAGTGAAGATGGATGAAAGAAGTAATTCAGCTCTCCTCAATCTCCTTTTTCTCATTTAGTATTCCTTTACTTTGATTATCATTGAATGGTCCAATTGCCTCTGCAGCTGCTTCCATGTTTCTGGTTTGTTTCAAGCATTCCTTGTTGCTGGCCATGATGTTGCGAATGAATCACTCCTCAAAATAAGTCTTTTGAAACTTCTATCATTCGATTGCATCTCCGGTGCAGTTACAGAACAGGCTAAGATCAGGAACCAGAAATGTATATCAGGACAAGACAAAAGTCAAGAATCAGGAAGACAAACAGAGGTGCAGGTGCCTTGAGGCAGGATACACAAAGGGTCAGGCAAGATGCAGGCACAACAGCAAGCACGAAGACCTGTGTTGCTGAGGCAAATTCTGAAGGAAAATGTCTTCTCTTATATAACTCTTCCCCCAGGGATCTCAGCTGGCACTTGTCAAGAGACCAAGAGCTCCAGCAGGGCATGGAACCTATCCTGTGGTTCTGGCTACCAGAAGGAGCCCCAGAGCAGCCTAGATCCTGACATTGGTTAACTGTGTTGGTGACCTCTTAGACTTTGTGCTGCCTTTCCCAACTAGCTATACATACTATTTGAGCTTCTGTTATTGTGGTTTTGAGTAATCTTCAGGCATCTTGAAGGGATTTAATCCTCTTGGCTCCTCCTCCAACTTCCTTTTTACAAGTTTCCTAACTTTAGAAAAGCTTGGTCATCTATCAATTATATGTATATTCCACTTTTTTTCCTTTCAAGGCAGCTTACATAATTAACCACCTCCTTTCAATCTCATTTTCACAACAACGTCTCTGTGAGGTAGGATGGGCTGAGAGTCCATGTCGGGCTCAAAGTCACCCAGTTAGCTCCATGGCTGAGTGAGGACTAGAACCCAGCTCACCTGAGTCACCCACACTCTTGGCCTCTGTACCACGCTGGCTGAGAGGGGCCTTTTGACAATCTTCCACTTAAATGTTTATTAAATCTGATAAAGTGGTGGTTACTGCTTCCATCTGGGTCAACTACATTTATATCTAATGCTAGATCCTGAGTAACCCTACCTAGAATTGAATTCAGGATTGTCTTTCCTCTGGGTCATTCCATGACCCACTGTTTTAGGTCTCAGCGATTTAGGATGCTGAGAAATGTAACCTCTTTGTCAGAACTGGACATCCAGAATTAGTTTTGGATCCAGGTATTGCCACCCACAGTGTCTCTGTGGAGAAGTGTACATGTTTAAATTTGAAGTATGCTGAATTCATGGAGTTTTTGATGCTCAGAACAATCCTTCCTCCCATACACTTCCCTGTCTATCTTATAAAGTTTATAGTCAGGGATAACAATATCTCACTGGCCCTTGATTCTACCAGTCTTCTGTAATGCCTACTGTATTTAGGTTTTCCATTAAAGCCCAGTACTTCAGCTCTCCTGGTTTGGTTCAGAGGCTTCTTGCCATTAGCATGGAAACACCTCTACAGTGTCCCTCTCCAGACATCTCTGGCACATGCATCTTCTGTTTTGGCATTTAAGCCTGGTTGACTGGTTTTCATGATCCAACATATTCTCATAACTATTTCCTCTTCTCCTGCATCTGGGAAGTCAGAAACATTTTCATCTTCTTCCCCTAGGTGTGATTTCACCTCAGTCAGATGAATCCCCACTCTACTGGCTTTCCCTCAGGATTCTGTTGAAAAGCTGTTCTGTCCCACTCTTTATGTTTTACATCAGTAGTTGGATTCTATTTTGGTTCGACCTCAGCCCATCCCTCTTCTACAAGCTTGGCTTGTCCCAAAATGTTTCCCAGTTGCTTTTCTGGTTGCTTTTTGAAGCATTCCCTTCCTATTGCAGTAGCAGTGGGTCCCAGTGATGCATGGGCAGAGTTAGATATTTCTCAAAGCCTGCAGCTAGACTCCCGTTTTCATGATTTGTTTTGTGGCAACAAATAGAAAAAGATTGATGTGAGAACAGTGGTAATGATGACTGAAAAACAGATTTTGAAATGTTTCTCAACTAACAGGATTTTGAAGTAGAGAGAGTATATTGGTTTTAAAGATTTAGCAAGAAATTGCATAGGCTGCCGGTATAAGCAAAGGCTGCCTGCTTTATTTCTTCAAGCAAAATTGGGGCAAGAAGCAAATACTATATTGAATGCCTCAGCCACCACATTATTGTTTGTGTGTTCTCTCTATCTTTCCTACTTCTGTGTACACACACACACACTATTCTGAGTATGTGCTAGCCATTCAGAAGGAAAAATAAGTGCGTGTCTGGCCAGCACAAATGGGAAACACAATTGGGTGCTACTCCCTGGCACATGTAAGATGTGGTATCAGTGTTACAGGATGCAGAGTGGAGGAGGGAGGAGAGGGAGGATCAGCCATTCAGAAGAAGTGGGTTAGGAGGTGGAGAAGAGGCCTTCCCTGTTGCTTCCCCTGCAGCCACATGTGGGCGAATGTGACGGTTCCTGGCTTTGATTAAAATAAGAACCAGAGAAGAACTCAATGGGTGCATGTTTTGCTCTTTTGTTGTTCTTTGTTGTAAGCCATCCTGAGACGTCAAAGTGGTAGACAGGGTTTAACAGTTATAAACATATAAATAAAATGTTACTGATTGCCAGTGTTTAGGATAACAAATCAAGAAACCTAGGCATGCAACAACCCAGATTCAGGCTGGACATCAGCTAAAGCTTCCTCACTGTCAGAGCAACACAACAGTGGAATTAGCTGCCTGGAGAGGTGGTGGACTCTCCCACACTAGAGACATTCAGAAAGAAACTGGACTGCCATTTGAGTGGGATGGTGTAACATGGTGTCCTGCAACAGCAGAGGGTTGGACTCAGTGGCCTTCATGGCCCTTCCAACTCTGATTCTGCATTGCATTTTTAAATGGTATATTTGTAATCAATGCAGAACAGTTACCTCATTTCTTTCCTCATCCTCAATAAGCATTTTTATAGTGACTGGTATTGTACCACACTGCCATATATAAATGGCAGAATCCAGTTAGTGTGTAATTAAGCCATTCTAGGCTAATAAATGGGGTATAAAAACCTAAATAAATAAATAGTCCATAGCTAAATGCAGAGCAAATTTATTTTATTTATTAAAACATTTTTATGCCACCCCATTCGCCGAAGCCTCGGGGCGGCTTACAACAATAAATTAAAATAATTATAATCTTAAATTAAAAATATAAATTGAAGGTCTTTTTGTTAAATTCATAGGCAGGTCACTTGCCCTATACACCATCTGGTTGCCAATTTGCTCTTTATTTATTACTTATCTGTTTGTAAGTAATAAATTCTACCATTTACCAAATTCTAACCAGTTCTACCATCATTTCTGTTGCACTTGTTGCTATGTTTGTTAGGCAAAAATATGCTCCATATAGAACAGGGAACTTCTGTAAGCCATACGAAGATTTTCATTTGCCTTTTCCTTCCCTTGTATTTGAGAGCTAGAAAGTTTGTTTGTTATGGTGATTGTCTATATCCTATTTTCAGAGATAGTCCAGAGGACAAAGAAGAAATAATGATGCTGTCAACAAAGTATTTAATCAAATAAATTAGTCTTTTCCATAGATCAGTTTAACAAAGTAATCAGGAGGGTGCAATGAGTATCTTTTGTGCCTGCAGGGAGAAAACTGGGCTGAGAATTAGTCACAGCTTTATTAAGCATATCACAGTATCCAGAAAAACATCCCTTTAGGGTCAGGGATCCAGCACTGACTGCCAGCTGCACTGCCAGCTTTGTGAAGTGCAAGGGCTGCAGGCAGAAGCACATCCAATTCTGTGCCAGGGATGAATGGATAGACCATGTTGCATTCCACCCCATATTTTGCTCCACTAGCTTGCCAGGTTTGCCATGGATATTTGTAGAAACTGGATACACAGCGATCTGAATAAAATTCAGAAATTGAAAACAGAAGAATACCAGACTGCTAATGCATTGATGCTACAGCAGAAACAAGACCAGGCATTTCAGAACCCCAACTCTGGGTGGAATTGTGATAAGAATATTTGGAAGTCCGTTATTTTTTTGCTGGCCTTAACCCTGCTCTTGGGCAGTTTCATCATTCAGTTTCTTAATCACTTCCAGGCCTACTGGAGGACTTCCTTGAGGCTTACAGGTGCCTCCTCTATGTCAGATCCCTGATGCTTATCAAACTGACTCTTGTGATATTATGTCCATCCACTGCCAAGATAAATCATGTAGGTCCATGGCTAAAGAGAAAACAAGCCAGTTGTGTTAGCAGCCGCAGAAGTGCGGTGATAATGCTGGGAAACCCCCCCAAAATATCCATCAAGGGACCAAATCAACAAAAATCATTCTCAGCTACATTCAGAGGACACCAAATCATCATCTCACATTTCTCAAAATCACAGTGTAAGCAAGCGAATATTCAGCTTCAGCATGATAGGGTGAGATTATGTTTTTGAAAGGAATTGTAAACCCATTCCTTCTTGTATTTAAGACTCATAGACAGACCTTTGTGATCATGTTCCCTCTTGGTCCTGCATAGCCTAAATCTGTCACCATGGCCATCACCCCTTGGGACTAGATGCAAATACTGCATGGGGAAGCAAGGCTAATGCCCATCTACCATGAACAGTACACAGTCTCTTTCATCTCAAGCTTCTAGCAAGGCTGATGGGCAAATGTATGTAATCCCTGGGAACGAGGTACAGATTAGTTTATCATGCAACGATCTGAAGGATTTTTTTTTCTCCCAAAGTGCACTTTGGGCTGATCGTTAGAGTGCCACTTATTAAAACTGATCTAAGCGTAATTGGAGCTAGACAATAAATGTGCCTGCCCTAGGGGGCAGTCTGTGTAGTCGTGATTTCATATCTTTCTAAAACATTAAAATGTTTATTTTAGGTTGTTCAGTATTCATCTGAAGAAACAATTATGCTGTATGTTTCATTGCCAATGTTGTCATGTCAGGGAAAGTTTAACTCTCCTGTGCCTCTGGCAACACCCGCCTCTCCAAAGCTGGTATTTGTATTTCAAGGAAAGCTGCTTTGGCGAACAGAAAGAGTTAAGTTTACTTAACCCATTCTCCACAGTCATAAACAAAACCCATGTCCTTTAATTGCATTTACACAATTTCTAGCATGTCTAGTTTGGCCCCCAGAGTGGCTTGCAAATTAAACAATAAAACTTTAAAATCACAAATAATTTGCTATAAAAACAGAATGCAATACAGCAATAAAATATCAGTATAAAATAGCGGACTACGTCAAACAAAAGCATAACCAAAACTCTTGGCAAATGAAAAGGTTTTCATCTGGCACCAAACAGAAAACAAAGTCTGTGCCAGCTAAAACATGTCAATGAGGGGATTCTGAAGATAGGATACCATAGCAGAAGAGCTCTCCTAGGTCCAAAGCTACCCTTTCTCTGATCCAGCCACCCTAATACTCCTTTCTTTCTCATTTAGTTTCCTTATCTTCCAGGAGCTCTTCACAGTCCTTTGCCATCCATTGAGTAAGAATTTAATCCCAATCAATTTGATAATTTTTGCTTATATCACAGAAGCTGGACTGCAAGTTACTTAATGAAGAACTGAACACTCAAAACCATCATGCAGACTTCCCTAACCAGCACTAGATACTTTACCCTGCGAACACAGTATACTATAGATTGAGTTACGTTTGGCTTGGTAGAGGAGCAAACAGTGCAAGATAGGAATGTGCACCCTTTCATTGACCTCCCTCAGCTCAGGCCCCATAAGTCTCCAAATCAAGACCAGGCTGAACACTATTCACCCTTGCCTCCATCCTTCCTTTTACATGTACAGACAGTGGAATCTAAAACAATTGCTTATTGGGGCAGAAAAATATTTTTCATAATGTCTTCTTCTCTCCACATAGTTTTCAAAACTTAGATATACTTAGCTCAAAGACATACTGGAATACACTACTCACCTTTCTTTATAAACTGTCTTATGTTCAGGGAAAATGGTTTTGTTGACCTAGGTTTTTACAGGTTTGCTTTTATATATAAACAGTATAAACAGGGTTCAGTGATATTTGCTATGAGAACATATTCAAAAGGCAGCATGGGAAAACTTTCATTAGGGCTAGGGATGCTGCCAAAATCCAAAACTGGTTGATATGTAGGCCAAGTCAAGGTTTGTAATTCATGAATGTGTAACGAATGCAGACTTCGTTCAAATAAGCTTTATTTCTGTAATTCTGACTGAGACTGATTGAGTTCATTTTTATCTCCTGTGCCAATGTGGTCTGTCTGAGAATCCAAATTCCACCATTTTGTGCATGTTCTTATGTTGGATGCTATAATGAAAATGTAAATTCCCCATTTGCAGTGCAAATATGCATGACATTATTTTACTTAAACCTTTTTGTTACTCTTGCCCATATGAATCAGTCTAAAATTTGGATTGGAAACCAGTCATGTTTGAACTAAACCTCATGCTGGTTAGTATCCACCCATGTTCAGTTTGCATGAGTTGGCATTAATTTTTGACCCAACTCTTCAACTACAAAAAAACTTAGTTTATTCTGGGTGCTAGGGCTGGTCAACCAAAATTCAGAAAAGAGTTTAGAAAATGAGTTGCTAATGTTGGTGTGTTAAAAATAGGCACCCCTGCACACATATTGTACATAGGGTGACAAAGGTATCAGAAGGTGCTACCCTAAAAGTGGCCTTGAAGGTCATTTCCAAGGTCACCCTTCAGATCTTCTTAGTCTTCTTTCAGGAAAACTGCCACAGCAATTAAAGTAGTGACCCAATCTGGACATACTCTACACCAAAATGAAGGTAAGGATCCCTGGTACCAAACTTATTGTACCCATGAAACTTATTGTACCCATGTACTCTTTGTTGAGTGCAACTCAACCAACAATAACACTAAAAATAGGGGTAGGTGAAAATTTTGTTTCATTTTAGTACTGAAAAGAATTGAACAAATTCATGGTTTTCCCTGGATGGATGATTAGCTTCTCTCACAAGATTTAAAGATATTAAAAATTTATACATTAGGCAAAAAATGAATGAAACTGACAGATGTGTCCATCCATGTCCAGAGCTTTGAATGTTTTTTCTTAGTACTGTGCTGATTCTGTGTGCAACCTTTATTTTGCTTTTTTCTTTAATAGCTATATGGTAGGCAGCTAAGTCACAGTCTGCTCCCTGCTGGGAATAGTTCATCTATTGAATTTGGCTGGTACAGTTGGGTAAGAATTGTGTTGCATTTTCATAAGAATTTACCATTATTTGCAAGAGGTTTCATATTTTAGAGAAAGAACTGGAGACTGAAAAAATCTGAATGTGGGAGATAATGAGAGTAACATAGAAACACAAAAACAGAGGGAGTCAGAAGGGGTCTCCTGGGTCATTTAGTCTGACCCCCGGCTCTAGCTGGGTTTGCTCATGACATGCCTACCATGTGCATGTCCGGCCTATCCTTGAACACCTGCACTGATGGGGCTTCAGCAACCTCCCGTGGAAGCACATTCCATACCCTTCGGGTCCTAACTGTCAGGAAGTACTTCCTGGCATCCAAATTGAACCTTGGTTCCCTGAGCTTTGCGCCATTGGAATGCGTCCTGCCCTCCTCTACAGGGGAAAACAGGTCTCTACCCACCTTTGTGTGACACCCCCTCACATACTTATATGTCACCAACAGATCCCCTCGGAGTTTCCTCCAGGCTGAGAAGACCCAGCTTCCTCAGTCTTGCCTCATACAGCTTTCCCTGCAACCCAGCCACCATCCATGTGGCCCTATGCTTCACCGATTCTAACTTGGCTATATCCTATTTGTAATGTGAAGCCTGAACTGGACACAGTATGCCAGTTGCGGGCACACCAGAGTCATATATAGTGGTAGTAATACCTCTCTGAATCTAGACGCCATGCTTGTGGCTATGCAACCAAGGGTGGCATTCTCCCTCGTGACCACCGTATCACACGACTGACTCATGTTTAGCCTGCAGTAGACCAGAACTGTGAGATTCCTTTCACAAGTGCTGCTTTCCAGCCACTTGTCCCTTAACCTGTACTTATGACATCCATTCCTATGCCCCAAGTGCAAACCTTGCACTTAACCACATTGAACGCCATCCTGTTGTCCCCTGCCCACTTCCATAGTCTGTTCAGATCCTTCTGGATCTGGAGTACCTGCTCCTCAGTCGTGGCCACTGCCCCTGTTTTAGTATCATCTGCAAATTTGATCAGCAGGCTAGTCACCCCTTCTTCCAGGTCATTGATGAAAAGATTGAACAGAATCGGTCCCAGGACAGAGCCCTGGGAGACCCTGCTTGTCACTGGCTGCCATCCTGATGATTCCCCACTAACAGTTACTCTCTGCTTTTGGTTTGTCAACCATGCCCTAATCTAGGGGTCCTCAAACTTTTTCAACAGGGGGCCAGTTCACTGTCCCTCAGACTTGGGGGGCCGAACTACGCATTAAAAATTAATTAAATTAAAATGAATTTAAAATGAATTTAAATTAAAATAAATTTTAAAATGAATTAACATTTAAAATGTAATTAAAAATTAAAAAATGTTCGATCGCTTGCTCGAAGAAGGCCACTGAGGAGGGGCGGGAACCCCATGGCTTTCTTCGAGTAAGTTTGCTGCCCCGTGGCTTTCTCCAAGTAAGCTGCTCCGCCCCAGCCTGTCCACCCTTGGATTTCTCCCCAACCTGGCAGGATTTGTGGACGCAGAGTGAGCAACCCCCAGCATATCAATCGCCCCCATACCCGCCCCTGGGTCGTTTTCTTCAGGCAGCACTGGCCACTTCACCCCCGGCGTGGCTCCGCCCCAGAGGTGACTGGCACACGAAACCGCAAACCCACCTAAATGCAGGCAGAGAGTCGCGGGCAGGTGGGCGGTGTCTCTGCAAGTGGCAGGCAAGTGGCACGAAGTCCTGGCAGCACCAGGCCCTCCTTTCCTTGCCCCAAGCCGGCGGAGCACCAGCCTTGGAGGGCAGTCACGGGAGCAGGTTGCGCATCCACCCACCTCCCTTGCCTGCCCACTGCTGTGTCTTGCGACTGACAAGCCGGCCCATGCAAGGCGCCTGCTGCGTGCCAGCCCTGGCCCTGCGCTGCTGGTGGGAGAGAAACCGCCCCAGGGCCATCCATGATAAAGCCTGGCTCGGGAAAGGGGTCACCTTGCTGGGTCAAATCAAGGGAACAGCGGGTGAGAGTCATGAATGGGGTGCAGAGCAAGGCGGGCTGAGGTTAGAAGGGGCAACCTCTGCCCTAAGGGCCTTCTGTGAGGAGGGGCAGCAGGCCTGGAGGTGCGAGGCAGTGGTGGCTTGCTCCCTCAGAGAAGGCCACGTGGCCTGGCTGCCCCAGAGCTCACAAAATTAAAAACAGATTTGGAAAAGGTATTTTTATTACCTTCAATCCTTGTTTACTTGCTTTGTCTTTGTCTCTCTCTGTCGCCCACCTCTCTTCTGTTTCCTGCTCTGTATTCCCACTCTGTAAATGCATGCATGGGGCGGGGGGGGAGCCGGCACATGCGCCAGTGCTCTCTCTGCTCAGTTTTAAAGAATGCCTGTGCCGGCTCAGAGCTTTTGAACTCACTTGGAGCTTGTTTTCTCCGAGTGAGTCCAAAACCTCTAAGATGGGCCGGATAAATGGGCATGGCAGGCCGTAGTTTGAGGACCCATGTCCTAATCCATTGGACAGTGCATTGGTCCATCCCAAAAATCCTCAATTTCTCAACCAGGATATCATGTGGCACTTTGTCAAAGACCTTGCTAAAATCCAGGTAAACCACATCCACTGCGTCACCTCCATGTAGCCATCTCGAAACCTTGTCACAGAATTCCACAAAGTTTGTCTGACCTGATTTTGCGTGGCCACCAACCTCCCTTCCCTATCTAGGGTTACTACATCTCTCTATTATGAGCTTTTACATTGTCTTTCCTACAATGGACGTAAGGCTAACGAGTCTGTAATTCCTTTACTACACTTTTTGAAAATTGGGACCACTGATCCCACCCTCCAGTCATCTGGATTCTCACCTGTTCTCCACAAGGCCTCAAAAGTGAAAGACAACAGGTGCGAGAGAACTCCCGCCAACTCCCAAAGTACTCCCAGATGTGACCTGTCAGGGCCTGGCGCCTTTGTAAGATCCAGTGCCCTGAGCAAATTTGTCCATCGCTGTAAATTATGTCATAAACCTGGCTTTGGACCACCATAGCATTTTGACCTATTAAAAGCATGCTACACCCCCTGCAATTGGCCAGAACATGGGAAATGATAGCTTAGATGACCTTGGACATAGTTAGGTATGTATGTATGTGCAAAATATTACTATGCCATAGATACCACAAATATTGATATACGAAACAGTAGAAGCAGACTAAAGTTAAAGTAATATAAGCATCTGCAGATTGGAACTTGCGTGAATTGGCATGGCATAATTAATTTTGTCTCATTATTTGGGCTTTCCTGGCATACCCTCAGGATGTGATGAAAAGGGAGGGATATGGAGCCTAGTTACCATCAAAATATCAATGTTATTCCTAAGGCAAATGGAGCCAATATGTTGAAAACATGCTGTTGTGATATGCCTTTAAACGATTTTCTAAATCTAACTTTCCTTCATTTATTAAGCTTTCCTTCGTGTACACAGTAATAGCTTGCATACTTCTGTCATTTGAATGTTTCATTGGGTACAGTAGACATAAGTGGGCAGTGTAAAGAGGTGGTGGCTGAGCAAAGAGAAGCTAGTTTTTCATCTGTCAAATGTAGATGCTTTGAAGGAAAGTTAAAAAGTTTTTAATGAAAAATGGGCTCATGGGATTTAGACTAATATGCAGAGATGGGAAGGTTGTGTGTGTGGAGCCACAAAGAATTCACTGATGTACTGCCATTTGTAATAGACATGATAACAAATCGTTACCAGAGTAAAAAATTGATTTCTCTAAGTAAATGTTAAAATTGAATGCATTTTCATAGGTTGTATTGTAAATATATGTGGATTATAACGAGCTTTTTGAATCCTGTTATTTATAATGGTTCTCTACCTAGACAAAAGTTATATTTGGCTTCCAACAGAAAATGGAAAAATTAAGCCTGAAAGAAATTTAATCATTTTTCTCTAAGACAATCACATTGCAATATGATTTAGAAAGCATTTTTAACCATCCAGCTATAATCAGGCCTGAATCAAGGCTTAAATAAAGTACATATTCATGGCATGCCTTGGCATTCTTCAGTTCTAGTGTTATGCTTTAGTGGCATTTTAAATTTTTTATTTACTTTTATACATTTCTGCAAGACTGTGAACCTCATTGAAGGACACCCTCGAATACTTCAGGATGTTGAATGATTATACCTGAATTTGGAATGTTACAAACCTGTTCCGTGGTCTGTCACATTATGAGGTCAAGGAATGAGATGGTAACATCTGACACTTGTCCTGCGTGATTACCAAACGCAGTTTCTTCCTGCTTCCCACTTCATCTCTGACTCTAGTGCCTGATTATCTGGTTAAAATCCTTTGCCCTTTCTCTCTGAAATAGACATTGTTTGACCTTTTTTTTCTGCTACCTAATTCTGATGTCAGGGCAATGGTACCCCAAAGCCAATTTTGCTTGGTTTCTTATTACCTTTTTTCCAATAACTGTTGAACTGGGATTCCATCTGTTGCAGTTCAACAGTTTTTATGACAAGTAGCAAGCAGCATTCCCTATTCTCATCCTTCAAGGGTGTTTATTTCACAAAGACATACTATATTTATTTCCTTATTTACTACATTTTGGTCCCACCCTTCCTCCAAGTTGCCCAGGGCAAGTACATGGTTGCCATTCGGTTTTATTTTCAAAACAACACTGAAAGGTAGGTTAGGTTGAGAAAGAGTGACTGATCCAATTCACAGGACAACAAGGGAAGATGCAAAGAAAGAATAATGAGCCGTAATCAGCAGCTGGGGCACATTGCCCCTGCGCAAGTGAGGAAATGAAAGAGACGTGTGTGTGTTGCCACCTCAGTGGTCATGCCTTTAGGGAAGGGGAAACAAGAACCCACACTCAAGGCTTGTGTATGAATTTGTTGTTGAACCATGGGTTGTTGAAATGTGAGTCACACCCTATTGCAAAAGGGTGCCCACTAGCATAAGCCATTTCCCCAGTCAGCAGAGTGTTCCTCCTCCTCCTCCTCCTCAGCCCCTCTCACTGATGGGAAAGGTATCTTCGGGAGTGCAGGTGGTCAGCAGCAGCTGGAGGGAGCCCAGAAGCTGCCATGGAAGTGGTGCAGTCCATGTGGGTGATGGACTGCCCTTGGTGACCTCTTCCTTCTGTGCTCAGATGCCGGAGTGAGCAGCTCCAGGAATGCCCCCTAAGAGGCCTGACCAAGATGGAAGCCTTGCCCCCATGGCATCGGTGACGTCTCTTGCATGCTCTTTTCTTCTCCTCCATCCCTGGCAGCTGCCATTGCCTGGCCCTAGTTCACAATGTTGAGTGGTGCATACGAAGTCACAAGCAGTAGCAGCAATGTTCAGGCACTGGAGCAGACAGCTGCTGATGGTGGCCTCCCAAGGGGCCCAGCTGAGATGGAAGCCCTGCTCTGTGGCACAGGTGCCATTGCTTGCTCGCTCGCTCCACTTCCTCCATCCCGGCCCCTGGTTACTGCTACCGTCCCGCCCCAGCTCATGAAGTTGAGGGGTGCAGGAGGGTGGTGTGGACATGAACCCTGTCCTGAACAGCAGCAGCAGTGTTCAGGTGCTGGAGCAGGCAGCAGCGGTTGGAGGCCCCCACATGGCATCAGGAGGAAGGGAGTCTGCAGGTGGGTGGGAGGGTGGCAAAGAGAGTATCCATGGCAGCACCAATGACAGGCCAACAGGCACAGTGCAGGCTGCCCTGGCTGATGTGCACCTGAAAGGCCCCACAAGGTGGGAAGCCCTACCTCCTCCAGTGGGTGTGATGTAGCACCCCTCTCCCCAGTTACCTGTTCTCACCAGACAGTGTCAGGCAGGAGTCCCCAGTGCCCAGCTGTGACAGGGTGGGTAGAAAATGCAGCATCTGTGGCAGCGGTGTCCGTGGTTGCAACAGTGGTGACGGGCCAACAGGCGTGGTGTTTGCTCTCAGCAAGGCAGCAGTGGCAATCACAACTCCAGGTGGCAACTTGCCTTGCAATGTGTAGAGCTTCCTCTCCTTGCAGTTGTTGGAGGATTTATAGTTTTTATATTTTGCTCTTTTACTGACAATTTTTACAATCTGTGGAAAAGGAGCTCCTGAGATACAAGGGAAAGCGGTATAAGATTTTAACTTATTCCACATTGCAACCATGGTAGAGGTTGGGTAATGTAACTGTAAAGAGTTTGGTTACTTGGCCAAAGATGAGGGCATGGCATCCTGTTCCAGGAAAGTGAAGTTTGATCACGTTCTTTTTTATATTAACTTTGCATTTTGAATACTTAATGTTGGGTAAAGGGCAAAGGGGAAAAATGCAAACACCAGCAGGAAGGATCTGTAGCAATGATGGCAAGGCAAAACTGTACAGGGCAGCAGCACCATGCCCACTGACCCCTGGAAGTGCCAGTCCCACATGCTGGAGGCCCTTGGGCAAGACACACTTCATGGGGTCCATCTCTCAGGAGCTTTAGCTTTCTAGCACCATTGCTGCTAGCTTTTGCACCTCATCACTGCCCCCATAAGTTTACTTGTCTAGGCCAGAGCAAGGGGCAAGTTGCAGTGGAAAAAAGGAAGGGCAACTCCTGGTATTTTTTGTCTGGGCTAGAGCAGCTTGATTGGTGCCCAGTCAAGCCAACCCTTAATGCCAGCCCTGTTCTTAGCTGTTGCCCATTATCTTTGGGAGTCATAAAAATCAGACAGTGCCCAAGTCTATATTTGCTGCCAGGATTTGTGGATCTCCAGTTTCATTTAAGGTGTGCTGCTTAAGAAAAAAATATATTAACTTGAGGAAATGCTGATCATGGCTTGGAAAATCCAATATCAGGAATGTTCAAAATGTATAAATTGCCATATAGCTGAGATACCAAACACATAATTCAGTGACTCTGCAATCTGAAATATCTACAGATAATCTTAGCCTGTAAATGGCCATGTCAAAAAATGCCGAGAGCTGCTCTTGATGAAAAGGATCAAATCAACAGTTGTGCCTGTTGGGCTCATGCATGTTAGTTTTTTTTCTTCCAAGTCTGTCCCTCGACACTATTTCTTAACAACATCTGAAATGCAGGCTAGCTGATTTCTCAATTTTCTTCTTTCCCTTCCTTTACATTTATGTTTATACCACTAAATTGCAGTGCAGCATAGTCACTTTTGTTACAGGAATTAGGATATGATTTCATTTTATGTGTGTGGCTGAATATATAAAAATGTCTCTTGTATATGGCTGGATGCCTCTGTGGCCCAAGGCATTTGAAATCAAGGACATGCACATTGCTAATCCACTCTGGTTAGAGTTTCTTGGTAGTATCATCCTTTTTCCATAGCAACTTCAGACCTGACATCATTAGATTAATATTAATAGGAGATAGATCTTTCACTTAAACCTTATGGTGATTCCATAATGAACCCCTTCCCTGCCATTTTAAAACTTGCCCAATTGCAATATGTGAACCTTTTAAAATAGGTATTGTTGTTACGTGCTATCAAGTCAACTCTGACTTATGACAACCCTGTGAATGAATGCTCTCCGAAATGTCATGTCCTTCACAGTTGTGCTCATAAACTCTAGGCTGTAGCTTCATGATGGAATCATACATCTTACATTTGATTTTCCCTTCCTCTTCTGCCTTTGAATTTCCTTAGGATTAGTGTCTTCTCTAGTGAGTTCAGCCTTCTCATGATGTGCCAGAAGTATAGCAGCCTCCATTTCATTTTTTTCCGATTCCAAGGATAGATACACTTTCTGTCAGTCTAAGGTATTTGCAAAGCTCTCCTCCAGCACCATGTTTCAAATGCATCCTTTTTTCCCCTGACAGCTTTCTTCATTGTCCAGCTTTCACATCCATATTCAGGATATAAAAAGTTGTGTTGCTGTGTTCACCAAATTCTTCTGTTTAGCCTGCATTGCCAGTCTGTCTGTCTGTCCATCCATCTGTCCCTCCATTAGTTTGTTCTTTCTTTCTTTTCCTGTTCACTCTTTTAGAAAAGAACACATTAGACGATAGTGCACAAGAAGGCAAACATGTAATTGTGTTAAGTTAAATTTAGAATCTAGAAATCTCAAGAATTGACACAGAGTCATGCATCTTTTGGCAGCTCTTCAAATAAAGATTTTAGCTGTACCTAGCCGTGCCTTTTTTAATTTGACTGCTTCAGGACACTGAAACTAGCTTAACCATTCAGTGTCTTTGGCGACATAAGCAAGCTCATAAAACTCCCTTGTGGTGCTTTATTTCCCATCAATACTCCTGCAGTAAAGGGGTTGGTGTTATGCTTCCCTGAGTCCATGTGTATGTGCTTAGTAGGAGCTTCAGCAGAATGAAGGGGAGCCTTCTCAGTAATGGGGAGTCCAAATGAGCACCCTAGAGTAAAAACACTCATTCACTGACACAGTGATTTATATTTATATAGCAATGAACATAAATAGTGTTGCTTGTTTACTATGATTAGCTTCGGAAAATGTTGAGTTGAAAGGACATGTAGAAGTGAGGTAATGGATCGGAAACCATGAAAGAATCCACACTGGGAATCCTTATAATCCTTCAGACAATTTAATTGGAGTGGTTTTCAGACAAATCGGATTCCTTAGAATACATTGCAACTTGGTAGGACAGAAAGTAGATTTCCAGATGTTTTGGACTTGCTAGTTTGCATTCTAGATGGCTAGTCATGCTGGTAGGGGCTTCTTGGAGTTGAAGTCCAAATGATCTGGAGATCTTCCTTTTGCCAATCTCTGCATTAAAGTATATCTTCATTGCATATAATCCTGATACATTATTGCTTGCTTTTTTGAATTATAACCTAACCTATTTAAAGAAGAGGGAAAAAGAAACCTGCTTTACCAATTACACTGATGTAATTGCATATCTGGAATGGTTCCAACACTGTCTTTCCTCTGAGGGAAGCAGGTCTGTCTGCAGAACCTGAAGGGCAGTGATTGCCCTTTAGCCCTGCAGTTTCCCAGGTGGCCTCCAAATCTGAGAAGCATTTCTGGAACAGATTTCTAGGTGATGTGGAGGGCTGCTTGTTGCTTTTCAAAAGTGAAATATTAATCCTCCTTTGCTTTTAAAATGCATTTTGTAAGTTTAATATGGGGATCAAATGAGCTTGGATACAATACCACACTGGCTCAGGATATAGTTCAATACATCAGTATTTTAATGAATTCATTGGATTCCTTCAGTGGAACTGTGCAAGGGAAAGAAGACACTGAACTACCTGTTCTATAATGTCAAGAATTATGATCTAATAAAAGTGATTCAGCCATAGTTCGGAAAGATTTTTATATCTGGAACTGGGTGTAATATAAGCAGGTTTTCTGTTCTGAAACATTAAAGTGCTAGTAACTTTTTATTTTCACTGAATGAACAACCATATTATTCTCCGTGTTTATGAAGAAATCATGTCATAGAACTCAATCAGTGTAGAAGTTATTTATTATGCCATGTCAGATGAAAGAATAACCATTTGTTCCCTTTTTGTTGAATTTAAAGTGCAATTCTGTGCATGTCTACTTAGAGGTAAATCCCACTGATTGTAACCAACTTAACTCCCAGATAAGTGTGTAGGACTGAATTCGTGACTACTCTTCTTTTAACACATTATGAACGATGCTCACGTGACATGCATGTGTATCATATAATATTCCGCACAAGCCAGCAAATGGATACCAAATAGCACATTCAGTTTATGACCTTTTATCATTTTCAAAAATTAAAGATTTCAAATATTTCAAATTAAGAAATTATTTAAGGAGGAAGATTAAGGAAGTGATATTGAAACAAGTGGTGATGTTTATTAATGCAGCTTCATTGGAGAAGGGACTACAAGTGCTGATTGCTAATCTGTTGTGTTTTGGATTTGTTCCTGATTGTTTCTGGTTTAGTTTTTAAGTTGGACTAACATATTTCTGTTTTTGACTGAAACTGTCTCTTTTATACCTAGTATAATTCACATCTTTTAAACTGGTCACTCTGTATAAATATATTTACAATGATTAAAATTTTATCAATTATTTAAAGAATGTTGTTATTAAATCAAGGAAATTAGATGAATTTTTTAAATTTTAAAATCAGTTATGAACAGTATAGATTTGCCTTCACTCTATGGCACAAGTGAATATCTACCTCCATTTTTGGAGCTTTGAAAATACAAGCATTTATGTTGCATGTTTTCACTCATCATGAGAACCCATCATTCATAGCTAGCCATGGAGGGTGACTAGGGTCATTTTGATTGAACACAGACCTTTTCTGAATACTGACTTAATTTTGAGGGGCAAGCCACCATGACAACCCATGGGATTCTTATCACAACCATGATGGGTTGTTGTCTCATCGAAACCTGGGAGAACACATTTATCATGGGCTTCTAGGATCCTCTGGTGCTGCCGATCCTGTGTGTGGCCAGCTACATGGTAAACCCATTCATCTCTCAGCATAGCTTGTTTGCAGTGGCTTACTGTTACATGTGAGCAGTCCTTAGATTAATGGTAGAGAAATCCTGAATCCTGTCAAACTGTTTTAAGTTTGAAAACAAGCTCTCTTTGTGCACATAGCTGTACAATATTTCAGTATATAACTTTAAAATACAAAGCATTTTGTTTTACTTGTGGTTTTAATTTATTTGTTTTTATGATTGTCTTAATATATATTTTGTTTTTCATTCTGTATTATTGTTTTATTTATGGTTGTCTGGTTTAAGAACCATTTCCATTGGAAGTGCAGGCCCCAAATTAAACAGTGATTAAGAAATATATTCAAATAGGTGTATATTCTATATCAAGTGCTTATCATTTGTTACTAGCCATGGTTAATTTGGCTGCATAAAGGAAATTCAAACAGGCAGCAAACTTTTCCATAAATGCTTTGCATAAATTTGTTCCTAATCACATGCAAGGTCATGCAGTGTAAGGAAATATTGTCCAAACATATAAAATCTGTAGATTTCAAATAAAATTAATTTTAAGCCACTTTGAACTGAGATTTTCTAATAAAGGACATATTGAAGTAAGCTGGACTCGCTCAACTCTGGTTGTTATTTCAGTGAGGCTCACACAAGAAAATGTCCTAGTTGATTTTGCCCACTGACTTTATGAATTACTTTTTTTAGAGTGAGTGTAGAGTCTCATTAGAGCAGATTCATGTTTAAGTAAAATGAGAGAATATAGTTTACTGCCTCATTAAATATCACCTAATTTGCTAATATATAGGACCATTTAATAATAATAAATCACAGTGGGCATTTGGGAGTTTTTAATAAAACAAATCTAGTGAAATTAATTTTCTAGTTAATCTGATAGAAACGTATTTACTAGAAAGTTTCTGGAATGAATAATCTTATAGACCAATAATATATGGAAACATAAAATGACAAATGGACAGCAATAGATTTGAAATCCGTGAGGAGGCCAAATTTCATCTTATTTGTATGGCTGGATGCACAAGAGCTTGATGGGTTAAATGGTGGGTAAAATTGTAATATTCATTGCATTGGAATGCTCTTTAGAGGGTAAATGTAGCAATACATTAAAGTAATTATTCTATGAGCTTTAGCATGAGTGAGTTAAAGGTCATTTTGAACTTTGAGTACATTGTTAACTATTAAGGTTAATATGTATAACAATACCTTTGAATTGCAATTTATGCTAAGAATAGTAAGTAAAAGCTCTCCTTTAATACAGAATGTAACTTTTATGGCCCAATCCTATGGGGATGCCCTATGAAGAATGATAGGAATGTGAAGATGAAGATCACCTCCACGACCCTTGCACCAATTTTGGACAGATGATTTTGGCTGTTGAACTGCAGCACTTTGGAGGGGGAGAGAAGGAGGCTGAGATGATGCCAGGATCCACTGTATCTTGTCAGCACCAGTCTTCTCCTGTTGCTCTATGGAATGTCCACTAAACTCCTTCTCCAAAGTAGAGGAATGAGAGGAAGGAAGGGGATACAAGGGCTGAGTGTCAACTTTTTCCAACTTCAAAGCTGGGAATCCAAACAATTCTATGGCTATTTAGAAGCCACAGGATTGCTAACTTAAATTAGTTCTGAGTATTCTCTCTCTCTCTCTCTCTCTCTCTCTCTCTCTCTCTCTCTCTCTCTCTCTGTGTGTGTGTGAGAGAGAGAGAGGGGGGGGGCTGGGTGGCCAGCTGGCTGGCTTCTTGCCACTTGGACTTCACAGATTAACTCTCAAATGTTTGTGTTCCTTCTCCATAAACTGAAATTTGGTGCACAATAAAGATGCTTGAGTACTTCAAAAATATCAGGAGAATCTTTTATACCCAGGAATCATAACAGAGTCCAGCATCCCAGTGGAGCAGAGTCTGAGTAGGGGCAGGAATGCTGTACTGCTGGAATTTCAGCACATGGCATGCTTGATGTGGGCTCAGATTTTGATTTTAGAAGTAGCCAGGAATGGTAAACTCTATACAGAATGTATGCTTCATTTGCTAGCTATAGGATGGACGTGATAAATGCCAGCCTAAAATAATATGGAACAGAATGCAATACAGAAGATACATATTTTATTTACTAATCTAGTTAAATATTTGGCCAAATTGTATTTTAGACTGTGTGTGGTTTTTTTTGTATTATTCTTATATTGTGGGGTAATCATTGTTTTTATCTACTTGGTATTGGTTGCATTTTGTGTGTATGTTTGGATTTTGATACTTGTTGGGACATGTGGTTACAGCAGTAAATCTACATGCTACATTTTTAAATGTGGTGGTGCCCTGACTATGGAATACACTCCCCAGAGAGGTTTGCCTGGTGCCGATTCTTTTCAGCATCAGACAAAACCTTTTTTATTTTCCCACTATTTTAACGTTTAAGTGATTTTAGCTGGGGTTTTAGTATATGAATGGTTGGATGCTGTGGGGTTTGTTTTATTCTACTTATTTATTGTAAGCCATCCCGACGTTCTGTAGGGGACGGGATAGAAAAGCTTAAATGAATGAATGAATGAATGAATGAATGAATGGCTTTATAAATATAGATATGACCAAGAACACATCTAAATGTGCTCAGGATTTTGTGCCTGTTCCTGAATCAACAGACCCTTATTCCATGTCAATGCTTTTGGGACTCCCCAAGTTTCAAAAGGAAATTTGCCTTTTGACCTGTTGGACATAGCGGCAGGATCCAAAGCTCATTCTGTAGAACATTAATTTTATGGTTTCTTGAATCCTGGTGATTCTGTATTAATGAAAGCTAAGGAGTTTTTAAAGTTTTTGTCAGACTTATAGCTATCTCCAAATATTTATTTTTTTCCTTTTGATGGCTAAAACTAATATGCACCATTCTTTTTTTTATAGTCACCAGACTCAAACAACCTGCTGGGATCACCCTAAAATGACTGAACTCTTCCAGTCATTAGGTAAGATGATTTCTCCTTAATGAAAATTAATTGGCAAAGAATGTTACTGGTAGACCAATGAAAATGTTTCATGCCTGTGTACTCTCCCTGCAGTTTTTATGTTCATAAAATTACTTTTAGGAAGATGATAGTACTCTACAGGCCTAGTGATATGCCAGGTTCTGTCTGTTAATTGCACAGATGCATTCCAACACTTTTAATGAAAAGGATGCTATGATATGATTTACCCTTTTAGCAGGGTTCTTGTGTGTAGTGGCTCTCTTTCTTCCATATTCATAAATGTGGACATGACAGCATAGCTCCCCACTCAATCAAGTATAACATTTTGAATTAAATATTCTTGATGCCTTTCTAAAGATTGGGATATGTTTTAGCTAGCACATTTGCAATAAAGAGTAGGAGCTATATTGTGAAAAGGAATTTAAATGATCCCCTGAATGCCAGAAACACTGAGGGTTGTCTTTTGACATTCTTCCAGTTTCTCACAGTTATGCTCTGTCACATGCCTGAAGAATGCCTGAAAGGCGACAAGTAGGAAGACATTTTTAATTCATGCTCAGGGTTGGTTTGTTTTTTAGTTGTGTACAACTGGAAATGTGCCATGAGCCAAGGAAACAAGGTTATTTTGCATATTTTGCTACATAAAACATATGGGGACCAGGCATGGGCAGATATCATTTGTGTGATTCCATCCAAGTAATTTTGGCTATGATATTAGAAGTAAAACCTGTAAAATGTTTCTTAAGCACTGTCACATCTTGTACCCTTTTGAATGGGAACTGTCACTGAACATTGTCTCTTGATTTCTTCTGGATTAGTACATTTGTTTTCCCTTTTATTTGGTCTTCATTTTATTTATTTAAAAGAGATTCAGCTGCAGATATTCCCTTACTTAAGAGTAATACCTGATCCTTCCTTAGAATATTCTAACGTGTTCGCCCCCTGCCATTCTTTTAGCTGATCTGAACAATGTGCGTTTTTCTGCTTACCGGACAGCCATCAAGATTCGGAGACTACAAAAGGCACTGTGTTGTAAGTTTACATTTCAAAGTTCATTATTTTCTCTGCGCAGAGATTAGGATGAGAGGGCAAAGTGAATCCACCCTAAAGGAACAAGTATTAGAAACAGATTCCTGCTTACTCGATTGCTCAGTTGTACACCAAATCATGATCACAGTCACTTAAGTTGCTATAAATTAATGCAGTTAATGGAAGAGAGGGCAAGTTCGTACAGTGACATCTTTCTTCCTGAAATAAAGTGTAGGGTGTCCATGTGCTATACAAGCTATGCTGCAGAATAGCAATGAGAAGGATCATTGCAATTTGCTGAAGCGAGTATTTCTTCGTAGAGCACACTATGGTTGGCTGTGCCATTTCTAACTTCTGGTAGTGGGATGTATGTGTAAATGCTCTTGCATATTTTTCTTTTCTTTTTTAAAACCCTCCCTGTGTAAGCAAAAGTTAATCACTCCCATGCTAACAGGGGTGGGGAAGTAGAAGCATATTCAGCCAATGCTTGCACTAGTGGAAAGCACAAACTTCTAAGGTGCTTTGATTTACCATACCTAGAGATTTTCCCTTCTAATTTTTGCAGTAGTGCTATTCACATTATCTAAGGAAGGGAAGTTGAACTTCTTTCATCCCAAGGACTTTTGGAGATTTTTTTTTTTTTTTTTGAGGCATTACAGAATTGTAGGATGCCAAAAGCAAAAGATGTGAGGCTCAAAAAATGTCAGCGTATTTTAACTGGAAAAGCTTATACTGCCCATAATTAAGCCCTTAGGAACTGTAACACAACCTTTTGGAGGGGGAGGGTGCACAAAAGCTGGGAAAAGGGCTGGGACCAAGGGAAGGGAGCAAGAGCAGGGAGCATCCTAAAGGGGCTACATTTTGCTTCTGGCCTGAGATTCTGTCTACTTGTTGTCAGGGGTTGTGGCTTTGACGATACCTGCACCAAATCTAGGGTTTTGATTTGATATCCCTTAGCTCAGCAGGGGAAAAAATCCCCATTAATTTAAAGATAGGCTTTTGTGTTTGTTTGTAATGCTCTAAT